>NC_084480.1:54516835-54821614 GCF_030035675.1 Rhineura floridana
TTTATCGCCACACTGGCAACTGTGTGTTTAGCAAATGTTTGTGTGTCTGGTTTGCTTCTTAGAGAATGAAAGGAGCCTGGGGGAATCATACCATGAGTGGCTTGTTGCTTGCATTGTTGGAATTAAAGTGTCAATGTGAAACCACAGATAACTGAAATGCTTTTCATTTAAATGAAATTCAGTTATCACTTTTTAATTAAGTCTGAAAGTATTGTTAATTGCCTCATCCTGAAACCACTCTAACATGTCTGATCCTTTGGGTTTAGAGGCTAATTCGGAACTAGGGATTTTTGTTCTTCTTGTTCTTTTTTTAGATGAAGTGATGTAAACATATATTCTGGGGTCTGGAAATCTGAACTCATGGAACAACAAAAGGGTCATTTGGTCCAGCTTGTAGAGCTGCCTTCTGCCTACCTCCCTTGCCTTCACAATGCCTTAGAAAGTGGAAGGAGGGAGGGAAAGAGAGAGTACAGCCTTATAGGAAGGCATCTGGAGAGCAACAGCTCAAGAAACTGTAACCAAAACAAGGCTCTGTTATGCTAAGCATGGTTTGCCCCCACATCCACAAAGAAAACTCTTGAGACTAGCAGATTGGATTAAGGTTAGATTTATTAAAATATAACAGCTTAGAGGAACTGCAAATCAGTTAACCAAAACCACAAATAGAGACGTCCAGGCTGGTGAAGATTTTAGCTATTCCTGGTAGAGAAGCATCCCTCCAGCCCACTGGGCACTGATGCACCAGTAGGCTGTGGCTCCCTAGCAAAGGAAGGGTAGGAAATTACTTTCTCCTTGCAAGGTGAGAGGGGTATGAACCCAATATGGGCACCCAGGCCCCACTGTCCAGTGTTCACTCAAAATATGTATGTCAAACCTAAAGGGCACCCCCGAAGTCTCACCAGGCATCACTGTAGTCTCGCCAGACATCACTGTACTGGTAGATCACTAAAAAAATATCCTTAACCTAATAATGCCTCAGCCTTCCTATGATTTTCTCCCCAACTTCCTCACCTGCCCAGATTCACTGCTCTAGAGAGCAACCAAACTACATCACTCCCCAAAAGCCTATCCCTAACAGTGAGAAGCAGGTGAAAATAGGAAGAACCCTAAGGCCAATTAAGGAATTTCTCCAAAACAAAATCTTACTTAGCCTGATCAACAGGTGACTACCAGAGCCCACATTGCATGTGTGTGTGTGTGTGGGTATTGTTGGGATACAGGATTGGGGCCCTGTTGTTTCAGAGGAGGAGGAGGAGGAGGAGATCAGTTGGCCCGAGCTGTGGGAAGAAGAGCCAGAGGAAGGAGGGGGAATCTCAGAGATAGAGTCGTCTCACAGTGAAGACCTTGAAGCTTTCACAGACACAGAAGCTGTGCTTCCCACACCTCCTCCCATTTCTCAATTAGAGCAGCTGGAAAGGGAGGGAGGTGAAGGGGGAATTCAACTCCCTCCTGATCCAGGGAAAAGGCAGTCTGACGGTTTAAGCACAACCCCCCCGCTTTCGCCCATACCAGAGGCAGAATCCTCAGAAGGGGAGGGGGCTGTACTTCCCCCCTCACCACGCACACGAAGACAGCAAAAGAGAGCAAGGGGGAGAGAGAGAAGGGGTGTGGATGAGAGTGCATTGAGGCGGAGTGAAAGAATTCGCGCCAGAAAGACCCCTTCTTAAGGGAGGGGGGGAAAGGGGATTCCTTGTTCCGTCAACTTTCTTCTGTGTCGCAGGATATGTGTTACAGTGTTGCTTCATGAGAAGGCGCAGTTTTTGTCTGGATATTACTTTAATAAAAACTGAATTGCTTGCACAAACTGGTTTGGTTCCTGAGTCCAGTCCTGGACACGACAGGTATATTGATTGGTCAGTCAGCCCACCACATGGCCCTTCTCAGTCCACAACCCCTCTGGGAATGAACCTCTTTGAGGAAGGGAGGGGCAAACATGCTCTCACTGGAAGTGCAGGAATTATATTCTTTTTGCTTCTCCCCTCCCCTCCCCCCCCCAAAAAAAGGTGTGAAAGCTTCCAAATCAGATTAGGGCTGGACCAGGTAGGGAATGGAGAGTTAAACATTTCCTCTCCACAACATTTTCCCACTAAAAATCCACTCTGCAGCAGCTATTTGTCCTTGAAAGGGGCAGGGGAAATAGCAGCAGAGGGGAGGTGAATTTTAGGAACATGGGAAGCTGCCTTATGCTGAGTCAGGCCACTGGTCTATCTTGTTCAGTACTTCCTACACTGACTGGCAGTGGCTTTCCAAGGTTTCAGGCAGGGGTCTCTCCCAGCTTTACCTGGAGTTAGAACCTGGGACCTTCTGGATGCAAAGCATATGCTCTACCACTGAGCCAAGATCCTTCTGATACTGGCAGAAAGAGTTCATCATCACCACCACCCCTCTCCACATGCTGCAGTCCTGACTGGGACTGAGGTAAAAAAAGAAACTGGCCGGCACTAAGTGGTCTTTAAAAAATGTGCACCTAACATGACAAACAGTTTGATCCAAACTGATTTAAGCATGAAGATAATCATCCAGCTGTGGGAATATTTATATGCTGCTCTTCTCACAAGGTAACAGAACAATATAAGACATTTAAGTCATGTTATGTGACATTTTCTGGCCCAATAGTCTTGAAAATAAGAACACTGTTTGATTGCACTAGCCCATTTACAGTTACAAAATTGCAAAATATTATCTATCAACTGTATATAATGTGTATTCTGTTCAGAAGAAGTAGACTGAATTAATATCTGCATTGATCTTCATCCATTTAGCTATCTGTAAATAGGTTGCCTGTCTACAACTTGCTGATCATAAAAATATGAGTGTAATTCAGTCAAAGTTTGGCACTTTCATACCACATTTGTTTCAATGGGGAGATGGGGTTTATAAATGATTCGCTTTGCCTGGACTACTGTGCCCTATATATTTGATGTTGTCTGGATATTCTGAAAAGAAGTTTTTGTGTCATTTAGAAAAAAACACATAAATAAAATTACGTCTCGGGGAAAAAACACATAAATAATTCACTTTGCCATTATACAAAACTTTAAAGTTTCTCTGTACTACAAACAAAAATAGCAACCCTTAATAAACTCCAATAAAACTTTCAACAGGAGGGAGTGTTAAATCTAAACCCTAAAAATGGTGTCCCTATTCAAATGAATAAAACTACTGAAATTTACTAAATAGTCGGGGGGTGGAGAGAGAGAAATATCTTTGTCTGGGACAGAAAGGAGGGGGCTTCCCTGGGGAGAGCATTCCATAGGAGGGGAAACCACAGAAAAGGTCCTCTGTCTTATTGTCAGACTCCACACTTCCAACAGAAGGGGCACCCTGTGGAGAACCTCCATACATGATCTTAAGGTCCAGGTAGGTCCGTTTGGGAAGAGGAATTTCTTCAGGTACTGGGATTCCGAGTCATGTAAGGCTTTATAGGTGAATACCAGAACCTTGAATTGGACCTGAGAATACAATGGCAGCCAGTACAAATGGATGAGGACCACCATAGTTTGTTCTGAATGCTTGGTCTCTATTAATAAATCCACCACCAAATTCTGTACCAGCTGAAGCATTCATGCTATCTTCAAGGGCATCCCCATATATAACACATTGCAGTAATCTAAAGAGGATGTTACTGAAAGCCGCAGGAAGGGAGAGTGGGGTTACACTCAGGTCTTGCTTGTGGGCTTCTCATAGGCATCTGATTGGCCACTGTGAGAACAGGATGCTGGACTACGTGGGCCACTGGCCTGATCCAACAGGCTCTTCTTAGGAGGCATAGATCACTGAATCTATTGGAATAGCAGAACATATATTTTCACACAGCAACCTGCACAGTGCCATGTGTAGTGTCTACAGTGGATATGTTTGGGATAAGTTATTTTATGAAGCAAAACAGGAGCAGGAATGAGTAGTACACAAATTTGCAGAAAGAAAAATGCATTCATCACTTTGTTGCAATTTTCAGCTAAAAGAAATGCGACCACTTTCATCTCCCAGAAAATAACGGTTTCTTTGTAAAAATACTCCAGGTACCTAATTATAGCTGTTAATTACAATGCATACTATGACTATGCAAGCTAACTATTACAGTGATGCAGTTTTACTAATGGAACAAATTCTTACAGACAACATTTAATTGCATACATTAGACTTTGTATTTTTATATCCGTAGGAAAGAGTTCATCTATCCTGAGGACACCCCGCTGGCTTCACTATCCTGTATGCTCTGTTGTCTTTAAACATTCTTACAAGTGGCCATTTCTTTGTCATTCAGAGCATTATTATATTTTTGTCTTCTAAGGCTGTGTACTTTTCAGAGAGCCAGGCTTGTGGATTACAGTTTAGCCGTAAATTTGCTTTGCAGAGCTTGGAAAAGTTACTTTTTTGAACTACAACTCCCATCAGCCCCAGCCAGCATGGCCACTGGATTGGGCTGATGGGAGTTGTAGTTCAAAAAAGTAACTTTTCCAAGCTCTGGATTAGATACACTCATGAGCAATGCATTTCTCCCCACCTGGCATGATATGGAATAGGTCTAAAAGGCTTATGCCACAAGACCTCATCTCTTTGCCACTTCAGTGAGTTTATATTTCACGGTCTTTTGTTTTATCACCCCAAAAAGAGAAGAAAGGAACACTGGTAACATCACATTCACATTGATTATGGCTCATCTGCTCTGTAGGATTTTGCCCTAAGCACATTAGCTTGTTCAGCTTTCAGTGGATCGATAAATAATGCCTGAATTCCAGCAGTTTCTGAATACAAGATGTGAAGCCATCAGTCTCTTCCTTTCCTTTTCCTCCTAATCATCTCTTCACTCCTTTCAGGAAAATCAATACACATTTCCATCAGCATTTAGAGTTTCAATAGGAAGCATTTTCTTCAACGTAAGTGTTGTGTTAAGGAGCAAGGTGACAATTGGGTCTCCAGTGTTCAGGATTATCCAGAGAATAGAAATTGCCAACTGAGCAGCATTTTAATGTTTCAATTCTTTACAAATAATAAAAACCCTACTACTTTCTGTCCACGTCAATTTTCATTACCACTGAACAATAAAAGCTAAAGATCCTAGCTATTTCTCAGGAGGATTGCCTCACAAATAATAATTGCTTATTAAACTGTTCTTTTCAAGGAAGATTGGAAATGGTGATTACTTTGCAGCTAATTTCAAAAAGAACATATACTGTTACTGTCTATTAGTGTGTGGTTGGCTATTCCCATGCATATTTGCTTAGGGGGTGGGGAATAAACTCATTAAACAGTCCTTAAAAGTAGTTACTGTGACTGATGAGAAAGTGCATCTTTCCACTGGATTTAAAAAGGAAGAAATCTCATCGGCAAGCTCTCTTATTTGGTTGCATATCAAATTTTCTAAATGGCATATCATTGCCCATCAGCAAAGGTCAGGAATAAACAGATACATTTTAAAGAAAAATGAAAAATTGGAAGAGAAATTATTATCAAAGTACAGAAGAAAGTAAGTATTGACCTGACTGAGTACCCACAATATTCACCTAAGTTTTTAAACAGGGCTTGTTTATTCTGGCTTTTTCACAATTATTTTAATTGGGCTAATGAAGTCTATGGTGCTTTTCTATTATGTTGGGATGTTATATTTTTTAATGGACTTATTTTTTTTAAATGTATCTACTGGCTACATAGATAATGTTATGATGGTTTTATTTTAAATTATGTATATTTACATTATTAATATATACACATCTGATTTATACATTCTGGATAATAATCACGTGTCAGTCCCCTTGTGCAATAGACTTCCACTCTGCACTAGAACTTTCATTTCCTCTTCTCCTTCCTCAAGGCCATCACCCCCCCCCAAAAACTGCTCCATAGGGCTGGGGGACCCTCCAAAATAAATGGGGGTGATGCAAAGGGCTGCAGAGGACCAGAGATGAAGGGCAAATCCTGTTGCATCCTCTGGTACGATACTTGATATTGCCTTCTGTGCATTGCCTTGTCAGAAGATTCTTTTTTAAAAGGCAGGATATAAATATATTAAATAAAATAACTAATAAACAGCACGGGCTTTTAAAACGAGCCACTAAAACTGCTGCTTAGAAAGAGTTAGTAAAATTAAACATCTCATATAACTAAGGTGTGGTTCCATTTAACAACAAACTGGATCTCTAACATACACTTTTCTTGCCCACTTTTTCTTTTTTTGGAATGTGAATTTGAGTCCCTAATTTAGCCATTGGAACTCAGAACATTAAATAGGATCTAAAATTCTGATATTTTCTATATGATCAGTTTTACATTCATCTAAATGAGGCAAATTTCATTACAATTAAATCCTGTAATAGAAGGCTAGTTTATATCAGGATGTGTTATTTTTCTGCGGTTGTGATTATACAGAAAGTGGATGCACTAAATTCTATTATGCAAATTACCAACCAAGGGAATGAGTGAGAATAAAGCTGTTCTGTTTTTCTGGTTGCTATACAGACTGCCGTTCTTTTCTAGTTTCTGGTCAAAGTTCCCATAAAATATTTACTCCTCTTAATTTTATTTCATTGTTGGTTTGTGCTTTAATGTTTTTGTAATTTTACATTTCTTTATATTCTTTATATTCCACCTTGAAATCTGTTTTTAATTTATAATGAAAAATAAATAAATAGAATATAACTGTGGACTGACTGGAGATAAAGAAAGTAAATCAATCTGTATTGAAAAATACATCTTTTGTGGTTGTGGGTGGTGGTGATGTTACACACATATCTCTGAATCCTGATATGTGTCTACCCCGCATGAGAATATTATACTCTTATGTGAGTAGTAGGGGTGGAAACATCTGTCTGTTTTGGTTCTCTCAGTTTCTAATTTTTCCAATGCTAAATTCAGTTCTCTACATTTCTGCAGCAATCTGCAATTTTTTTAAAAAAAATTCTCATGAAAATTCTCCAATATTTTAGTGTGAATTTCTCCAAATAAACACATTTTTGTAGGCAGTTTTGACAAAGATACACATTTTTGCAAACAATTCCTCATTATATCATTCCTTTTTGCATGTTGGCTTGTGTGCGTTGTTGTGTGAAACAGCATACATTACGTTGGAGTTAAGTTGATCAAGAAACTTCTACAGAGCATGTTAAGAGTCTTTATTGAAAGACATTAAGGCCAGAGGCTTATGAGTACATACATGTAGAGATTCTTCAGTCACCCCCCCCTTCTGGTACATCTCTCTCCATAGATGAACGCAAAAGACACAGCCTCTCAGCTCAGAGGCATAATTCAGAAGAGAACAACACATAGACTCTGTTAGAACTTTCCCAGTCGTTATCAGATGGCTACCATAGCAACGACCCTGGCAGTCCGTTCCCAGACAGAGCATAGACATAACTCCCCCTTAACCACAGTTACGTCTTGAAACTTGCAGGCTTCATGGAAAACTACTAGAGACAGTAATGCCTACTGGTCACCAGCCCAACAGTTTTCACTCATATATTTAGTTTTATGCACACTTTCCCCTAATATATGCATTTTTGTAAATATTGTTTAGTTGGCAGACTGCATCCCAAAATTCAAATAAATGCGAATTTTGAAGAATGGCTGTGTTTCGGTTCTCATATTGTTTCAGAAATTGAAAATCTGATATATTCTGTTTGAAATGCGAACTGAATTGAAATTCTCACCCTTCCCTAGTGAGTAATGAAATCTTTTGCATGGAATCAAAACCACACTTTGTTCTAAATGTGTGTACACCTTAACCCTAATGCCCAATAAAGAATGCACACACTGAGATTTAAACGAATGATTGATTTACTACAAGGAAAAGAAATAAACATAGGGTAAAATGTATAGGTGGTGTACGGGCAGCATTTATAACCAATACCTTCACACACTTGATGGAAGGGAGAGTAAAAATATGCCTAATCTACCCAAAAACCTAGAGAGTGAGCATAACATGTGTTACAGATACTCTTAAAAAGCAAGGGAAAAGAGGGGCAAGAATATACCTGATCCTGAAGATAAAGTCTGGATAAAGTTTTTGTTGCCTGGTGAGAGCTAAGCTCTCCCCTCATATATCACCAACTGTCAGGCAATAGGAATCTCACCCTTCCCTTGGTCCGATGTCCAGCGAAGCATGTTCCTGGTCCTTGAGAGTGATGTGGAGTATCAGGAAAGTCATTGGAGCCATGAAAACTGATTTTCCCAGTGCAAAACCTCTACCTTATATGCTATTTTGAGGTCTCATAGACTTGTATGTAAACTGAGAGGGGAATGCAAATGTGACAGAGGGGACATAAAATGTTTCCTTTCAAATGTAGTTTTGGACTCTGTTTCTAGCAGATGAATATAAAGATTAGCCTTATTGCATGTGGTGGGGTGTGTGATGTAAATTCCCGCTTTTGGGAAAATGAACTTTATATCTGGAATTCCAAGCTGTCATAAATTAAACTGTGACTGGCACCATTGTTCAATTAGAGGGAATGTCATCTGAGGGGAACTGATCAGTATTAAATGTAAAGTTCTTCCTTTTTGTCACATAGCCTATCAATGCATGACTTCTTTCAGTATTTGCAATCAGGAAGTTTGTTCTTATATATCTATATATATATCTATTATATATAGTCACAAAGATGGTGGTCACAAAGAGGTTGATTCCCAAAATGCAATGCAAGCAAGGCAGTTTGCCCTAATCTATTGAGATGAACCAAAGAAAAAGTCAGGTCAAGCATTACAGCATTGAAACCTCTGGCAGTGATTGGCTGAGTTTCCCAACTGCTATGTTTATTTAGACAGGCAAAAGTATAATTGGCAGTTATTGACTCTGTTGCACTGATCTTACTGAGAGGTAAAACAGATGTGCCTAAGGAATCTTGATCCTAGCAAAACAGGAATCAGGAAAATAGCAGTCCAACAGAAATAGGAAGGCCCAGGAAAACAAGGATTGGAAAAGGGAATGATCCAGAAAAATGTAGAGTCAAACATAAGGCCAAATGGAGGGGTGTGAGAAAGGGAAGGAATGGCCAAAGAGAAGAAGCAGATATTTCCAGGAGCACCAGAGACTAGGAAAGCTAAATTTTGCATACTGATTTGAAATAGCCAGATGTTAGGTTCTGGACCTCTAGTATATTTCAGTTAATATTTTATTTGCATGCTTCTTCTTTGGTTGATAAGCATAACCAGCCCAATGGCACAACATCTGCTTTGTATGCAGAAGGCCCCAGCTTCAATCCTTGGCATTTCCTGGTAGGGCTGAGAATGTTCTGTGTCTGAACCCCTGGAAAGTCACTGTCAGCCAAGGTAGACAATGCTGAGCTAGATGGACAAATGATCTGACACAGCTTCCTGTGTTCCTATGGAGCTAACAGTTCCAGCATGGGTGGAGGATGTGTGACCATTTCCTCCCATTTCTGTTATTTTTTAACTTTTTTTCTTTTTAAAGCAACTGGCAAGTAAAGAAAAAATCAGTTTTTTTAAAAAAAAGAATGAAAGTGGGCATGGGGGAGCAAGAAGTCTTATCAGAAGTGAAACAATTCAGAGACTGAAAGAAGTGTAGGCACCTCCCTACTGAAACCGGAGTTTCATGGTCTGAACCAAAACAGAAGAAAAAACAGAACTGAAATGGACATCCTGAACTGGACACCTGCAAGTGGGATCAGAGCTGTCACAAGACTTTCTGCTGACGAAGGTGAAGGACAAGAGGACTCCAGACTTTGCAGAAGCCTGGCAATGGGATGGCATCCTCCAATGTGCCTGAGACAGCAGCCTTCTTTAGGGGACCAAAGATAGGCCTTTTGCATGCACAGCTCTGTCATCTAACAGAGGAGAGCAGCTTTGAGGGAAAAAACAAATGGCTCTCACAATTTGCTCACCAACATTTGCCACTTGAGGTGTTTGCCTTACTCTACGTAATGGCAGGGCTGGCCCTAAACAGGCTGGAAATTTGGGAGTGGCTGTTCCGGCTCACCTGTAAATGGGAGAACCAAGTTTATATGAGCCCTTCTACCTGGAGAATGTTTTTTAAAAATACATTTTTTGTGGAGAGGGAAACAGCATATGCACATGTATTCATAAGCAGTGGGCTCTAATTTTTTTAAAAGTTCTTGAATTCAAACATTACTTGGTGCTTCTAATATCACTAGAAGATAACTAGATGGTGAAACTTACAAATCTGTTTGCAATACTCTGCCCAACTGCACATTGGAATAAAAAAATCTGTCAAAATGCTAAAATTCTTAGATGAAAGCAAACGTTCCAAAGTCTTTCATGAGTGATATGAAATAATATAGAAGTTTCTTTCATTTAACTGATCCTGTCACTATTCATAAACTAATGTATTAGTCTTGCAACAAAGATAGAAGTGTTGTATATCTATTGCCCACTTTGTGGGCAATGTAATTTGGAATGCAATTAATAATAATCACAAGAATATTTATCAGATGGGAATATTTGTGTCCCATAGATGGGAAGAGCTTGATACTAGGAAAAGTACAGGACAACTGATCTTTTAAAGTTTTATCTCTGAGCCCAAACCAAACCTGGAACTCAGGTCACTTCTAAGTGAAATGTTCATTGAACATACACATCCAGATTTGTTTGCACAAAGTTTGTGGGAAGGATAGATGTCATCTACTGTTTATTGATTATTCATTCTGATTTGTTTGTGGGAAGGTTTTATAACATCATGTCAAACAATTGTTATCCCACACTTTCAAGTGCATTTTCCCATCATTTTCCTTACCACGAAAGTCATTTTTAAAGGTTTGTTGTGTAAGGCTGCGTATACATTAATCCTCTGGTATTTAGTGGATAAATGTTGTTTTTCCTCAATCTGGAGTTATTTATATTCATCCTCAATGTACTGCTTTCAATCTAGATTGACTCTACATCCTGCTGCCCACAAGGGTGGGTGTGGTTACTTAATATGCATTTGAAAACCCTCCCCTTGAGGGAGGTTATCCACACCTTTTCTTCCCTGCATACACCCCAGGTGAATGAAGAAGGAAGAGGTGACTGCGATCTTGGTATAAACTCATCCACAACATCATTTGGCAGGTGTAGATACACCCCTGTTGCTGAGACTGCCTACAACTGTTTTCAAATGGACGCATTGCGGGGTAAAGCAGAATCAATCTGCAATGAGCTTTTATTCTAAGAATGAAACCAGTTTCTCAAGAAGCGCTTTTCAGGGCAAACATATGCAATAGATGTAGACTGCATACAAGTAATCACTCTCCATGGATTCTAGAATAAAATGTCACATTCATGTCGCCCAAGAGTGCCACATTCACTTTAATTGTGCAACTTGAATTTGCCAGTATGCAGTTGAATCCTCCTAGCAAAATGGCAACAGTCTGGAAGCTGCCCGTGCTTTGATGGTAAAAAATGCTGCAGCAGAGGCTTACCTCTTATCTTAGCACTGATGGTCATATTCAGAGTAGATCAAGTGAAATCAAACCCATGACTTAGCTGGATATCACCCACTGATTCTCAGTATGCACTTGCCCTACAACTTATAGCATTTTAGTCCAACATCATCTAAGAGCTCCATTTGTCCAGCTTGGACATTCTGCCAATATTTCAGTGGGTCCCCCACTTCCCAAATTATTTTACTCCTGCTGTTATCTGTAAACTTAATCCTAATTCAGAGTTCTGCAGGCAGTCCTATATCCACACAGACTGCCTGTGTAAACATATCTATCCATTCTCTTCAACAAAAGAGGGACCAAGGGATGTGCATGAAGAGATACTCTGTTCAGGGGCAGCCCATCCATATAGGCAAACTAGGTGGTTGCCTAGAGTGCCAAGTTAAGGGGGGGAGAGCCGAATTCAAAGAAAAAAATACAAATAAAATGATGAAATGTCATTATTTCAATTCTATGTAGCACTAATGAGATCGCTCTGTCAGTGCAAATATCTCTGCTTGCCTGACATAGCAATCTCCCCTCACCTCCCATGTACACTGTGGGACAAATTTGAGGATGTGCAGGGGGGGAAGCCATGTTCCACTAGCGGGAATCTTTGTAATGGCTCCTGTTAGAGGGACAGTATAATGAGTCTGACATTATTTCAATTCCCTTGCATGTATAATAAATAAGGTGGTCCATAAAAGAAAAGTAACAGTGTTAACAAGGGCCCTTTTAAGGAGGGGGCACACAGGGCAATTGGCCTAGGCCTCATGTATTGGTGGGGCTTACATGTGGAGGGGGCCACATGAACATTGGCACTGGTGCATTGTTGCCAACTCTTTTCTTTCAGAATCCCACTAACTTGAGCACCATAAACGTAATGGAAAAAATCACAAAACAAATTCTGCTGGTGGTAGTGTCATTTTGTCATGACAGCATGAGCAAGATGGTTGCAGCCACAGGCAGAGCTAATAGTAGAAACCCAGCCCAACCATAGTCAGACATTTTTTAAAAAAAATTATGTATATATATATATATCTTGCGGTTTTTCCTCCAAGAAACCCAAGACAGCTTACACGATCCTCCTCTCCATTTTATCCTCACAACAACCTATGAGGTAGTTTAGGCTGAGAGTCAGTGACTAGCCCAAAGTCACCAAGTGAGCTTCATGGTTGAGCCAGGACTAGAACCTGGATTTTCCCAGTCCAACACTCTAACCACTATACCACACTGACTCCACATACACGACAGGCCTCAATGCAGATCCTAAAGGCACGAGTGTGCTCACAGAGACCTACCAGAGTATCTTCCACAATCTCAGTCTGCTCCCTTCATTGCACAATTATAAATTATAATGGTCACCAGTTTTTCTTAACTCTCACTCACACAATTTTCTTAGGCCTCTACCATTATGATTAGCCACAGAACCAGAAATGGACACTACCAGTAGAGAGAAGAGAGACCAGTTTATTTATTTTATTTATTTATTGTATTTATATACCGCCCCATAGCCAAAGCTGTCTGGGCAGTTTATAATAACAGTTAAGACTGTTCCCTTTCTTCTCCAATGCAAACACTAACTAGAACTGAAAGAACAGTTTAACTGGTCAGGACCAGGAGAGAGAAGAGAGAGAAGAGAGAAAATAGTTCTAACAAGACACCACAGCAGGAGAGCATGTGTATTCCCAGGAGAGAAAAGTAGAGAAGACAGCAAGGTGAAGAGCAGCTGTACCTGTGCCTCAGTGGAAGAAGGAAAGGTAGCTACTATGGGGAAAATAAAAATGGAGGATGCAGGCCAGGGGCAGAGGAAGAAAAAATGTAGGACCTAGGGCCTGTGCTGGAGGAAAAGGGTGTGCACATGGGTGTTTGTTGTTGTTATGTGCCTTCAAGTCGACTATAGTGACCCTATGAATCAGTGACCTCCAAGAGCATCTGTAGTGAACCATCCTATTCAGATCTTGTAAGTTCAGGTCTGTGGCTTCCTTTATGAAATCAATCTATCACTTGTTTGGGCACATAGGTGTATGGGTGGTATATTTTATTTAGCGATGATTTGCAAAATGACTTGCCTTCTGTGAAATGTATGTTATGTTGGAGCAGAAGACTGTGGATTCAATGGAGTGGCTTTTTGTTTAGGGGCTCATATGCCCCACCTCAACTTTTTACTAAGGTTCTTGGGCAAGTTACTTGTTTTTAGGCCTTCTGTGAAATGAATGTTTTGTTTGCAGTAGTAAATATTGGGATTGTTCATACCCCCATGGCAGCCATTTTGTGAATGGCCCTGCCCTGCCTATGGCAGCCCTTTTGTGGCAGTGTCCACAAAGTCAAGACGACTTAGGAAAAATTCCAGTCCTGAAGAAGTAATGAAGTTTGTGAAAATATACTCACAGACAGTTTTCCAAATATTTTCATAGCTTTACAGATTTTTAACTTTGCCATTTGCCATAGCTAGTGAGGAATATAGCATCTCAAAGTTAAAATTGATAAAAACATAGCATTCAACAATGGCGCAAGAATGGCGTTCCTGTTAAGGGGCGTGTTTTGCCACAACCCCAAATAGAGAGGAGACTCGGGAAGGTTCTCGAAATCTAGAACTGTGTCATGTGGGTTTGATCCTCCAATTAGGAAGGGGTTTGAGCAGCAGTTATAAGGCTGCTCCATCCCCCAAGCGTTTGCCTTTTTTGCCTTGCGGCACTTACTGTTGGTTCCCGCTTCCAGTGGCTCCTTCAGCGTCCGTGTGGTGATCGTTTATACTGCTTATTGCCTCCTTTATTGTTCTTCGTTGTTTCTTTTCCTTCTGTGGTCTTCCCATCCCATTGTTTGTTTGCTAGTCCGATTCCCACCGATCACCTGGGCTGCGGGAGTCCGCCTACGCGCTAGGCGGTTGTCCGCCAGCTGGCCGGCTGTGTCCTTTGCCATTAAGTTTATTGGGGCTTGATATCGTTTGTTGGGATCCTTCTGTGCAGCCTGGCTTCCTAGGAGGGGGCTGGGGGTGGCGAAGTTCCCTGTGCTTGCTCTTATCCCTCGGGTTTGTTACAGTTAGTTTCGTTTCCGTTTGAAACGCTCCCGCCCCCCCCATAAAATTTTCTTATTTGCCTTATTAGCATTGTTAGTGATTTGTGGTTTGTGTGTTCTCTTGGTTTAGGTTCTAAATTGATTATTTGGTTTCTTAATTGTGGATAGCAGTTGCATTAATTGATTAAGGAGTTATTAATTTATTCTTTGTATATTTGCAGGTTTGGTAATTTGATTTCTTTTAATTATTCCAGTTTATTCATATTCCCCCCCTTATAATACCCCCCTCTTCAATATATAAATAAATAAATAAATAAATAATAACAATTTAATTTAAAGGGATAAAAATTTTAATTATATATTGATTCTTTTTTGGTGGTGGTTATTGTGGTTTCCTCTTCGCTATTCTTATTGTGCATATATATCTTTGTTTGGAGTTATATCTCGCTGTTTAGTAATTTCTGGTTGTTGAGTTTTGTTATAGTTCAATTTTCTCAAGTGTTGTTTCTTCTGTTATTTTGTTCCTCGCTGAGTAGAGTTTCAATATGCCACCCAGGAAGGTTCAACAGAAAAAAGGTGTTCGGGTGGTGAAGCAGGCTTCCAAGCGCCCTCCACCTCAGCAGCACCAGTCTTCTGATGAGGATGAAGACATGGGCACCGTGCGAGCCTTGGTGGCTAGGGTAGAAGCTCTTGAGAGGGAGCGCAGGCAGCCGGTGGATGTTGAGGCGGGACCGAGTTCCGCCCCTTCAGGTAAGAAATCTTCTCGCTTGGCAGCTAAGAAGCCTAAGTCGCGTATTCTCGCTGATTTGGTTTCTAGGATCGGAGTTCTGGAAGCCACAACACCTGCTGAGGAGCCCACGGTTCTGCTGCCTTCAGCTGGCTCTTCGGCTGGTACATCTTCAATGTCTGCGTCCATGCTCCCAGTTCCGGCGGCGGCGACACTTCAAGGGAAACCTTCCTTTCCTTCCACTGGTATCCCGCCCATTCCTGCTGAGGCTTCTGGGTTTGTCGTCCCACCTGTGGTTGCCTCTCCTGCTGTTTATACAGGTGAGCACAATGCACCACATCATGCTCACAACACGCTGGCACAGGCTCATGGTCTTCAATCTCAAGCCCCTTCAGTGGCTGGAGCACCGCTGGAAGGTGGTATTACGCAGCCTCTGGTTTTTATGGGTGGAGTGCTTGTTCCGCAGCAGCCTCAGCTTCCGTGGCCTGCGGCGGCGGTGACACCATGGCAGCCGCCTGCTTCTTCTTTAAGCCAATCCCCTAATTTGTTGCCCCTTCCTCAGGGAGTATATCCTCAAGGTGATACCTCCCTTCCTTTGGGTGACCATTTATTACTGACTATGAAGGAGAAAATTTGGCGGGGAGAGTATATTGATTTGTTTAATCTCCTCTTCTGTGAAAACGAGGTGAAATCTAAGGAAGGTCAAGAGGTTAGGGAGCGTGAGGCAGCCACTAAAAAGAGGGCTGACCGCATATGGCCCAATTGGCTCAATGCCTACACTATTTATATGGGTGTTATGTCTCAAGCTTATCCGTCCAGGGCCTTGTCGATGATAAAATACCAGGATATTATTCATCGTGCCTTTCGTGAATTCTCTGGGACCGCTTGGTTGTGGTATGATGAGAATTTCAGACAAAGGGCCACTTTGGACCCCACCCTTCGTTGGGATGTAGAGCATGCTGGCCTGTGGCTGCATTCTATGACCCCTGCTAGGCCCACTTTGGGTGATAGGGCTGATAGCGGGCACCTTTTGGCATGCGCACAGACTTCCACCTCTGGCCCCGGCCAAGGCGGGCACTGGGTTCAACCCCAGCAAGTCTGTTAGGCCTTCAACAGGGCTGGCAGATGTTTCAGGCGCCCCTGTCAGTTCCGCCATGTCTGTGGGCTGTGTGGTGGCACCCACCCCAGTTCCTCTTGCCAGCGCGCACGTCAGGCTCGCCAGAGTGCGGGGGAGCAGCACCATCCCAAGCGAGGTTCTGGCAATAGCGGCAGTACATCGCAAGGCCAGTAGCCCTATTAAGTTGATTCCGCTTGCCGGTTTGTTGGTAGGTTACCCAGATAGGCGAGTGGCAAAAATTTTGTCGCAGGGTTTTTCGGAAGGTTTTCGCATCCCTTTTGAGGGTCCCAGGGTTGCTTCTTCCTCTGCCAATTAGCCCTCCCTTAGCTCTATGGCATCGGTGGTTTTGGCCAAACTCAATAAAGAGATTGCTGCCGACCGCATTTCAGGCCCCTTTGCCTTTCCTCCATTGGAGAATTTGCATATTTCTCCTTTGGGTGTGGTCCCTAAGAAACAGCCTGGGGAATATCGCCTCATCCATAATTTATCATTTCCAAAGGGTGCATCTGTTAACGATGGCATTTCTCGTCAGTATGCATCTGTCAGATATACATCTTTTGATGAGGCTGTTAGGGTAGTCCGCAGGGCTGGTAGGGGTGCTTTAATGGCGAAGTGTGATATTAAATCTGCTTTTCGCCTCTTACCAGTACACCCCGACTATGTTGATTTGCTAGGTTTTACCTTTCAGGGCCAATTTTATGTTGACAGGGCAATGCCTATGGGCTGTTCTGTGTCTTGTGCTGCTTTTGAAACTTTTAGCACTTTCCTCGAGTGGGCATTGCGAAGGAGGGCCTCTTCTTCCTTTTCCGCCCATTATCTCGATGATTTTTTGTTTGTAGGGCCAGCGGGATCTTTGCATTGCCGCTATTTGATGCAATCCTTTGAAGCTTTAACCACTGAGTTGGGCGTCCCTTTAGCTCCTGAGAAATCAGAGGGCCCGTCCACTTCCCTTACTTTTTTAGGGATTCCTTTGGATACTGTTGCTCAGTCTTCCTGTGTGCCTCAGGACAAGTTGCTTGCCTTGCGGCAACGACTTAACACAGCACTTCTATTGAGGAAGGTTACATTAGCACAATTGCAGGAGCTCGTAGGCCATTTAGTTTTTGCTTCTAAGGTCATCTCCCCTGGCCGTGCGTTCCTCAGGCGTCTCTGTGACGCGATGAAGGGAGTTCGCTCTCGTTTCCATTTTATAAGGATTTCATCTGGAATGAGAGCGGATTTGCGCATGTGGCTTGCCTTTTTGGAGGATTTTAATGGTCTCTCCTTTTGGTGCGAGGAATTGCTTTTAGAGGCGGAGTTACAGGTACATTCTGATGCTGCTGGTGGCTTAGGCTTTGGGGTAATTTTTAGATCCCAATGGTGCGCTGAGAGGTGGCCTGCCTCGGGCATTACGTCTGATTTGACATTTTTAGATTTTTTTCCGATTGTGGTAGCTGTTCATATATGGCCACTGGCATTTCAGAATCGCACCGTACATTTTTGGTGTGACAATCAGGCCACAGTGTGTGTTATTAATGCTCAGACGTCTAAATCTCCTCGCGTTATGCAATTGGTGTGTGCCTTCGTCTTGCAATGTTTGCGTTTTAATGTCCTATTCACTGCTCGACATGTTCCAGGTTTACAGAACTGTGTTGCTGATGCTCTTTCCCGCTTACAGATGGCGCGTTTTCAAGAGCTTGCACCTGGAGCAGCCCAGCACCCGGTTCCGGTCCCACCTTTCCTGTGGCGCCTTGGCAATTAGCAGTTGGGGCTGCTATTGCTTCTGCCCTTGCTCCCAGTACTCAAAAAGCGTATCAGCGTTCTTTTGCGCAGTTTCAAGCTTTCCGTATCAGTGCTGTTCTGCCTTTAGTCTGGCCTGTTCCTGTATCCCATTTATTGCAGTTTATGCTGCACTTGAAAGGGCGAAACAATTCTGTTTCTACTATTGCTGGACACCTCTCTGCACTGCCCTTTATTTCTAAGGCACAGGGACTGCTGGATCATTCTGTAGATTTTAGGGTCAGAAAGGTCTTTGAGGGTTGGTCACGTTCCACTCCCAGGCCCGCTGACCAGAGGAGGCCAATCACGCCCGATGTCCTCCTTCAGATCCTGGCATTATTTCGCTCTTTATGCTCATCCCAGTATGAGTCGCACCTTTTCGCCGCAGTAACTCTGACAATGTTCTATGGTGCTTTCCGCCCTAGTGAAGTATTAGTTCCTTCTAAGCGCGATGTGTCCTATCGGGCCTTATGCTCTGGCGATTGCACATTAGGTGCTGATTTTGTTAGGCTTTCTTTAAGAGCCTCTAAGACTGATCAGAGAGGCCGTGGTGCCGTTATTTCGTTAAGTAATTGCCAGGTTTCTGAATTATGCCCTGTGTCAGCGATGTGTCAATTCCTGTCTATAAGGCCGTTAGGCCAGCGTTATCACTTCATACATGCGGATGGCTCTGCCCTGACTCAATTTCAATTTTGGGCTGTTGTTCGGCGGGCCTTGTTGGCCAGTGGTCGCGATCCAGGAGTCTATGGGCTGCATTCTTTTAGAATTGGGGTGGCCACGGCCGCAGCCCTCGTGGGCATGAGCGTTAGCGATATACAGGCGATAGGTAGGTGGCGTTCTTCTGCTTTCAAGTCGTATGTTAGGTATTGATTTCAGGTATTGTTCCTTTTGTTTTCTTCAGGTGTGTTACACCTTCCAGTTCCTGCACGGATCGTCCTATGTGGGCATTCTATCCTGTTTTGGGCACACCAGAGGGCCTCTTTGATGGTCTCTGGCATGCAGCTGCAGCTTTCCACTTGGGCTACAGTCAGCTGGGAGGCGCGGAGGGGCATGTTGTGGGACGCGTTTATACCCTCTGTTTGCCGAATTATGTCTTCGGCTAAGCGGCCTCATGTTCTGTTGATCCATTTAGGGGAAAATGATTTGTTGCGGCGGCCCGGTATGGACTTGCTGCTCAAGGTCACTCATGACCTAAAGTGGCTCATTCGTTCTTACCCTGATCTCATATTAGTGTGGTCTGACATGCTTGAGAGACAGGTATGGCGGGGTGCTATTCACCCCAATAGGATTGATAGGTCCAGGAAATGGGTCAACAGAAAGATCAGGGATTTGATTTTATCCCTGGGTGGGGCTTTTATTCCTCATGGGAGGATTAAGTTCAACTTTCCTCATCTGTTTCGAGATGATGGAGTTCATCTTTCGAACCAGGGTTGTGATTTGTTTTTGGAAGATCTTAGGTGGGGTCTTCGGGGTTTGTTTTCCTCTTTAGGTGGAGGGAACCAAGCTTCAGCTGATTCCCTCTTGTGGCATGGAATTTGGGCAGGTGAGGTATAGTGGGGTTAAACTGAGGTGGTTAAGGCATTTTGGTAAAGGGCACTCCTTAGGGAACCATCAGGGCTTAATGCCTGGTGGGGATCTGGAGAGTGTCCTCATGGTGACCAGCTTGCGCATCATGGTGAACGCCTGTACGGCGGGGCCATGCTGCGGGGGTTGGAACCACACATCTGCCTCCAATACCAAGGAGGGTGAATTTCTCCCTCATCCTTGACTATGGAGTTACAGTATTAGGAGAATTATTTACCTTTGGAAGGGGAGGGAGTATTCCCTCATAGATAGGTATAGCCTCACCTGCCCGAAGTAATTTAGATTGTAATAATTGGCTGAGCGTAATTGGATTTAGATTGTTATATTTAATCAATATAACATTATACCATATCTGTGTCACGAGTCTTCTTTGGTGGGATGGCAAAGACTGGTTGGACTTGCCACAGTGTCAACAGAACAAGAAACACCTTGAAAACTGGATCTAAAATAACTAGTGACTTAATCTTCAAAAATCAAAAAAAGATATGTTATAGGAGCACAGAATTTTTGATTCAGAGTATTTTGTCATTGCAGGTTAAAGGTCATTAAAGAGTCTTCGTAGTTCTTTCTATATTGGATGTGGTGGAAATGGCACTTAAAGCAGGATAGTGTAATGGATGATTTTGGATTTGTAATAATAAAAATTATAATTAACATTTTAATGCATTTTATTTGGAATAGGGCTGAAATATCACCAACTGTTCTGTACACATCTATTCTGAAAATGTTGTGTTTCTATTTTATCTGATCTCAGAAACATTGGGTAGACAGACGGATGGACAGACAAACCAAATAACTATGCCTCTGTTTAAATAAATACACTTAAAAACATTAAATGGAATATAGGAGGAATTTTTTCTCAGTTTAACAAAAACCTGAGTCTAGATCTGCCTTTGGGGTTTGGGCATGGGAGTACCGATTTCCTTGATTCACCTAGGGCACCAGCAGCTGGCAGCCTGTCTAGGGACCCCCCTGACTCTACTGAAAAGTATGGGAAATACCTGGTGTACAAGAACATTTTGTTTAAATCCAAGTACTAGCATATGGAAGGTGCTATTGGATCTGAGTATCTCTGTACTTATCTATAGTTTTTGATATATGTGAAAGAGGGAAAAGTGAGATGTCTTCAGATTCAGCTGCTGGATTAAGAAATCTTTCCCTGTATATTCTTTGCCTGTCAAGTGATATTATCTGCCGTGTTCATTAGTGCATAAATACCTATGCTTGAGTGCCCTGGTTCAGTCACCATTTCTGGTTGCTGTAGTTGATGTTTTTCATTACAATGGAGAAAACCAACTTTTTGTGCATTCCTTGGTGCACACCAGATTGTCTTCCATCTTTTGAAATTAATGGAGATGCATTAAACATCCTTGCATACATTTAAGTTCATACAGATCTCTTGACATGGCAACTGTGTATTTGTTGTTGTTATGTGCCTTCAAGTTGACTACGACTTATGGCAACCCTATGAATCGGCGATCTCCAACAGCATCTGTCGTGAACCACCCTGTTCAGATCTTGTAAGTTCAGGTCTGTGGCTTCCTTTATGGAATCAATCCATCCCTTGTTTGGTCTTCCTCTTTTTCTACTCCCTTCTGTTTTTCTGAGCATTACTGTCTTTTCTAGTGAATCATGTCTTCTCATTATGTGTCCAAAATATGATAACCTCAGTTTCATCATTTTAGCTTCTAGTGATAGTTCTGGTTTAATTTGTTCTAACACCCAATTATTTGTCTTTTTCACAGTCCATGATATGCGCAAAGCTCTCCTCCAACACCACATTTCAAAGGAGTTGATTTTTCTCTTATCAGCTTTTTTCACTGTCCAACTTTCACATCCATACATAGAGATTGGGAATACCATAGTCTGAATGATCCTGACTTCAGTGTTCAGTGATACATCTTTGCATTTGAGGACCTTTCCTAGTTCTCTCATAGCTGCCCTCCCCAGTCCTAGCCTTCTTCTGATTTCTTGACTATTATCTCCATTTTGCTTAATGACTGTGCCAAGGTATTGATAATCCTTGACGTTCAATGTCCTCATTGTCAACTTTAAAATTACATAAAGCTTCTGTTGTCATTACTTTAGTCTTTTTGACATTCAGCTGTAGTCCTGCTTTTGTGCTTTCCTCTTTAACTTTCATCAGCGTTCATTTCAAATCATTACTGGTTTCTGCTAGTAGTATGGTATCGTCTGCCTATCTTAAATTATTGATATTTCTCCCTTCAATTCTCACACCTCCTTCATCTTGGTCCAATCCTGCTTTCTGTATACGTTCTGTGTACAGATTAAACAAATAGGGTGATCAAATACACCCCTTTCTGATTGGGAACCGATCGGTTTCTCCATATTCTGTCTTTACAGTAGCCTCTAGACCGGAATATAGGTTGCACATCAGGACAATCAGATGCTGTGGCACTCCCATTTTTTTAAAGCATTCCATAGTTTTTCATGATCTACACAGTCAAAGGCTTTGCTGTAATCTATAAAGCACAGGGTGTTTTTCTTCAGAAATGCCTTGGTCCGTTCCATTATCTGACTTCTGACGGCATTGCTCTCAGCTTCTTCACCACTCTCAAACCCCCTCACCACATTAAGGTGTGCATCCTAGAGAGGGCAACAGTGTATATTTACTACAAATGTTCCAATATCCTAACATATTTACAGAGACTTTCAAAAAACAAGGATTAGTCTCAGCATAATATTATCAAAATTTGGTATAGTTACCTTTTCATATAACAGGGTCACTTGCATGTCAGGTTACTGGGATCCAAGTTATACTTTGTCTTAAACAACAATTGCTTCTGTATTTCACACTTTAAGAAAAGACGCCCCACTCACCGCGCAGCTGATGAGCGGGGCATGGTTGCAGATGGGGGCGAAGCTGCCACCTCCATCTTAGTATGGGGCAAAGTCACGCGTCATGCCTTATTACGCACGCACGACGTGCAGCATGGAGGGGCAGGGCTTCTGTGACTATTTAAGTCCAGCCACCCCTCCTACTTTCCTCTTTGCAGCGCAATGAGGGACCACGAGGAAGAGCGAGTGTAAAGAAGAACAGCGGCGGCCGTTTTAAGGCGGCCGCAAGATCGGCGCCGTTTGGAGGCGATGATATTTGGCAGCACAGGCTGAGTTGGTGGCCTCTGCGCCATTAAGCGCTGGTTTGCTGCGGCTCAGGCCGCTTCCAGTGGGCCGTTTAGGCCTATTCTATTCTCCGAAGGGAGTGGTGATTGCGGCCGAGCGGCGAGGGGCTTGAGCAGCGGCTGCAGCTGGAGTAGGCCTTTTAAAAGGCTTGCGAGCCGAACACTGTGCCCCCCCCCCGGCAGGAGGGGGAGGGAGGTGCATGTGATGTTCCTGTAAGTTAGCATCTGTAAATATGGTAAGTGCGGGTCTATTGGGTGATGTATGGTAATTGACTGGGAGAGAAAGGGGGAGTACATGGGTGAGAAGCTGAAGTGTGCTGGATGATGATTGGCTGAGTGGCTGGCTGGCTGAAGGTATAAATGGAGGTTTGTGGGGAGAGAAGAGAAGTGGGTTGGAAGGTCGGTGAGAGAGTCGGTTGGAAGGAGAGAGTTGAGAGAGAGAGGTTGTTGAGTGGGTTGGCAGAGTTCTGAGGGAAGTTGGATTGGATTTGGCTGATATTTAAAGAGGATATATATATGAAACCATACGCTTGTGAAACATTCTAAAAGTAATCTTGTTATTTCCTGTTATTAGTAAATAAATAATTATTTGCTTTACCAAAGGCCTGATCCTTGGCTGGGGAATATACAGACCAGAAGGGAGGGCAAGGTAATTACCAAGGCTGAACAGAAGCAGTATCTAATGGTGGCAGCGGTGAAGGGAGGAATTGTAACAAGTCAAGTATCCAGAGCAACCCAGAGTTGTATGCTTTTTATATAAAGATACAAGGGGTTTGGGAACAGCATAAGCACCCAGTCGCAAAAGTAACCAGCTAGAGAGAGACTCAGGCAAAGTCTCTGGGAGTATTGGTTATAGGATGTGACTGGTGGTGCTGCCTAGCAGTGGGATCTAGTGAGATCTGTGCTAGAGCGGAGTGAAAAACCATATAAAGGACAGTTCGGACTGGTGGTGTCTCTGGTGGTGCCTAGTGAAAGGCAGTAGCCACAAGCAGGTGGGAACCTGACAGGGAGAGCCAGGGAAGGGCGTAACAGTGCACCACCTCTAAGGCTATTACTATAGCCAGTTAAAGCAAGATCACACGTGGAGGCTTTGGTTTTCAAGTCTTTGAATATACAAGGCTTTTCCTGCAGCCAGTTAAGCAAGATCACACATTGCTTACAACGTTGGCTTTAAAATACTCAAGGCTGTTTCTGCAGCCAGTAAAGCGAGATCACATTGCTCCAATATTGATGTTAAAATAGAATCAGTAATTAAAATACCTCTTGTTATAAGCTAAGGACTGGGCATAAGTGCATTACTCCATACAGTCAGTGGCTTGTAATAATAATAATTTGGACTTATTGTTATAGACTGAGGTCTGGGAATAAGTGAATTACACCATATAGTCAGTGGCTTATAATAATAATAATAATAATATAATAATAATTTTCTCATAATTATTATTACAGGCCAGGGAGGATTTGAGTAATCTTGCCAATTGAGAAAAGAAAGGGGGGGGTGAAAGGTCCCCTCATTAAATGCAGGCCTTTGGACAATTTTAAACCACCACCACCCCGTGCACATGGGATAAGTTTCTGGTAGTGGTTGAGGTGTCTGGACTGTGACCCGGGAGACCAGGGTTCGAATCTCCCCAACAGTCATGGACTGCAGGCTCAGAACAAATTACGGGAGAGGAGGCTGCACAAGCGTTTTGAGACTGTCACCAGGCCCTGTTTCCCCCTTTGGTTGCCAAGGCTGGGTGTGAGTTCAGCCTAGGTAGGGGGTGCAAGATGGTGAAGGATGTGGGTGAGGCCCTGGCAGCCTATATAGGCCATTGTGCTGGGCTTTTTAGTTAGGCTTGCGGCCTGTTGCTTGACTCGGGCCTATATTAGGTTCACGGTACTTATTCTATAATTTTATTACAGGGTGGATGATTTGGGGGGTGCGGAGCCTTTTGGTTAGGCTTCTGACTCCTTCCTAGGCCCAGATTATATTAGGTTGAGGTAGTTGCTTCTATTATTATTATATTACACGTGGCCTTTGTAGGGCCGGGTGAGCCTTTTGGGCCTTTCGACCTTTCATATTTAGATACTAATGGTAAGCACACAAGATAGGGTTTGCTAGACAATGGTTAAATCACCATAAATTAGGTGACAGTGATCCTTTTCAAGTGTCAGTTACACATTACTTGTTCTCTTAGACAGAAGTTACATTTATTTGAAGTTGGTCTCATAAGGAACTGCAGCTTCTGCAATGAATTGACAGGTCTAGCAGGTGATAGTGTGGCTGGATGGGGGGATAGGAATAAAAAGGAACGACAGGCTACTTATTAGGCTCTTAACCTCATTTCTGGGATCTTAGACCTTAGTGAAGCAAGTGCTGCCTTGACAGGATCTTAGACTTTTGTGACACGGAAGCTGCCTTTTAAGATCAAGGCAGACTCTTCAAGATTCCTGATGATTTTACAACAACATCATTTCTGGTATCATTTACCTGAAGTCATATAGCATGCATCGTTGGCATTGGCACTTCTATTTTGATATACTGATAGGGGCATCGGTGAGATATGAGGCCAGAGGCCTTCAAATGGGTAAGAAGAAGCCCCAGCATAAGAGGCCTTCAAAGGGGTAAGAAGAAGACCCAGTGTCCCTGCCCAGTTAGACTAGAGGTGCTACGAACTTTGTTTGCAGGCTACCCAGTTTAAGGGGAGGTGTGTCTGTGTTAATGGTGTTTTCCTTATTGGTTTCCCAATCCCATACCCCAACTCCTGGCTGGCCTTCATGGCCTCTAACTCCAGGCTGGCCTTCATGGCCTACAACCTTCGATCTGCTTTCCTTAAGGCAGTAATTTGCCAGAGACAGAGTGTAAAGATGCAAATTACACCAGATTCACCACCAGTCTTATTTAAGGGGTTAGGCAGTAATGGGTTCATACCTGATAGTCTAGGTACAGTGCGCTACACTTCATTCTAACATGGTGTGTGCATGTGGCAGAGGTGCCTTATGCCTTTTACAAGGCAGAGCATTGCCTATGGACTGCTATATTTCTTACATGGAGTGCTTCAGATCCTTTTGGGAGGGAGCAATCAGGAGGCAAGTGGGCCCAGAAGCAGTGGGCCACTATCTGTGTGATTGGTTGTTCAGAGGTATGGCAGATTTTGGGATGCATGTTAGCACCTGAGGTCACAGCTTATAGTCTGGCTATGTACCTGGGGATTCCCTTGACAGCTGGGAGTAGGGATGATCTGCCCCAGTCGGAGATGGCCATAAGCCTATCCATTGCCCTAGTGTGATCACCAGCTATCAGAATGCAGAAAGGGCCGCAGAGGCTGTGCAAAGATGGCCTATTCCTGTGAACTGTGCACTGGAATTCCTGTAGATTCCATTTCCCCCGGCACGCTCGCCAGCTACCACAGAGCAGGTAGGGCGATTCAGGAATTCTGGGCCAGCAACGACTATGTGCCAGAATGGCCTTTTCCGTTGAGTCACCTGTTGAAATTCCCAGTGGATGGCAGGAGAAGGGGCCTGTTAGTCCAAGCACCTCAAGGTAAGCTGGCGGGACTTTCCTTCGTAGCTAAGCTGGTGGTTTTTCCCTATCCCCATCGCCCCCTTTTTTTCACTGGACATTTTATTGGGTATGGTGAGCCAGTGGGAATACAGTATGCCCTCCAGCTGTGAAGCCAGACTATTCCAGGCAGTAGCCCTTACGCTGGTTTTTTTGAGCTTTTAGGATAGGTAAGGTGATGGCTGGATCCAAGTGAAACCTGTCTCGATGTGCCCTCCAGCTATCAGACATCTACATGGAAGGGGGGTTGTGCATGTATACAATTGAGAAGGTCTAAGATGGACCAGAGGTGTATAGGGCTGACCGTACACTGGCCAGGGGCATCTGGAGAAGGATATTTATTCCCCCATGCAAGTGAGAACCCCCTCACAAAATACTAGTTTTGGGTGCTCACAAAGCAGGCTTTTACAGGTCTAGGGCATAACCACTCAGAGTTTGATATCCACTCTTGGACTTGGAGCTGCTTCTCCGGCAGCAGGTTAGGGGTTTTCCCAGGCAAAGGTGCAGGCTGTTGGACGCTGGTCCTCAGGTTTATAAGGGCTATATTCACCCCTTTTAGAGGGCCTGGGAATTCCAAAGCCTAACAAGTTATAATTATTTAACAGGTTGCTGGATGGGGACGGAGCAGACGCGCATCCTAATAGGCGGCCACAGCATGGGCTTCTGGGCAGCCTGGAGGGCCTTGAAATTGAGCATGGGCTCACAGTTGGGCCTCGGTCAATGGGCTGCACTACAGTGGCTTGGCCAGAAAGGAATGCGTTTCGATGGGCTCCTACCCACTTTGTTCCAGCATAATTCAGTATGGATGGGTTCGCAAGTGGTGGTCCTTCCCCCGGGTGGGAATGGCCTCAGTTACTTGAGGTAAGGCCCTCAGATCGCCGGCATGTGATGACATGCAGCTAGAAAGGCTGTGATGGCCTCAATTACTTCAGGTCAAGACCCTCAGTTGGCAAGCATGTGTGACATGCAGCTGAGAGGCTGTGCCGGCCTCAGTTACTTAAGGGCACGGCCCTCAGTTGGCAAACATGTGCGACATGCAGCAGTGAGGCTGCACTGGCCTCAGTTACTCAGGGCAAGACCCTCAGTTGGCAAGCATGGATGACATGCAGCGGAGAGGCTGCGCTGGCCTCAGTTACTGAGGGCAAGACCCTCAGTTGGCAAGCATGTGTGACATGCAGCGGAGAGGCTACGACGGCCTCAGTTACTCAGGGCAAGACCCTCAGTTGGCAAGCATGTGTGACATGCAGCGGAGAGGCTACGACGGCCTCAGTTACTCAGGGCAAGGCCCTCAGTTGGCAGGCATGTGTGACATGCAAGTGGCAAGGCAACGATAGCCTTCGGTACGTCTGCTGTGGTCGGACATGCTCACATGCAGGGTTTAGCGAAGGAAGGCTAACCAGCTGATTCGGTTGGCTCTTCTTGGGCATGGGGGTTAGTCATTCTGCATCCCCACGTTCAGCATTGAAAGAGTGAACTATACAGGGCCGATGACGTTCACCTGTAAGATGCAGGTAATGACATATTTGTCATATCCAAGAGGAGTCTGCGAGAGGTGCTTCTCGGCAGTGGGGTAAAGGGGGACTAAATAGAGATTTGTCCCCCTTTTGTGGCGGGAAGGTGCGGGAGGGGAAATAGGTAAGGACAGCTAGGTGGCCCCCTTAGGCACCTTTGGAGGTGACTGGCAGTTTCAGAGGCCTGTCTGTCATGGCTTTTCCGGCTCGAGGACCGGATATGGGCTGCCTCTGGGGCCAACTTATCTCATCTACCCAAGGGTTATCTGGCCCCGGGTGGGGATGACATAGGAAGGCCCCCCTACTCACCTACAAGGTGTGGCCGGGGTAAGGGGTAAGCACATGGGCTTGCCCTTGCCCCAGCAGGGACTGGTCGCCTGAGAGCTGTATGGCAAGCTACTTGCTTAAAGTCAGTTCCCGCACCTAGGTTTCCCTCTGCAGGTCACTTTAAATTGGGTTTTCTGTTTGCTGTAATTTAATAAAGTGGCCCTTGTTCAACCCAAGCTGATGTCTCTGTGTTTTATTTCGCCCCTCAACTGCAACCACCATCTATACTAACTTCTCTTAGTATAGTCAGTCCTCTTTTCATAAAGCTATATCATAGTGCATAGATTTTGATTTTATTTCCAAGAAAATAACCTGAGACAATAGAATTGCTATTCATCATTATTATCTTTCTTCTTTGTGCATCATTCCCTAGATAATTATGTCAGCATTGATTGTATTTAAATTTCTGTTAAGTTTTGCATCTTTATCGACCATTCCTACCTTCAGAATGACAAATGGTAGCCACTGAAAATGAAATAAAAGTAAGCAAATTACTAATTGTGCATTTTAATGAATGAATACAACTCTGCACTATGTGATAACAGAATAAAGGTACACAAAAGAAGCTGGAGGCAGGCCATACTCTGCTTGCATATCTTAACAACAATAAAAATGATATTCTTGCCTCCTTTACTTCTGCACTGTGAATATTTCTCTCTATTTCAGGGGTAACCAACATTGTGCCCTCTACATGGTATGGCATACTGCTGCCATCATCCTTAACCATTGGCCATGAGGTGAGCTGCAGTCCAAAATATCTGGAGGTCACCATGTTGCCTAGCCCTGCTCCAACTGAAAACATGGAAGCCTTACAACTAATCCTGCATTTGTTTCCAACTGTGACTACTAGTTATGATAACTGCATTGCCTCCAAATATCAGATATAATATGCCTCTGAAAACCAGTTGCTGGGAATCATGAGCAGGAAGGTGATACTCTGTTTATGTCCTGCTTGTGGGCTTTCCATATGTATCTGAAAATGATGCTGGAATAGATGTTTTTTATCCAGATTTCTCTGGGAAACTCACAAACAGGGTCCGAAGGCAGCAGTACTCTCCCACTGTTTGTCCACAGCATTTTGTTTTCAGAACTATACCACTTCTGGAGATGTTGGTTCCACTTAACCATTTATAGGCCAATACCCTAGAGCAGGGTTGGCTGTACTGTGACCCTCCACATGTTATTGGAGCACAACTCCCATCAGCCCAGCCAGCATGGCCAATGGTCAGGAGGATGTTGGCAGCAGTGTATCGACTTCTTGTGCCCAGCAAGATAGAGCAAGTTGGAAGGATACCCACACACAGGCCGTTAATTGTTAAGAGTCTTTTACTGACAGGATTTCGTACAGGAACGGTTACAATACAGATACGAATACTTCCCTGTACTCTCCTAACACCCCCACACCTTGTAGTTTCTGTTTCAAGGCTTTATAGACTGGGTTTGCTCTGTGCCAGCTGCAGCCTCTGTCGTGAGCTGTCCTTGAGGTGCTGCACATCTTAACACTTTACTGGCTTTCTGGAAAACTAGACAGATAGACTCCTCAGCAGCCTACAGCTCCCACCTTTTCCATAAAGACACAGTCAATGACGTTTTATTCTTTTCGTTTCACAATTACAGTCAGTACATAAATACAGCTATGGCGATCTATATTTAACACATTCTAGGTACAATGTTTCACCATCATCCTTTTCTTTGCACCTGTTTGATTCTTGGCCTGTTACTGTGCCAATCTGAAACCTTTCAGGTGGTTTACCTAGATTCGCTCTTTCAGAGCGTCTCAATGTTACCGGAGGCTCTGTTTCCTCTTTGCCTCCCTCATCCACGCTAGCAAGAGGTTGTTCCTCTTCCTCCTGTTTTATCCCTTGTTCTATTTCATGTTCTGTGATTGCGTCATGTTCATGTGAATTGCCCAGTTCAACATACTCAATGTTATCCCAATCCTGTTCCTGAACTTTGATGCTCCTGCTAAGCACCACCCTTCTCTGATTCTGTATCCAGATACGGTAATAAGAGTTTTGGAATCCCAGTACATGCCCTTTTTGTGCTCTGGGAGCCAGTTTCCCATTCCGTTTTCCTTTGGGAATGTGCACCCAGCACTTCGCCCCAAAGCTCACAATATGCTGCAGTTTTGGTTTCTTTCCATTGAGTTTTTCATATGGTGACATTTCTATTGCCCTATGATACAGCCTGTTTTGAATGTAATTGGCGTATAACATACACTCTCTCCAAAAAGCATTCGGTAACTCAGAGTCCCTTAACATGGCTCTGGTTGCATCCTGTAGAGTTCTATTTTTTCTCTCCGCTATTCCGTTCTGAAACGGAGAAAATGGGGCTGTTAAAGTTTGTTCTATCCCTTTCTTTAACAAAAAATGCTCTAGCGATTTACCAGTGAATTCTCCCCCTTGGTCAGAGTGTATTCATTGGATTGTTATACCGTGTTGCACCTCAATCTTTTTCACAAACAGTTTTAGTTTCTCCTCTGCTTCGTCTTTCGCACGTAACAAATATATGGTGCGAAACCTGGTATAGTCATCTACTATTACTAGAAAATACTTGGCACCACCTTGTGATCTTTGAAATGGTCCTGCAAGATCAATATGAATCATTTGATATGGTGTACTTGTGCTACTCTCTGCTTCTTTACATTTGGGAGCAACTGTGGCTTTGGTTTGATTACATATATCACATTCCACATACTGGTTACACTCTTTTAATGTTACATCCGTACTATTACTGGGTGTTTTTATGATTGTACCAAAATTAGCGTGGCCTAGCTTCCTGTGCCATAGGTGAATGCATCTATCATGAGGTTTCTTGTTTGCAATCATAGTAGCACGTCCTGTGGGGTTTAATTGTATGTAAAACAGCGAATTCCTAAGATACCCCTTCAAACAGAGTTTGTCCCCTTTCCTTATCTCACATGTCCCTTGTCTAAACGTGACGACATATCCCATTGCATTCAGTTTCTTAACAGACATGATATTACTTTCTAAGCCTGGTACATATAATACATCAGTCATTACAGTGTTAAGTACGCTTAACTTTACAGTTCCCCTCCCCAATACCTGTCTGTGCGTGCCATCCGCAAGCACAACATCCTTTTTCGTGGGAAGTGTAGTTTTGAATAATGTTTTGTCCTTTATCATACTGTGGGTAGTGCCTGAGTCTACAACCCATACAGTGCAATCTCTGTCCTCTTTTCTTGAACCCGATACTCTGACTATGTGTACTTTCAAAGGCTTCCTTCCTTGTCCTTTCCGCTTCGCTTCACAGTCTCTTTGTAGATGAGTATTAGAACCACAGACGTAGCAGGCCTTTAGTCCGAAAGATCGTGCTTCTGTGTCCTTAAAGTTTAGCTTTCTGCTTTCTTTTTTCTCATTTCACTCCCTTCCTTCAGCTTCCTTTTGTCTCTCCCACTCCTGTAGCAGTTTGCCTGATACGTACTCGACTGTCAGACCCTCGTCTGGCATAGCTTCCAATGAGCTTATGATCGGATCCCAGGACGAATTCCGTGAAGAGAGAATGATGTACACTTGTTGCAACTGTGTGTGCACCACATTTCTTTCTTGCAGCTCTGCAAACAGTTTGTTTATCTCCAATAAATGGGCAGACATTGTCCCGTCATCAGGCATCTTCATCTGATAGAGTCTCCATACTAAATGGATTTTACTGCTGACTGTTTTTCTTACGTGCACCTCATTTAATGCAGTCCATATAAGCCTCACTGTCAGCTTATCTTATATATGCAGCAACTGGGAATCATCTACTGCCAAGATGATAAACACCCTTGCTCTTTCATCCATTCGAATCCATGGAGCCAGTTGTGGTTCCGCCAGTGGGTCGGTCACAATCACCTGCCATAAATCTTCCTTAGTAAGGAACGCTTGCATCCTTAATCGCCAACAGGAATAGTTTCATTCGGTGAGCCTTTCCAAAGGCATCCTGGCTGAGAGAGAGACTGCCATGCCTGGAGCCACGTCTCCTGAACTCTTCTGTCTTTCTTCCTTGGCACTGTGAACAAGCTGCATTTTCCAAGCCTCTGGGCTTGCTGGGCCTGCTGGGTTAGCTGGGTTAGCTGGCTATAGCTGGGTTATCTGGGCTAGCTGGGCCCATAACCCTTGTTGGCAGTGGTGTATCGACTTCTTGTGCCCAGCAAGATAGAGCAAGTTGAAAGGATACCCACACACAGGCCGTTAATTGTTAAGAGTCTTTTACTAACAGGATTTCATACAGGAACGGTTACAATACAGATACGAATACTTCCCTTTACTCTCCTAACACCTCCACACCTTGTAGTTTCTGTTTCATGGCTTTATAGACTGGGTTTGCTCTGTGCCAGCTGCAGCCTCTGCCGTGAGCTGTCCTTGAGCTGCTGCACATCTTAACCCTTTACTGGCTTTCTGGAAAACTAGACAGATAGACTTCTCAGCAGCCTACAGAGGAATGGGAGTTGTAGTCCAGCAGCATCTGGAGGCCACAGGCCACACCCCTGCCCTATAGCTCTCTTCAGGTGTTCACATTAATGGCCTGATAAATATACAAGGGGAGGATGTGGATGAGAGTGCCAGCTCTGCCCCATCAACATTCCTATCACCCTCCATACTCAGTATGCATCATTTCAGAGTGAGCTGACTGCTCTCAGAAGATTCCAGCAGTCCACTGGCCCTGGAGGAGTGAAACTCTTCCAGAGGGATTATGAGGGCCTATAGACTTTGTTAACTTATGGGCCTGCTTTAACTGTTCTCGAGACTCAGACTGGAAGGAAAGAAGACACCCAAAATATAAAGTCAAAAGAACTGTGAATAGAAGTGACTTGTCCGATGAGTAGGAGCTAAAGCAATACCCTCCCAGCAGTGGCATTGCTGCTGTTTACTAGAAGACTGAGAGGTGAGGTGACACTGGGGCAGTGTGGGCACACCAACAGGACTGCTGGATTAACTCTGCGAGTGCACCCACATGACCCGACCACCTTGCTCTTGCACTTCACGGTAAGTCAGCTTTTGAGAGGCTATTACTGTGGCTCTGCCACATTGGGTGAGCCGCTCCCGATTGTGAGCCACTTCAGCTAGACAGTTTTGTAGTTTTTCTAAGGGTTCTGAAGAGAATTTGTTTCTTGCATAGAGAATGGATTTATTACTATAAAGCAGGGGTGAGGAAGCTTTTTGGCCCAGGGAGCCAGATCCCACCCCCATGAGTCAACTTTGACAGGTGGGTGGGATGAAACACCCATCAATCACCCAATGTCATTATTGAAGTTTTAATTGAAAAACTGCTGCTAAAACGGAGCTCCCCCACCTTCTGTTTTAGTCATGATTGCAGTGCAAACCATTTTTATCCAGAGCTTGGAAGTAATTCATTACAAGTAATTTTATTACTTTTGTGGAGTAATTGTCCCACATTGTAATTCCAGCATTACTTTTGGGCATTACTTGAGGGCAGGGAAGCAGGGGAAGTCTTCTGCTCCTCTGATTTGTGGATGAAAATCATGTGCCTCAAACTGGGCTTCTGTGCAGCATCGCTCTTCACTCATGCTCTGTGGGTGGGTAGAAAGTGACGAGGGAGGAGGTGGAGATTGAGTTGGGGTGGAGTGGAGTGGAGTGGAGAAAACAATTATTTTAAAAAATGGATGGTGGTGGTGAACAATGGAGTGGAGGGGAAAAGAGCTGGAGGGCAAAAATGTGGATAAAGGAGGAGGCAGCAGCAGAATGGAGATTAAGAACTGTGGAGGTAAAAGATGACAACGTGTGTGTGTGTGTGTGTGTAAATACTGTGCTTGCACTTGGCACACAAAGTGGCCTCCACTACCATCTCTGGGTACTGTGCTGCATTTGCAGTATTTTAACTTTTTTGCATCTCAGGGGAAAATGTTTGCATGGGTGAGTGTCCCTTAGTTGATGGCAGTGCAAGGCCCTGGAGTTGGTTAAGTGAGAGAGATTATGCTTGCTGGCTGAGGGGGAGGGTTGCACTTGGTTTGATGTGCAAAGATCTGAGTAGTGGCTTCTGCCTCCCTCCCCACCTCCCTTATCAGTGGAGAGACCACCATTGCTATCTTATGGATAAAAATAATTATTCTACTACCTCTGTATGTGTGTGCTTATTTTTAATGTTGTTTTAGGCTACTTAGATGTGCAGCAGCCAAGGCCAGCACCTTGTAGGCGTGTTTTTTTTAAAGTAACAAATGCAATTGTAGTGATTACTTTTGAGAAAAAGCAAAGTAATTAGTTACTTTCAGAGCAATTGTAATTGTAATGGTAATTACTACTTTTTGGGGCCATGTAATTGTAACTGTAATTTATTACTTTTTAGAAGTAATCTTCCAATCTCTGTTTTTATCCTCCTGGAGCAAGGCAAGCGTCTGTCGCCCATCAGCTAATTGGTGGTGGAAGTGTACCATTTTAGCAGCAGTTTCAATGCAAACAATTTCATGCTATTGAAGCAATCAGGAACTCATTTTAAGTTCCTGATTGTCCTTTCATAGACTCTTAGGTGTTTGCCACCCACCTGATGTTGCATATGACATCAAGTGTGGGGCAGGTAGGTGTGGTTTGTGAGGAAAGGCCATGCAGGCCACATGTGCCCTGAAGGTGGAGGTTCCCCACCCCTGCTATAAAGCCATAACAGACACATTATTATAAACTACTGAGAATTATTGCCATCATGTACATGCTTGGGTTGTTTGAATATAAAATGAATGTATTCATTTAAAATATTTAATGTTGATATTTGTTGTTATTTCTCATTTTTTATTGTAATTTAGGGTTGGGCTAGTGCAGTCATTGATGGGATTTCCAGTGTCAATACAGACTGAGCAAACTTCCCCTGCAGATACAGGGATGACAATAGTAGGTTACACTAACACTCGAGGACATAACTGTTTCTTTCAGGTTTCGTGTTGTATTCTCAAATGACTTGCAAGAAGAGGTCATAGGAATACCCACAGATCATGATGCCCAGATTCTATGTTTACTTGCATCTATCACCTTGCAAAGTAGACTTGAAGCAGGAGATCCATGCTCTATTTAGTCTGCAGGGTTTTTTGTATGTATGTTTATTGTGATTAATGTCCCACATGTTTGTTTTGATAACAACCTTTTTATATGCTATTTTCCTAATCTAAATCAGCACCGAAGCTTCTACTAGCTCTGTAGTGGAATAACAGACACCTGTTTGCCCCTCCCCTCCCCCTCAGAACTAATAGTATTTCAGAGGGAGATTTTTAGATGGGGAACACCCTCCCCTCCAGAGCCACTTCCCCAGTCTTGACAGTGATGGTGTTTTGTTTGTTTTTAATGGGAGATCCTGATCACAGATCTGCCATCTTCTACACCATGTCCAGTTTGACCCTAAGTTTTGCTGCACTGCCCCTTCTCTTTCACTGTGGGGGAAGAATATTCTGCCCTTGATGACCTGAAGTTAACCTGAGACTAGAGCAAAGATAAGACAATATATAGTTTTTAATACAATGTAAAAATAAATGCTGGGAATACATGTACATTATGCTCCTTTTGTGGTCCTTCCTTTATTCCTCTGCTCCTCCAAACTCCCCCAAAGAATGAAGCCAAATTATCTATGTGCATTAACCTATGAGCAATACTGTTAGGTCAGGAAGAAAGCTAGCAGATGTAGCAGTACGCCAATTAGAGATAAGAAGAGAGAAAGGGGGGTCAGAATCCTTGCACCCAAATTTCCACTGGTCAGTGCTTACACAGTATAAAATATATTGCAGAAGATTCAAGGGCTGAAGAGTAACTAAACTGGCATTTTTGTCAACACTTCCTCTGTCCCAGTTGCTACGCCTAAAATAACATAAAAATGACATGCTATGGCTTTGTTAAACCAACTTGCAAATTCCTCCTTTTGATATCTTATTAGCATTTCCAATTTAAAATACACAAATTGCCTTTCACCAAGGTCATGAGGACTGATTGAGTGAAGAAACTAATTACGTGAACAAAGGTTTAATATTTTGACAGATAAGATAGAGTCATAAAATACGGCACAGTGCATAAAATTACAAGTTGATCACATTTGCATTTTTGCCACTAGGATGTCAGATGCATAGGCACCATTAGAAGAGCCGCCTGAAATGCTCCACGTTCAAATATCAGGAATTAGTTTTATATTCCACAGGTGATCCTAATCCATCTCATTGCAGTCATGGAACAGAACGTTTCCCCACACTGGATGAGAATGGGATTCTAATTGATACATTAAATAGAAGAACTTTTGGATTCTGGAAAGGGTTCCATGAAACGTCTGGCAAATTAATTTTATCACTCCTAAGATCTTTTAGAAATAAAGCAAGAGGCACCTCTGGAAAGAATATTACTGTGATTAAGTCTTGTAATTTGCTTTATGTTTACCCAGAGAGGCTTTGAACTAGATACATTTCCCTAACTGCTAATAGTTATGGAGTGTAACCATACACGCAATTTCTAATTACCTTTTCAAATAACTAATTAAGGCTATCTATCACTAAACTAAAAAGGTGTTAAGGTGAGCTTAGTTAAATTCTATGAATATTCTTCTTATGTCCACTAGTCCATTCTAGTTAGAGAATGACAGGGAAAAAAAGGTTCAGAGTTTACATATAGCAAATTTGGTACCATTTAGTACCATGGCCAATGACCCTAAGAGCCTCCTTTGCTCTGTTGATAATTCTTCCCACCATTATTGCCAAGGGAGAGGATACTGTGTGATTGGCTGGGTCAAACTGTCATTTCCCCCCCCCCCGGAGGAGACCACTTCTTTTACTCACTAGCCATTCCACCTGGTCATTAAACATTTATACAGTCTTCTGAAAAATTTGCACCTTAGCTTCTTTGTTTTGCTGTTTTACATCTCCACCTGCTTTCCTTTTGCATCATGTGCTGTTTACCCAGGCCTGTAATGGCTGATGGATATTAGCCACAGCAGCTTTGCATTTAGTAAGTGTGAAGGTATGTGATTGTTTTAAAATGGTTTCTTGAATGTTTTTAAGTGGTTCTTAATTGTTTTAAATGTTTTAGATGCTTTTAATCATTTTAAATATGTTTTACTTTCTTAACATTTTGATGTGCTCCTTTGAGAGGAAGGGTGGGATACACCACCACCACCACCACCACAGGGTCTACTAGACAGACAGCCTGTGATCAAGGACTGTGTTGCTTTTTAATCTTTGTACAATGACTAGAAAAATTTAGGAATAACAAAAACAACAGTGATGCATGTGATGTTCCTATATTAGTGTAAATAGGGTAAGTGCTGGTTGTATAGGAGATACATGGTAAGTGGAGTGAAAGAGGGGGGAGTGAATGGGCAGTAGAATGCTGGATGATTGGCTGAATGTTTAAAATGGCTGACAGTATAAAAGGAAGAATGTCAAGTAAATCTAGGTGGATGTGGTGTGGACGTGTGTGGACGTTGGTGGACTTGAGAGGGTTGTTTTGGTGGGTTTTGAGAGGAGAGGGTGGAGTTCGGATTAATACTAAGACCAGTACCTCAGGAATAGATGTAACCATATGCTTAAGTGCCTTTTAAAGAAATCTTGTTATCTCTGTTATATAATAAAATACTTATTTGGTTTACCAGAGGCCTGATCCTTGGCTGGGGTTTCACAGACCAGAAGGGAGGGTGAGGTAAATAACCAAGGCTGAAGAGTGACAAATGGTGGCAGCGGGTGAAGGGAAGAATATAACACCACAAGTATTCAGAGCGAACCAGAATTATAAGCAGTCTGAGTAAAAGGGATTGGGACAGCTTTAGCACTCAGTCACAGAGGTAACCAGATAGAGAGACTCAGGCAGAGTCTCTGGGACTACTGGTTATAGGATGTGACTGGTGGTGCTGCCTAGCAGGGGGATCTGTTGAGATCTGTGCTAGAGCGGGGAGAGAAACCATATAAAAGGACAGTCCAGACTGGTGGAGTCCCTGGTGGTGCCTAGAGACAGGCAGTAACCACGAGCAGGTAGGAACCTGACAGGGAGAGCCAGGGAAGGGTATCACAAGTGGTGGCAGTAGCGGTGGGATACAAACAACAGAGAATCCAGATACGAACCAAAGAGAGTCCCAAAGATACGTGGTGACAAAGGAGACTACATCACAGGTGTTGGCTGTAGCGGTGGTATGAATACTAGAGAATCCCTACCAGTGGTGTGGCAAACAGAAATAACAAAACAAGATTACTTGTGAGAGTGACTGGCAAAGAGTGTGTGGCAAAGAGTGAGTGACCATGGCTGAATATATAAAAATGAAAAGAGAGGAGCTGGTGGAGAAGTGCATAACATTCAATTTACCTCACGAAGGTAAAGGGGTAGATGAATTGAGGGTGGCACTTACAGGATTTGCAACTGCCCAGCAAAAACAACCTGTCAGGGAAGAGATCCCAGAAGGATACTTAAGCAATCCCGCTTATATAGAGTATTTGAGAGAGAAGTTAAGATGGGAGGCTGAGGAAAAAGACAAACAGAGGGTCTTTGAAACGGAAGAAAAAGATAAGCAGAGGGAGCTGGAAATTGAGAAGTTGAAGATGGAAACTGAGAGATTGAGGATGGAAGGTGCAGAGAAGGAAAAACAGAGGGAGTTGGAATTTGAGAGAATGAGAGTGGATGCGGAATTACAGGCAGAAAAGTTAAAATTTGAAAGAGAGAAGTTTCATTCTGATGAGACAAGGAAAGACAGAGATGGAGCAAAAATAAAAATTACTCCAAAGGACTTTGCTGTCTATGAGCCTGGTCAAGATCCTCAAATTTATCTCACAACATTTGAAAAGGCAGCTCAGTTGTGGGGGCTACCTGAAGATAAATACATGCAGTATTTATCAAACCTGATCAAAGGGGAATTGGCTGAGGTATACCAATATTTCCCCTCAGACAGGCCCGTCACCTATGCTGAGTTTAAAGAGGCAGTCTACAAAAGATTCAGACTGGGACCTGACTATTTTAGAAAGCTTTTCAGAAACTGTCAGATCCAAGCAGGGAGGTTTTTTGTGGAACTGGGAGCAAAATTGATGGATATATTTGGAAAGTGGATGAGTAGTGCCAAAGCTCAATCAGTGGAAGAGGTGAAAAGCCTCATGATACTGGATCAATTATACCATCGGTTACCACCAGAAATAAGGCTCCTGGTCAAAGACCGTTCCCCTACATCTGTGCAGGAGGCCGCCGAGATGGCGGATCACTTTGCCTCCAATAGAACTGGCTGGGTGGGGAAAAGATCAAGAGAGTTTAAACCCAGACCATATAATGGTGGCAGAAGGGATGTGATACCACAGCGAGGGAGTCCTCCAATAAAATCTGAAGGGCACAGGACACCCCAGAGTGGATCTGTGTACCCTAAAAGTGAGGAGAAATTATGCTACAAATGTGGTAGACCGGGGCACCTATGTTTTCAATGTGAGGTTGCCAACCCCATTAGTAATCCTGCTCAGACAAGGGCAGTGAAAACAGAGCCCAAGGCTTTAGAAACAGCAAAAAAGGTTCAGTTTTGCCAGATAAACTGGACAGAAGTAACAGACCTTGATTCAAGTCTGAGAGAGGAAGTGAGTGTTCAAGGGGCAAATTATTGGGCATTGCTTGACACTGGTGCCGCTCAGACATTACTGAGGCCAGATTTAATAAAATCTGAAGAAATATTACCTCAGGAAATGGTGAATATCCAAGGAGTGAGGGGTCAACCAGAAAGCTTGCCTGTGGCCATGGTGAAAATGGCGTGGAGAGGCCGAGAGGGCAGATATAAAGTAGGCATTAATGCCCAGCAACAAGAACCAGTAATACTGGGAAGAGATGTTATGGGAGCCCAAGGGAAAATATATGTGGTGACCAGACAGCAACTTGGCAGAGAAAAAGAAGCCATGTTAAGGGGGGCTGAAGCAAACAGGGTGGAAACTGTTAGCTAGCCTCAGGTCACCATAGCAACCACGAGTAGGCCTGCTTAAGGAGACAAACTGTATCAACTGGTCTCTGGGGAAGAGACAGAGCATTTCAGAGAAAAATTGAATAAGGATACCAGTTTGAATCAAATAAAGGAGCAAGCCCTGACCCAACAGATTCCTTTCACTGACAAACTGAGGAATCAAGTTGTGTGTGAGAATGGGATTTTATATAGACTGTGGATGCCTGCTGAGAGAAAGGATGAATGTGAACCAGTGAAGCAATTGATAGTACCTAGCAAATACAGAACCAGATTGCTAGAGGTAGCCCACAATGTCCCATGTGCAGGACATCTGGGAATAAAAAAGACCAAGAGGAGATTGGCTGCACACTATTATTGGTCAAACATCTCCAAAGATGTAAAACAACATTGTCTATCTTGTGGTATATGCCAAAAGGTGGGAAAAAGTGGAGTAAAGACTAAGGCACCCTTAAAGCCCCTTCCTATAATTGGACAACCCTTTTATAGAGTGGGGATAGATTTGGTGGGCCCTTTTTCCAAACCCCCAAGGCATGGCAAGAAATATCTATTGGTGGTGGTGGATTTTGCCACCAGGTACCCAGACGCAGAAGCACTAAGATCTGTAGAAGTCCCTGTAGTGGCAGAGGCTTTATTAAAAATCTTTATGAGGCTGGGTTTCCCTCATGAAGTGCTGACGGATCAAGGCAGTGTATTCATGGGAGAAGTGATGCAATGTATGTGGAAATGTTGTGGTCTAAAACATCTAAAGACCACTAGTTACCATCCCGCCACTAATGGGTTAACAGAGAGATTCAATGGCGTTTTGAAGGGCATGATAAGAAGCTATGTTCAAGATCACCCACAAGACTGGGATGAACGTTTGGGATGCTTCTTATTTGCATACAGAGAAGTCCCTCTGGAGTCAACAGGCTTCTCACCCTTTGAACTGTTTACTAGAAAAGTGAGGGGACCTTTGGAACTATTAAAAAATTCATGGGAAGGAACCCTGGGAGAGTACAAAACATCTGTAGTAGATTTTGTATTGGAATTCCGCAATAAATTAACATCAATGATGGAGGTGGTGAAAAAGAAATTGAGTCAAGCACAGCAGAAGCAAAGTTACTGGTATGACAGAACAGCCAGGGAACGTGTGTATGATGTGGGAGATATGGTTATGGCGTTCATACCCAGGAAACATGACAAATTACAGGCTAACTGGGAAGGACTATATACCATCAGAGAAAGGCTTGACACAGTGACGTATGTAATCACCACAGACCAATTAAACAAAAGCAAAGTGGTTCATGTAAATATGTTAAAGCCTTACCATACCAGGGATGCACAGGTGTTGCAAGTTACCTTATTCCCTGAGGGAAGTGGGCCTGAACTTCCAGATTTGGTACAGGAAAGCAAAGACAAAGGAGGGGTAGATCAAGTGGAATGGTCAGAGGAGGTGGAGGAGGAAGTAAAAGAAGAGATTCTGAGAGTTTTGAAAAACTATGGGAATCTCTTTAGTAATAAACCTGGCCGAACCAGTATAGCCAAACATTCCATTAATACTGGTGACCATGCCCCAATCAGATCTATGCCATACCGTGTGAATGGGAAAGTTTTGAGTGAGATCAAAAAGGAGGTGGAAGATATGCTGGAATTAGGAGTGATCAGGGAATCCATCAGTCCCTGGGCCTCAAGTATTGTCCTGGTTCCGAAAAAAGATGGAACGACAAGGTTTTGCATTGATTATTGGCTAATCAATAAAATCACGGTCCCAGATGCGTATCCTATGCCCAGGGTAGACGCAATGTTAGAGTTATTGGGGGCAGCAACCATTATCTCTACGTTAGACCTCTGTAAAGGATTTTGGCAAATGGAACTAGACGAGCAATCCAGAGCCAAAACTGCCTTCAGTACACCAGATGGGTTATATGAGTTTGTGACCTTACCCATGGGACTAAGGAATTCACCAAGTTCATTTCAGAGGCTAATCAATACTGTGTTGCGAGGCATGTCAGATTTTGCAGTGGCCTATATCGATGACATGGCCATTTTTAGCAAATCGGTGCCTGAGCATGTCCAACACCTGACAACAGTATTGGAGGCCTTAAGAAAAGCAGGCCTCACAATAAAAGCTAAGAAATGCCAGTTTGGGCTAAAGGAAGTAATCTATTTAGGACATAAGGTGGGGAGTGGGAAAATCACCCCCTTATGGAGCAAGGTGGAGGCAATACAAGCGTGGCCTATCCCCTTAACCAAAAAACAAGTAAGGGCATTTCTAGGTGTGGCTGGTTTTTATAGGAAGTTTGTGAGAAATTTTGGGGAAATAGCAACCCCCTTGCATGAATTGACCAAGAAGAAGTGTTCTGAGCATGTGGTATGGACGGATGAATGTCAGAAGGCTTTTGATCTGCTGAAGCAAGCCTTGTGCAAAGGACCCATATTAATAGCACCAGACTATGAGCAACCATTCATTGTGGCTACAGATGCGTCGGACCTGGCGCTGGGAGTCATCTTGCTGCAGGAGAGAGAAGACACCAGACATCCAGTGGCATATCTGAGTCGCAAGCTGACGCCGAGGGAGAAAAACTATTCGTCGGTCCAAAAGGAGTGCCTAGCGGTTGTGTGGGGACTGAACAAGTTGCACCCATACGTGTGGGGACGAAGATTCACGGTAACTACGGATCATCGGGCCTTGTTATGGTTGCAGACTATGAAAAACCATAACACTATGCTGCAGAGGTGGTCCTGGGCCCTACAGGTCTATCAAGTGGACTTCCAGTTCATAAAAGGCAAGGACAATGTACTGGCCGATGGACTTTCCAGGCAAGTGGCTGGGACTGCAGTGACGTGACCAGACAGAGGAACAAAGAAAGACATTTTCCCCATAGAGACTTGTTTATATTGTTAACGCGACGTATAAATCCTGGAACAGGAATAATACTCTGCCGTTGTTTTAAGAGGGGGGGGAAATGTGATGTTCCTATATTAGTGTAAATAGGGTAAGTGCTGGTTGTATAGGAGATACATGGTAAGTGGAGTGAAAGAGGAGGGGGAGTGAATGGGCAGTAGAATGCTGGATGATTGGCTGAATGTTTAAAATGGCTGACAGTGTAAAAGGAAGAATTTCAGGTAAATCTAGGTGGATGTGATGTGGACGTGTGTGGACGTTGGTGGACTTGAGAGGGTTGTTTTGGTGGGTTTTGAGAGGAGAAGGTGGAGTTCGGATTAATACTAAGACCAGTACCTCAGGAATAGATGTAACCATATGCTTAAGTGCCTTTTAAAGAAATCTTGTTATCTCTGTTATATAATAAAATACTTATTTGGTTTACCAGAGGCCTGATCCTTGGCTGGGGTTTCACAGACCAGAAGGGAGGGTGAGGTAAATAACCAAGGCTGAAGAGTGACAAATGGTGGCAGCGGGTGAAGGGAAGAATATAACACCACAAGTATTCAGAGCAAACCAGAATTATAACCAATCTGAGTAAATCAAAGGGATTGGGACAGCTTTAGCACTCAGTCACAGAGGTAACCAGATAGAGAGACTCAGGCAGAGTCTCTGGGACTACTGGTTATAGGACGTGACTGGTGGTGCTGCCTAGCAGGGGGATCTGTTGAGATCTGTGCTAGAGCGGGGAGAGAAACCATATAAAAGGACAGTCCGGACTGGTGGAGTCCCTGGTGGTGCCTAGAGACAGGCAGTAACCACGAGCAGGTAGGAACCTGACAGGGAGAGCCAGGGAAGGGCGTCACAATGCACTTCAGGTATGGTAATACCACTTCACGCTGGAGCATGTCTTGAGGCTGGACAAGAAATACAGATGCCTCTAGGTCCTCTTGGATGACCACATCACCCAGGTTCTCTCTACTGGGGACACCACTATTCATTCACTACAACCTCTTCATTGTAAGTCCATCCCAGCATTAAGGGTGAAACAAGTCTGCACCCAGAGGCTGGCTGTGTGGGACACCTAAGCTTGCTACCTTGAAATCCTTACATCGATTTCTACTATAGTTCTGTCATCTGCCCACCTTCCTCATTTCCTGCAGGGAGGTGGACTCCAGGGGTGCTGCACAGCACGTGCAGGCTGGGGAGAACCAGCAGGAGCTTTTGGGAGAAGTTGCAATTGCCCAGCACCTTACCACACTGGAAGACATAAGTTTCTTCCAGACTGGTGGTGGGTGTTTTTATGTGTGTGTATTCTGCAGCATGTCATTGATGGCAATAATAGTACATTAGTGGTGGATTTACACTGGACTGTTGTCACATTATTCTGCTTTACTAGTTCTGCTGTGCTTCCTCAGTATTACCTCATTATTGCTGCCTGGAGAGTCTGCTATAGTACAAGAAAAGCAGAACAAAAACAAACACCTGGAACATTTTTGGTAGAAAAAGTTAAAGGGTATCAGCAGGAATTTACAGGGCATGCACCAAACTGGAAATGAAGCGGTATGTCCACACTGAAACGTTTGTTTAGGGGTAACCAGTATTGTAAGGGTGATCTCGTATAACCAGTGCAATACAATAATGAACACAAATCATCACGAAGGACATCTGGAGAGATCCTTAAAAGTCTGTGTCCAACATCCAGGTTGCAAGGTGATATCCTCAACACTATTGCTCTGTATAGCTATCATAGCTATGTAACATCAGGGCTTGTCCCAGACTGAGCCATCTTTTTTTAAAAAAAATACAACCCCTTATCACTATGCACTTGGACTTGGATGATGGTTATGTTGATAGGTTTCCCATTTAATCTCATTTATATCACTCACTCAGACCTTGTGTTGTAGCTCCTAATTGCTCTTGCTACATCAATTCTCACTATTAAAGCAACCCCATTTCTTCTTAATTTCTCATTTCCTGCATAAAATATTTTGTAGTTGCCTGATTGGAAATGTCCCATTCCCATCCATTTTAGTTTGCTCACACTTATTGTAATATTGATGCGTTCCATTTCTTGCTTGACAATTTCTAACTTTCCCTGGTTCATGCTTCTCACATTCCATGTTCCTATTGTGTGCATCGTACAGCTCCGGACTCTCCTTTCGCATGTGTGCACATCAGCCTCTGGGCTTCCTTTTGGCTTTGACCCAGCTGAATAATTAGTCACAGCGCTACTCGTACTTGTCTTTTGTTCTTCCCCAGTAGCTCGGTGAGTGCCTTCTGACCTGGGGGTCTCATCTTCCAGCACTATTTTATTTATTTATTTATTAGGCTTATAACCCGCCCGACTAGCAATAGCTCTCTGGGCAGTGAACAGCAGAAAAATACAATAAATACAATAAGAAAAACAATACAGTGCAAAAATCCAATTAAGTTATATTAAGTTAAAAAGTACAATTAAAATGCTTTGGGAAAGAGGAAGGTTTTAACTTGGCGCCGAAAAGATGACAATGTCGGCGCCAAGCGGACCTCCTTGGGGAGACTTTTCCACAATTTGGGGGCCACCACTGAGAAGGCCCTAGATCTTGTCACAACCCTCCGGGCCTCAGTGTGAGTTGGAACCCGGAGGAGGGCCTTCATAGCAGAACGTAGTGTACGGGCCGGTTCATAGCAAGAGAGGCATTCCGACAAGTATCGTGGTCCCGCGCTGTACAGGGCTTTATAAGTCAATACCAGCACTTTGAATCTGGCCCGGAAGCATATTGGTAGCCAGTGCAAGCGGGCCAGAACAGGTGTTATATGCTCGTACCGTTTGGTCCTTGTCAACAGTCTGGCCGCCGCATTTTGCACTAGCTGTAGCTTCCGCACTGTCTTCAGAGGCAGCCCAACGTAGAGCGCATTGCAGTAATCCAAACGTGAGGTTACCAGAGCATGTACAACTATCTCATGTTGCCTTTTGGATACTCTGTTCATAGGGTTTTCGTGGTAAGAGGTATTCAGAGGTGGTTTACCATTGCCTTCCTCTGAGTTTGGATGCATCTTAGTCTGGCGTCTCAGCTTTGACCCTTCCGCCTTGGGTGCCCCTGCTAGGGGTCTAGCCTCTTGATCTAGACTCCTGATGGCATTGCTCTCAGCTTCTTCAACACACTCAAACCCCCTCATCACGTTAAGGTGTGCATCCAAAGAGGAGGAATATTATCATTATCATATAGTATTTCCATCAGAGTCTATGAAAGATGATGTAAAGTTTCCCAGGAATTTTTAAAAAATATCTGTATGAACAAAACCCATTAGTGGCCACAATGATGACATCCGATCCTTGCACAGTGTGAATGATCAAATTACAACTGAATCCTCTCCCACATCCAAAAATAGTAGAATTTTTCACCACCCCTACTTGTGGAACACTGGCTAAAATGGTTAGCCATTACTAGGAGTTGTTTCATATGATATAAAGGGAGAAAGACTGATCAGAGGCTCCTTCATGCATTGTAGATGTGAATGGGATCTACACATTGAAAGGGCCAGTGGGGCCACACTGCTGGCCATGTCCTGCTATTGCATGGCTTCCCAGATCCTGCACCCAATGTCTATGCATTAGGAATAGGAAGATTACACATCTAGACTACTACATGTGAAGGCTCCAGCTCCCTGAGCACACAGGGTTTTAGATCCTATGTACATCTATGCTCATAGCAGCAGAGGTCTAAGTATGTAGGCTTGCTTCTGTAAGTTTCTGTAAGGCAGTTTTCAGCATGTTCCCTTTGCATCTTATTATCAAAGAAAAAGTGTTGGATAACTAGGAAGTAGGCTATCAGGCCCATTAAATATACTTGGCAATTATTGCACTGCAAAGCTTCTGAGAGTGCAGTGTTCTAAGTATAATATTGGAACAATGAGATCAGTCAACAAGAGAGCTGTCTGGAGAGGTTGTGAAATAGACATTGGTGCACTTCATATGTCCGAGACTGATTCAGAAGAGCTTTTGAATGATATGCCCTCTGAAGTATGTTTCATCCACCCAAGTAGTTTTACTTCCACAGTTCATTCCAGCATTGTCACATCTCAAACACTATCACATCTCAAGTATTCTATGAATCTGAAACTGACATTAGAATAGTGCAGGCGTGGGTGAAACAATGGACCATTTTCCTTACAAAGATTTGTGTGCTTTTGCGTTTGGAGGTTAGCGAGCCTGAGGGAATTTGACATAAATGGTTAGCTCAATACTTGTAAGTAGCAAAAAGAGAAAAAAACAATGGGGGTTGGTGGGAACTGGAAAGCTATATAAAAAAGTAGTATGACCTCATTTCTAGGGATGTAGAGCAAAGAACCCACAACTCCTATTAATGTCGGTGAAGCTTTATCAAACAGACCACTAGAGCCTGTGTCATAATGCAGTAGTATAAATTTCCCTGAAGAAAACTAGTTTTACAGATTGTGAATAACAAGATACGTGTAAAAGTATAAATAGCAAAATAGGGCAATCTTTTGACTCCAAGACCAGAGCAGGGGATTCCCTGATAATCAAAAAGCTTATCTGTAATAATATGTGCACAATAAACTTGGCTGATAGCATAGCTTTTAAAAATTCATCCATTTTATAGACACTGCAGAAGGCTTGCAAAAATGAATAGCAATTAGTTCATTTCAATATCCATCTACAATGATTGGGTCTTCTTAAAATAGTAATAAAATATTTAAGGAAGTGCTTAACACTGCTAGCATCTGCAAATCAATATTGAATTAATATTTGGAGAAATCTGGAAAAAGTCATAACAACCATGCTTCTGACAGGGATTTCATACTCTTAGTTTGGGAAGATCCAGGACCCTCTGGAAGGCATGGGCCACCAGCATCTTCTCTTGTTTGCAGAGTGGATGACGAGGGAAGGTTTCAGACAAGGGGGGGCAAATGCTGCCCCCCCTCGGGCTGTGCTTCCCCCCTCACATATTTTTGGGAAATTGTATTCTTTTTTATTTGTGAAATGACAGAAAATGGCAACCTCCATTTAAAGAATGATAGCTTGTTTTAAGAACAGGAGCAATAAGAATAAGATCCTCTGAAAATTTCAGTGAATGAGGCAGGGTGAGTGTACAACAAAAGCCTCATCTGGAAGATCCGCCCCCAAATCTGCTCACTCAAGGCTATCTCTGACTGCGGGTGGATTTTTCATGATCACAATCAACCTAAAAAACAAAAACAAAAAACAACCTGTACAGCAACAAGACCCTTGAAATGTAAAATATTAGAACTTTGTATTATGTGCTAAAGTTAGACTCCACCCCTTGGACATTCCTTTGCTCTACTTTTCATTTTCATTTGTGTGGTCTACCCAGCCAGCAATAAAGGAGCATGCTAGTTTGCCTACAGTAAGAAGTAAGAGTTTGTTCATTCTGCAGTTATTATAATGAGTAGAGCAGGCTTGGGTGCTTATTGCTAAAGGGTGAAAAAGATAACTTAAAGTGATCTGAAAAAATGGGTAACCTTTACTCCTTAAAAGCACTCACTATACTCACAGTCACAGCGGTATTTTCTTCTTTTTTCTTGATTACTTGACAGCAAAGGATGAATACAGCCATAGAAGAATACAGATATTACTATGTAGATTACAATTAGCTAGCTGGCTGGCTGGACACCTAAGCTGTAACTCAGGCCTAATTTCTGATTTTTCCAATATGTGCAGATCACCATGAGGCCTTTTCAGGGTTTGTGGACAGAAAAATCAACCCAGCAACAAGTAAAAAAATTCCAGTGCTTTCCATAATTAGTTTCCAATTGCTTAATTAGTCCTTTGCACCACAGCCAGTTAAAAAGTATTCCCTTGATTTTCCAACAGGAAGGAAAATCTAAAGGCCAGGAACTGGTCCAGAAAGAGGGACTGTAAAGGAAGAGTTAGCAAATACACTCTATAGTATTTATTTGATCTCTGTCCTTTCCTAAACTCTTAGTATGGATTAGTTTTGTTTTTCAGATAGAATCTAAAACTGATATACCTAATGCAGCATCAAAGCCAAGCTTAGGAGCTCATTGTCTTTACTAATGCAGTTCAGTTCATGAATAATCAGAACACAGGGACAGATCACAGGTTAAAGGGGACAGTAGATACAGGCAAAGTCAATTCAATAGATGAAACTCTGTTCATGTAAGTTAACACACTCTCTGGATGGAGAGTAGGGCTGTCAGGTCAGAAGCATCCCAAACCCTGAGATTTCAGGGATGGGCCCAAGTGATGTCATGGGGGTGGGCCCTAGTAATGTCATTAAGCATGATACATTAAGCATCAACTACAGTTGCATCATGTATACAATTCAAACAAAAAAAAATCTGATTGCAAATTAATATAGAAATCCTAGCTAAATGAGAATGTTCCCAGGTCCAGCTGAAGTGACGGGATCATTTCTTCCCACTTCCTTAGGGAGCCTCTGTAAGGAACATTTAATCAGGCCTACTTGCTTCTGGCAAAAAGGGTTTAAGTGCCCTCAGGCCAGGCCAGTCACCAGAAGATCACTGTAGGAAGAAGGAACCTAGTGTTGTGAAGATGTTAGGTGGGAGCACTCAGGAGTAAAGATGGATGCCCCTGAAGGCTGCAGTTCTAACCATACTTACTAAGAGATTAAGCCCCATAGAACACAACAGGACTTCTGAGTAGATATGGTTATGATTGTGCTGTTGATAAGGCTCGACTAAGGATCCTCTCCAAAGATATCCATATCAAAGCAGGGATGACAACCCCTTGCCTGGATTGCCCTGCCTGCCTTTTAATGTGGCTACTCCAAACCTCTTTACAGACTTGACCCTTCACTACAGAGAGAAGCTTGAGAAATAAGTAAGAGTTAAGAAGATTATCTACCCTTTTCTGCCTACCCTGTGGGCTGCTCTAAACTCAAAGTGATAGCCAACCGAACCCAACTCAAAGTGATAGCCAACCCAATTCCAGTGAGTAATAATTGAGAGATAGAAAACACACATGGTTTGGTCTACTTTCACAAGCAGTAGCTTGGGAACAGCAGCAGTTGAAGCCACACTTTCCAGTATGTGAATTCTCTTTTACCACTATAGGGCAAGAAACAAACCATCATGCAACAAGGTTGGTTTATGGGGATATAGCTAAGTGAATGGAATCACTGTTGTTGCTTCTATGGATATATGGGAGTGATGTCAGAGGTAAATGAAAGGTAAATAGAAAAAAAAGACAGTGATGATTTCCTAAATGCAATACCATACCAACCACAGCAAGATTCCTATGAGCAAGGCAGAAAACTCAACATCCCACAACCAGTCAGGGTTCCTAACCAAAACTAAGAAAATCCTGGCAGCCAGTCAGCCAAGTCACAGAAATCTCCATGCAGCACAACCTGACCCAGGGCTGCAGTTATGCTGTAGCACGTTTGCTGACATGAGTAAGACCCTATCAGCACATAATACCTCTGCTCTGAAATCTGTAGTGGTTGCCAATGTGCTACCAGGCAAAATTCAATGTAAGTTTTCCATGTTATGGGTTCCACGTAGTACTTGTTCTGCTCTTGTAAGAAATTGATCCTTTAGTGCAGCAGCACCTATGCTTTGCAACTTTCTGCCTATTGACATTAGGCAGACACCTTCATTTTACTCTTTTTTGACACCTGCTAAAAACATTTTTGTTTAGGTAACCCTACCTAGGCATGCAGAAGCTATTATTTTTAATCCGTTTTTAATTCTTTGTTGGTTTTATTATTTTGAAGTCTCTCACCACAAAGCCCTATGAGGAGAGACTGAAAGAGCTGGGCATATTTAGACATGAGAAGTCTGAGGGGAGATATGACAGCACTCTTCAAGTACTTGAAAGGTTGCCACACAGAGGAGGGCCAGGATCTCTTCTTGATTGTTCCTGAGGGCAGGATACGGAATAATGAGCTCAAGTTACAGGAGGTCAGATTTCAGCTGAACATCCAAGAAAAACTTCCTCACTGTTAGAGTGATACAACGATGGAACCAATTGCCCAGGGAGGTGGTGGGCTCTCCAAAACTGGAGGCATTCAAGAGGCAGCTGAACAGCTTCCTGTCAAGTATGCTTTAATTTGGATTCCTGCATGAGCAGGGGGGTGGACTGGATGGCCTTTTAGGCCCTTCCAACTCTGTGATTCTATGAATGTTTTTAAATACCTGTCTGTTTTTGCCAGTAATGTCATTGTGGAGGAAATAATAATTTACAACCCTAGTATGAAATCAGATACTTATTGGGACATAGTATGAAAAAAAAGTTATATAAGCATGACTGTCAAAGTTTATTATTTACACAATCTGTAAAGATATTTATAGGGCAATCTTATACATGTTTACTCAGAAGCAAGTCCCAGTGTATTCAATGGGGCTTACTGAAACAAGTATGCGTGCACAGAACTGCAACCTCAAGTGATAAGGAACTTCACTCACCCAACCCAAAATTCAGAATCATGCCACTTTAAGCTGTTTTGCAACTCTCTCATACTTGCTTTTTGTGGTTATTGGGTTTTAAATGGATTTATTTCTTGTTGTGAGCTGCCTTGGTTCCAACCCTTCCTCACAGGACTGTTTGAAAAATTCTGTATAGAAACACTGGAGATGTAAAAATACATACACCTGGTATAATATTTTATTGTTGAAACCTGTTTGTCATTGCAGAACTTTTTAAAAATAAATAAAATAAAATCAGTATTAGTATACTACAAAATAAAAGCAGTGATGCCTAGGTAAGCCCTGCCTAATTACATTAAAAAGTAGGATTGGAGGGGGAGAGAAAGATTTACAACACAATCCTTTGCTATATTCACTCAAAAGCCCCATTGATTTACATTGCAATCCTAACCATGTCTACTCAAAAGTCCTATTGAATTCAATGGGGTTTACTCCCAGTATCTGGGATTAGCATTGCAGCTTTACTCCAAAAAAAGTGAGTATAGGATTAAAGTTTCATATTGGCAAGGCTTTAAAAACAGGCTATGAATTAGACAAATAAATTGCCATCTTGAACAGCCCAGGAAAATTTAAACAAGTTGCATGTACACTTCTTTTAAATTTATGTTCAAAAATTATTTGAAAGATAAAATGTATAATATGCTATTTTTGCAAGTAATTTGAAAAACTGTGCATGTACCATTTTATTATTATTATTATTATTATTATTATTGTTGTTGTTGTTGTTGTTGTTGTTGTTGTTTGTTCACCGCCCTGAGAGCTATTTCGCTAAGGGCGGTATATAAATTGAAATAATAAATAAATAAATAAAATTATAATCATAACTGAAATTGTTTATAGTAAACAATTGCATAACAAAATCCTGCTGTGATTTCTTAGTTCTATGTCTCCTGACCGACACACAGAGAAAGGCACTTTTGCTACAGCCGAAAGCTATAAACCATAAAAAGACAACAGTTTCTGGCCTTGCAATGTGTTCTAGCTATTGCCTGGAGGTCAACAAATCCCTCATCAATCACAATCCTGACTTCACTGATTGGCTACAAATCTGAAAGGGCGGGGTTAGAGCAGCCAGCTACAAGCTCATTTAACAGAAATTGTTGGGGGTGGCTGATGTTTTGGTGTATATCTCTTGAACAAGACCACCTAGGATCTTAATTTTTTTAAAATGAAAACTGGGCATCTGGAGTTTGAGGTGACTCACCTGCAGACTCAGAGAGGACCCCAAAAATCCAGGGTCTCCAAGTAAAAACCAGAGACCTGGCAACCCTAGGAGAAGGAGTGCCAGGGAAAGTCACTGTCTTTCCCTTCCCCTGGTCTGGCCCTCACAGCATCTCCAACAGTGTGCATGGGAATTGGCTGGTGCTATGCACCTACCCCCAAATGCCCCACCTAGAAATGTGGCTACCCTACCTAGCAATGTGGCTGGCCCATCAAACTAGGAGGGCTGGCTGCAGGGATGATTTCAGATGGATTTCACAAAGGTGGCTGAAACACAGGCCTGAAATGTCTATCTCAATGTGAAGTGCAAAAGCCAGGCCTCATGGAGCTGGCAGCAACAGGAGGAAGGATGAAAAGGAAAGGGATGTCCCATCACGTGCAGATGCTATGAAGAACATGACACGATATGGAAGAGAGGCTTCTAGGCTAATGATGTAATGCAAAATTAGATTCAACCCAGATAGATAATGATGAGGAAGTAATAGAGGCTGTAGCTCAATAACAGAGCACATGCAAAATCTCAGGTTTAATCCCCGGCATCTCCAGGTAAGTCTGGAAAGGCTCATGTCTGGAACCCTGGGCAGCTGATTCAAGTCAAGGTAGACAATACTGAGCTAAATGGATGAATGACCTGACTAGATGGTGTAGCGGTTAGAGTGTTGGATTAAGACCTGGGAGACCAGGGTTCGAATCCCCACACAGCCATGAAGCTCACTGGGTGACCTTGGGCCAGTCACTGCCTCTCAGCCTCAGAGGAAGGTGTGACGCCCTCCCCTGGTTCTCCCTGTCAGGTTCCCACCTGCTTGAGGCTACTGCCTTTCACTTAGGCACCACCAGGGACTCCACCAGTCCGGATCGTCCTTTATATGGTTTCTCACTCTGCTCTAGCACAGATCTCACTAGATCCCCCTGCTAGGCAGCACCACCAGTCACGTCCTATAACCAATACTCCCAGAGACTTTGCCTGAGTCTCTCTCTAGCTGGTTACTTTTGTGACTGTGTGCTTATGCTGTTCCCAACCCCCTTGTATCTTTATAGATAACGCATACAACTCTGGGTTGCTCTGGATACTTGAATTGTTATTATTCCTCCCTTCACCGCTGCCACCATTAGATACTGTTTCTGTTCAGCCTTGGTAATTACCTTGCCCTCCCTTCTGGTATGTATATCCCCCAGCCAAGGATCAGGCCTTTGGTAAACCAAATAAGTATTTATTAAATATCAGAAATAACAAGATTAGTTTTAGAATGTTTCACAAGCGTATGGTTTCATCTATTCCTGTTTTGTACTTGACTTATTATTAATCAGAACTCCAACTCCCTCTTTCTCCACACTCCTGACCTCCACCCTCAAATACCTCTTTCTCCACACTCCCAACATCCACCCAGATTCAACTGTCATTCTTCCATTTATACTCCCAGCCATTCAAACACTCAGCCAATCATCCAGCATTCTACTGCTCATGTACTCCCCCCTCCTCTTTAACTCCACTTACCATATGTCTTCTATATAAACAGCACTTACCATATTTACACTATAAGCAGGAACATCACAGAAGGCAATGGTAAACCACCACTGAATACCTCTTACCATGAAAGCCCTATTCATAGGGTCGCTGTAAGTCGGAACTGACTTGAAGGCAGTCCACACACACAGAAAGAGAACCTGGTCTGCAATCCTGAAGAGCAGCTGCCAGTCAGTATAGACAATAGTGAGCTATATGGACCAATGGTCTGACACAGTTTCCTATGTTCCTATGTTCCTATGTAAAGATTCAAGTGCCAGCAGCCTTTTAGGTCTTCAGAGGGAGAGTAGCCATTGCCAGTGGTTCAGGTAGCTAATTTTAAATACTGTCCTTAATGGTCTTTTGAGGGCCCTCCCTGTTTTGGTGGTAATGCATATTCCTTCAAATGTGATAAGACAACCCTGCTGTGTTTGGGGGCTCTCCTCATTCTGCTAATTGGGCCCTGAATGTTTTTCCCAAAGATGTGCCCTGATGGTGCCAGGGACCATTGCTTCTGTGTCCAAGTCTGCTTTCATCTAACCTGTGCATTTTTGGTACTGGGACCTGGGCACAATAGTTTTATATATTATAAATAAATAAACAACAAGTTTTCTAATTAGACTTCAAAGTGTTGGCGTGTGTGCGTTGTTGCGTGAAACAGCATACATTACGTTGGAGTTAAGTTGAGCAAGAAACTTCTTCAGAGCATTAGAGCATGTTAAGAGTCTTTATTAAGACATTAAGGCTTTCCAGCAGTTTCCCCCCCCCCTAGCTCTACAGCACATTTATCTCCGAAGGTAAAAGTAAGACAACCTCTCAGTTCAGAGGCAATATTCAGAAGAACATCCTCACAGATCAGAGGCATAAATCAGAAGACACAACTTACAGACTCTGTTAGAACTTTCCCAGTCTATCAGATGGTTACCATAGCAATGACCTTGGCAGTCCGTTCCCAGACTGGTCTAAGACAAAACTCCCCCTAGTTACAGTTTTGCAGACTTGATGGAAAACTACTAGGCCTCATGCCAACATGCTTCTGTGTCCAAGTCTGCTTTCATCTAACCTGTGCATTTTTGGTACTGGGACCTGGGCACAATAGTTTTATATATTATAAATAAATAAACAACAAGTTTTCTAATTAGACTTCAAAGAGCATTCCAGCTCTTTGTGATTCTACTCTTATAGGCAATGAATGTAAGATAATGTTGCCTATCACATTTGGTCAGTGACGTAACTTTACATGCAGATAGTTATTTACATACTATAGCTGGGGCTCCCACTCTTCCCGTCTTTTTTCAACATCAAACCCTAGGAAGAGTCTTAGGAAATTAAAAAAACTAGCTCACTGCTTTGAAATATAGGAGGTCTTCCTAATAAAAGTATGATGATGATAGAGTTCCTAATTGATCTCCCCACCCACCTACCCACCCACAGTTGGCCAATATAGCTGCCTATATTTTGGAGTCTGTTTCTCTTGAAATCATGCACTGCTTTGAGAATCCTGCACACAATTAGAACATTTCTGTTACTGATGACATGACTTTGCCTATAACTTTCAAAAAAAGCTACAGAGGCTTGATGATTTCATTTGGATTTATATGTAAAATACAGTTCAATATGGCAATAAGATGACCTAGGAGCTCACTTCTGGGGAATTACTGATTTATAATTCTTCTTGAGGCATTTTAATCATTAAAAAATACTGTATACATTTGTTGTCGTATGACTTAAATCAAGTTTTCAAGTTATCACTTTTTAAAGAATAGCTACAGAGCATAAAGTATGCTGAGAAGTGGATATTTTAAAGATTCTATAAAATAATATTTGGATAGGTTCCATTTTGCATGTTCACTCCATTTATGTGGTTGCTATATGGCATACTGTACTATATAAATTACTATTGTTATTTATCTTTGGTGTGTGTCTTTTTTTTCTTTTCTGATTTGGCAGAGAGGCAAGATAAAAATAGTTTTAATAAATGAGAACAAAACTAATGTGTATGCATATGCAAAGCAGTTACTTGCATCAATAACTTCATCACATACACAAAGTCTGTTATCTTTGTTATCATGAGAGCTGTCAGATTCACTCTTCCTTCAAATCAATATTGCCCTGCCAAAGTCTGTGGTAACCATCTTACTGCGCATATATAGGGAGTTTGTCAAAGTGTGGGATATTAAAACAGAGAAAGTACTTTCATGCCATTTAATTTCCTGCAGCAGGAATATAAACATATTTTCCCACTTCCCCTTTACATCTTTCCCCCCTCAATATGCTGTTGAATTTAGGTGGCTGTCGTGTTTTTCTGTGCTGGCAGAGAATAATCCCCTCCTTTACCCATTTGCTTTTCAGAAATGATGGATATACACAGAGACCCTTCCCAATTGATTGGACTGAACCCATTTAATACAGGGGTGGTGAACCAACAACCCGTGGGCCTAATTAGGCCTTCCAGGGCTCCCTCATTTGACCTGTGAGACTGATTTGACCAAGCTACATCCATCTGCCCAACACTGATGCGATATATGATGTCATATAAATGATGTCAGGTGCAGAACAGGTAAAGACATAGCTGGACCAAAGGGGGTTTCCTAGCACCACTGACTGGTGGTACGTGCAAAACCTTGAGCGGAGCACTTTGTAATGGCCAGCAGTCAGTTACACTTAGCTTTCTTAGAGTCCAAAAGGTCAGCAGAGCATGTGAAAAGATCCCCAGGAAGGCCGGTCTGCTAAATTATGTGGAGATCCTGATTAGAGTCCAAACATGGCAAAGCCAACGAAATCCATTATATAGGAGCTAGAAAATGAAGAATGTAAACCAAGGATGGGGAGCTTGTGACCTTGATGTGGTATTGAAATGCAACTCCTGTCACCCCTGACCAGGCCCGGTGCCAGGGGGTTGCCAGGTAGGGCATGGGCCCCTGAGAGGGTGGAGCTCCTGCTCCATGATAGCGTTGCATTGTGGAGCAGTGGTGTACTTAGCGTATTTGACACCCGGAGCATTTAAATGCATATGCATTCAGGTGAATGCCTGAACAAGGCTCCAGATGTATCCAAAATTGTTATCTGTTTTTTTTTTAATTGGGAAAAAATAACCTGGTTGCTCTGGATGGTTTGACCAGTACTCTATTGGACCATAAGAACATAAGAAGAACCCTGCTAGATCAGGCCAAAGGGCAGTCATATTCCAGCATCTTGATCTCACAATGGCCAACTAGATACCCGTGGGAAAGCCTCAAGCAGTATTTTCACATGTTATTCCCAGGTTTCAGAGTCATACTGCCTCTGACAGTGGAGGTAGAGCATAGCCATTATGGTTAGTAGCCACTGATAGCCTTACATTCCATGAATGTACATAATCTTCTTTTAAAGGCATCCAAGTCGGTGACCATCACTACATCTTGTGGAAGTGAATCCCACAGTTTAATCATGCACTGGGTGAAGAAGTACTTTTTTCTGTCTGTCTTGAATCTTACAACATTTAGTGTAGTTGGATGGCCCTGAGTTCTAGTACTATGAGAGAGGGAGAAATACCTCTCCTACTGCACTTTCTACACATCATGAGTAACCTTATTTATTTATTTTTTTAATTCATATCCCATCTCTTTCCTCTCATCTTTATAACTGCTCCAACCTCTGGATCATTTTGGTTGCTGTTTTCATCATTCATTCATTTGTTCATCATTTTATTTGTATGCTGCCTTTCCACAATAAATGTGCTCGTGGCAGCTTACAACAAGGTGAACAGAAATTCATCTCAAAAACAATTGCAAAAACAATTTCCTAATAAAAATAATAAAATAGTACCATAACAACAAATATGACAGCAAGCAAAAACAGCTTTTCAATATTATGAATATAATAAAACAATCTTTTTAAAGATTGCTTTCTGAAACTTTTCCAGCTATATAATATCCTGTTTGAGGTGAGGCAACCAGAAATGTACACAGTAATGTAATGTTCCATTATAGATTCATATAACAGCAGTATGATACTGGCAATTTTATTTTCAAATCTTTTCCTAATCATCCCTAACATAGTTTTTGCCTTTTTCACAGCTGCCACAAACTGGGTCAACATCTTCATTGAACTATCCACTACAATCCCAAAGTCTTGCTCCTCGTTGGTCACCACCAGTTCAGACCATATTAGCATATATGAAATTAGAAAAAAAATTGCCCCAATATACATCACTTTACACTTTCAATTTGGTCCACTCAATTTTCCTGATGATATGCGTATTTCAAATGTGACTATCATTCTGTGTATTTCTGTCACCTTTCCTTTCTTAAGGAAAGCATTCATAATACAGTTGCCCTATGTTAAGAAGAAGAGCCTGCTGGATCAGGCCAGTGGCCCATCTAGTCCAGCATCGTGTTCTCACAGTGGCCAACCAGGTGCCTGGGGGAAGCCCGCAAGCAGGACCCGAGTACAAGAACACTCTCCCCTCCTGAGGCTTCCGGCAACTGGTTTTCAGAAGCATGCTGCCTCTGACTAGGGTGGCAGAGCACAGCCATCATGGCTAGTAGCCATTGATAGCCCTGTCCTCCATGAATTTGTCTAATCTTCTTTTAAAGCCGTCCAAGCTGGTGGCCATTACTGCATCTTGTGGGAGCAAATTCCATAGTTTAACTATGCGCTGAGTAAAGAAGTACTTCCTTTTGTCTGTCCTGAATCTTCCAACATTCAGCTTCTTTGAATGTTCACGAGTTCTAGTATTATGAGAGAGGGAGAAGAACTTTTCTCTATCCACTTTCTCAATGCCATGCATAATTTTATACACTTCTATCATGTCTCCTCTGACTCGCCTTTTCTCTAAACTAAAAAGCCCCAAATGCTGCAACCTTTCCTCGTAAGGGAGTCGCTCCATCCCCTTGATCATTCTGGTTGCCCTCTTCTGAACCTTTTCCAACTCTAGAATATCCTTTTTGAGATGAGGCGACCAGAACTGTACACAGTATTCCAAATGCGGCCGCACCATAGATTTATACAATGGCATGATGATATCGGCTGTTTTATTTTCAATACCTTTCCTAATTATCGCTAGCATGGAATTTGCCTTTTTCACAGCTGCCGCATACTGTGTCGACATTTTCATCGTGCTGTCCACTACAACCCCGAGGTCTCTCTCCTGGTCGGTCACCGCCAGTTCAGACCCCATGAGCGTATATGTGAAATTAAGATTTTTTGCTCCAATATGCATAATTTCACACTTGTTTATATTGAATTGCATTTGCCATTTTTCTGCCCATTCACTCAGTTTGGAGAGGTCTTTTTGGAGCTCTTCGCAATCCCTTTTTGTTTTAACAACCCTGAACAATTTAGTGTCATCAGCAAACTTGGCCACTTCACTGCTCACTCCTAATTCTAGGTCATTAATGAACAAGTTGAAAAGTACAGGTCCCAATACCGATCCTTGAGGGACTCCACTTTCTACAGCCCTCCATTGGGAGAACTGTCCGTTTATTCCTACTCTCTGCTTTCTGCTTCTTAACCAATTTCTTATCCACAAGAGGACCTCTCCTCTTATTCCATGACTGCTAAGCTTCCTCAGAAGCCTTTGGTGAGGTACCTTGTCAAACGCTTTTTGAAAGTCTAAGTACACTATGTCCACTGGATCACCTCTATCTATATGCTTGTTGACACTCTCAAAGAATTCTAATAGGTTACTGAGACAGGACTTTTCCTTGCAGAAGCCATGCTGGCTCTGCTTCAGCAAGGCTTGTTCTTCTATGTGCTTAGTTAATCTAGCTTTAATAATACTTTCTACCAGTTTTCCAGGGACAGAAGTTAAGCTAACTGGCCTGTAATTTCCGGGATCCCCTCTGGATCCCTTTTTGAAGATTGGCGTTACATTTGCCACTTTCCAGTCCTCAGGCACGGAGGAGGACCCAAGGGACAAGTTACATATTTTAGTTAGCAGATCAGCAATTTCACATTTGAGTTCTTTGAGAACTCTCGGGTGGATGCCATCCGGGCCCGGTGAATTGTCAGTTTTTATATTTCCTCTCTCGTTACCACTATTTGTCTCAGTTCCTCAGAATCCCTTCCTGCAAATGTTAGTTCAGGTTCAGGGATCTGCCCTATATCTTCCACTGTGAAGACAGATGCAAAGAATTCATTTAGCTTCTCTGCAATCTCCTTATCGTTCTTTAGTACACCTTTGACTCCCTTATCATCCAAGGGTCCAATCATCTCCCTAGATGGTCTCCTGCTTTGAATGTATTTATACAATTTTTTGTTGTTGGTTTTTATGTTCTTAGCAATGTGCTCCTCAAATTCTTTTTTAGCATCCCTTATTGTCTTCTTGCATTTCTTTTGCCAGAGTTTGTGTTCTTTTTTATTTTCTTCATTTGGACAAGACTTCCATTTTTTGAAGGAAGACTTTTTGCCTCTAAGAGCTTCCTTGACTTTGCTCGTTAACCATGCTGGCATCTTCTTGGCCCTGGCGGTACCTTTTCTGATCTGTGGTATGCACTCCAGTTGAGCTTCTAATATAGTGTTTTTAAACAACTTTCAAGCATTTTCGAGTGATGTGACCCTCTGGACTTTGTTTTTCAGCTTTCTTTTTACCAATCCCCTCATTTTTGTGAAGTTTCCTCTTTTGAAGTCAAATGTGACCGTGTTGGATTTTCTTGGCAATTGGCCAGTTACATGTATGTTTAATTTAATAGCACTGTGGTCACTGCTCCCAATCAGTTCAACAACACTTACATCTCGCACCAGGTCCCGGTCCCCACTGAGGATTATGTCCAGGGTTGCCGTCCCTCTGGTCGGTTCCATGACCAACTGGTCTAGGGAATAGTCATTTAGAATATCTAGAAACTTTGCTTCTTTGTCATGACTGGAACACATATGCAGCCAGTCTATGTCCGGGTAGTTGAAGTCACCCATTACTACCACATTTCCTAGTTTAGATGCTTCCTCAATTTCATATCTCATCTCAAGGTCTCCCTGAGCATTTTGATCAGGGGGACGATAGATCGTTCCCAGTATTAAGTCCCTCCTGGGGCATGGTATCACCACCCACAACGATTCTGTGGAGGAGTCTGCCTCTTTTGGGGTTTCGAGCTTGCTGGATTCAATGCCCTCTTTCACGTATAGAGCGACTCCGCCACCAATACGTCCTTCCCTGTCCTTCCGATATAGTTTATATCCAGGGATAACCGTATCCCACTGGTTTTCTCCATTCCACCAGGTCTCCGTTATGCTCACTATATCAATGCTCTCCTCTAAGACCAAGCACTCCAGTTCTAATAGCTAATGTTAATTAGCTATGTTAATAGCTAATGTTTGTTTAAGCTGCATACATATGCCATTTTATTCTAGAATCAATGCAGACTGGGTAATTGCTTTTTCTACATAGTCCACACACAGTCTAGATCTAGTGCATTTTTTTTGCCCCTGAAAAGCACTTCAATCCTGAAATTGGTTTCATTCCTAAAATTAAATCTTATTGCAGATTGATTCTGCATTACCTTGCAATATGTCCTTTGAAAACTGATGACAATAGATGTAGGAAGTCCTGGCAATGGTGGGGTGGGATGGGGTGTTGTATCCATAGCTGACCAATGATGTTTTGGATGAGTGTACTCATTCACCTGGGGCATGTGCAGGGAGGAAAAAGTGTGGATAACCTAATGAAGGGGAAGGTTTTCAAACGCATGTCAAGTAACCATGCCCATCTGTCTGGGCTGCAAGATCTACAACCAATCTAGATTGAAAGCAGTATGTTGAGGACAAGCATGAACAACTCCAGATTGAGAAAACCTACATTTATCTGCTACCAGTGGGTTAGTGTGCATGGTGGTGCAATAATGCACTCATCTGTGCTCTGTATATGCCTACTCAGAAGTAAGTCTCATTGAATTCGATGGGACTTACTTTCAGGTAGGTGGGTATAGGATTGCAACTAAAAAGCAAAAGAGCAATATGATAAATAAACAAAAAAATAAAATATGTGGAGTTAAAAACACTGGCAAGTTAAAACAAACCCTTTTAAGCTTCAACGTTTCAACAGTGCAATTTTACCAAAATAAATCAGAGTGCTATTCTGAAGGCTTCACATATTCACAAATCCTTATATCTGTAAAAGGACAAATACAATTATCAGTAAATCAAAAATGGTTTTGTCTCAGTTTTCTGGCATACCTCTTCAGTGTCCAAATAGGTGAAGTTTTAATGTATTTATTTTCTTCTTTCAAAAAGAATTATTGAGTTATCAAAATACAATGCAAAATATTATATTTAGAGAAAGGTCAGAAAAAAATAAAAGAGTTTCAGAAATGTAAAATGTCAGGGCACACAAGAAAGCTAGTAAATAAAACATTTCTAAAGCTTAAATCCTAATTGAAAGTATGTTTCAGTGAAATCAATGGGGGTTGCTTCCAAGTAAATGTGGTTGAGACGGAGGTGTTAAACTGTTAGTGACTCTTTTCAAGACCTGGTTATGTGCCTTCAAGTCGATTAAGACTTATGGCAACCCTATGAATCAGCGACCTGGTAACCCAGTATAAATAATGTGTGGCACTGGGCAGTAACCTCTCTCACTATGGTTATAGCTCATACAATTTTAAGTTCCATTCCATAGTAGGGCAATTTTCATTTTGTGTTCCTTCTTATTCATTTTAAGCTTCAGTGCCCTAATGTTCTGTTCTGTACACCATCATGTATGCATTACATATGGAAGATTTTCATTCTGAGCTCTTAAGCTATTGCTGTTAGTTCTTGTTCCTCACATATAAACAGCTTCTAAAACATTGCAATGACTAGGGAATACAGAGGAATATTCACTAATATTAATCAATATGCTTTACTTTCATAATACACAAAACATAGAGGAAGGGGGAGATATTTGAACTTTTGAGGAAAAATGAATGAGAGAGTTTCCTTGCTGTGAACCGCCCAGAGAGCCATAGGCTAAGGGCGGTATAGAAATGGAAATAAATAAATGAATAAATAAAGTGTGGAAGGGATGTTGCAATGGAAGATTTTTAGGTATTTTCTATAGTATGTTAAAAAAAAGTTGGGAGAACAATTGTTTCCTTTAGAAGCTGCCTGAATCTACCCCAGCCTTTCAGATCATCACAGCAAACCTAGTCTATACCCTATTAATATGCATGGTCAGAGTGGGCTGTCTTCATTCGCTTCAGAAATTTCAGTTGGCTCAAAATGCACCAGCCAGAACATTAACTAGATTGCGGTATGGGGATCATATCACCCCTATGCTTTAGTGACTGCACTGGCTTCCAATTTCTTTCTGGGCCCAATTCAAAGTGCTGGTTTTGACCTTTAAAACCCTAAATGGCCTTGGACCAATTTACCTGCCCATGATTTCAGATCAGCTGCATCTGGTTTCCTCTGCGTGCCTGGAATGGAAGATGTTAGACTGGCAGGCACACAGGAGAGAGCATTTTCAGTTGTGGCCCACAAGCTCTGGAATACTCTATCCCAAGAAGCCCACTCTGCTCCCTCCTGACCCTGATAGCATTCCGTTTTGTTCTGAAGACCCTTTGGAGGGACTGAAGGTAGAGCCGGAAACTGATTTTATTTCCCTCCCCCTTTTAGTTTTACCTCGTTATTCCCCTTTTAATATCACTCCCTTAGATTTCTTAACTGTATTTTATGTATTTTATCTATATTAATGTGGGTTTTGTTTGTTTTTATTGTGTATGATTTTATTATGAGTTGCCCTGAGTGCCCTATTGCAGGGTAGAAGGGTGGGATAGACATATTTTAAATAAAATAAATAAGTGGTGCTACAATTGTACAATGCCCTTATTTATACAATTCCTTATTTTTTGTTTTTAGATAATTGTTGGTAACTTTTTAAAAAAATCAACAAGTTTTTAATGTGTTCTTATGTTTTCAATGAATTGTCCCTGTAGAAGATGGATGATTGCTCAGTAGATGAGACGACATCAATTGCCTGATCCCCTGAATCCCCATTTCAGTGTTTGGTGAGCTTTCCAAAGCCATCTTGCAATGACAGTTTTCTGTCATTGTGAGAAGAGGCAAGAGTGAAATCTCACAGCACATGGAATTTCCCAGCCTCACAAGTCTTTTTTTCATGGGGGGGCATTCTTGCCTCATCGGTGAGACCACAAGAAGGGCCTCTCCTGCGTATCTTAATCAGGTTGATATAGGGAGAGACATTCCTTCAGGTATATGGGTCCCAAATGATTCAGGGCATTAACCATTAAAGTCAACACCATGAAGTGGCCCCGGTAATGTATATGCGGCTAGAGTCTTCAAAAGTGGTGCTACACGATTCCATCTTTCTGATCCAGACAGAGTTCTAGCAGCTACATTTTGCACTAGCTGCAGTTTCCAGACCATCTTCAAGGGTTGCCCACATACAGCACATTACAGTAATCTAACTATGAAGTTAATAGTGCATGGATTAGAGTTTTGCATATAAATGCTTTCAAGTAAATTAAAAAAATAAATTATTGTGTCTAGGCTATTATGGTCAAGGAATGGCTATGGATAGAAAAAGGCACAACAAGCACTGAAGGCATTTGAGCCTCCAGTGACAATGATAGATCTGAATCTATTCCCAAGCTATGACAGATTCAGGACTACTCCCAAACCCTTCAACAGGAGTGCAACCACATCACGAAGAGGTCATTTTCCAAACTCCCAGACATGAGAACCACTTTGTAGCCTTTGCATGAGAACTACGTAATGCACAATTAGTGCTCCATTTTTCATGACTGTAGCAAGGTAACATGCAAGAAAGGAGTGTGCATGTGTGGGGCAGACCATTTTTCAGTGGTCATGGAAGATGCATGCATGTGCAGAAGTTGTTTGGAAATGCCACATATATTTACTACCATGAGATGAAACTACTGAAACCTCAGAGGAAATAAAGGGGCAGGTTTCTTACTTTTCCCTGTTTCATTATTAATAGTAACAAATTTTGATCATAGGTATATCTCTTGAAAAACCTAGATTTCTTTCTTCTTTGACCGAAATTTCTTATCTTTAACCTGAGACTTTTACTACAAAAGACACACCATGGGATGACAGACAATTTGAAATACATTCAAAACTGTTCAGGCATAGCTGAAGAGATCCCAGTAGACTGCTCTCAAAACCCGAACATCTGCTGCATTATGGTCTCCTGTTCATAAAATAGTCAAATTCCACTAGGTGGATACACATCTTAAATCAGCCAGTGTCAAGTCCATTCGTGCTGTGCTTCCATGAAAACATAAGCAAATTTTGAAAAAGCATTGACTTGCCCCTCTGTTGGATACTGCTACACTGATTAGGTTGCTGTTCTTAAAATTACTCAAAGTCATTTAAAAGTATGTGCATACAATGTCCTATAAGGAGAATCCTCACTTTGTAGCCTTTACTACAAGTATCCAGAGATTTAATTACTGTGATTTTGTTTCTCTTTCTGACTTCTTTCCTGCATTTGGAGACATTTTTAACATGTGATTTTTACTTGAAATAAAACTGAAAATAATTATATAATATGCTTAAGATGTAAACACAAGGGATGGGGGAGGCATTTGCTCAAACAACTCAAGCACAGACTCTGCTGCAGTTCACACATTCACCTTGTGCAAGCACCGGACACCTTTCATACAAATGTCAGTGGCTTTCACTGATACTTTTTTTTAAAAGGGTCAACAAACATCATTATCAAAATGAGATCAAATTTAATGATGGTTTTATTCCACTAATGTTAAGTTCTCTGGGTGTCTGTAATATTGCGATTTTGGCAAATCCAATCAATCAAATTGCTTAGTCATTTCACAATCACACCAGGCACAGGTTGGGGTGGAAGTAGAAATGAGAAATTAAATGACAAAATGGGAATGTTGTTTAGAAATCTGATACCTGCAGCAAAAGCTCTGAGCACACTGAATGAGGTGGGGGGAGAGGACTTGGACCATCATATAACCGGAATGAGAGAAGTCTAAGCATAAAAGTTAACAAAATGTTCATCTGTGCTGGTGGACTGACTCCAGCCACAGTATTGATTTCTTGAGGTTGTTGTTATTGCTATTAAATTTATATACTGCCATAATATACCATAAATATCCAAAAGTAAAGAACCTGATAAAATAGAAAATAGCTGCATGCTCTGGTTAGTAGTCACATACATGCCTATTCTTCAATAATGACTAACAGTGCAATCCTGTATATGTTTACTCAGATGTAATCCCCACTGAATTAAATTGGACTTACTCCCAGGTAAACCTACATAGATTTGCAACCTGAATTGTTTTTTATTCTACTGGTCCTCACCACATTCACAATACAAGAAAAAAAACCTGTTTTTTAGAACTTGAGGGATAATTTCTTTTAGATAATGCATATTCTATGATTTAACAAAATCCAAATCAAGTTATGCTTTGGAACCATAACCAGTGTTTAGTAAAGACTGTGTTCTTTGATACATCAGCATAAATGCACATGCAACCATGAAGCTCTATGTATGACCTCAGGATGTTTAAAAAATTGAAGTGTGTCATGCTTCCTTGCAGGATTATTGCGGTTGATTTGTGGTGGCTGCTGGATGCTTGAGGAATAGTGAGTGTGTCACTGACTCACAGTCAGATGCATGGACAACTTGTTCACATTCAAAGAGTCAAGTCAGAAGAACACAGAACATGGACTGCAATCTAAAAACTGAACAATGAATTTAGGAAAATCATAAAAACACAACAAAACAGTTCGTCAGGGCACCGCTGCTGATAATAAGCAAGCTGGAATAAACTTTCCATGAGGTAGGTTAGTGTGTTCAGTTTCACCATTGCAAAATACTTAAAAATAATCCTGCTCAGCTAAGCTCTGCAAGTCCCATCATCATTATCATCATCATCATCATATGATGATGATGACGATATGTGTGTGTATGTGTGTGTGTAAAAGAAAAAGATAGACTTCAGCAAGCCTCATCATTCCATTGTGGGAGCAACCATGTTGTTCACTATGTGGGCAGATGGCTAGTTGATGGGCAATTAGCTGGTTCATTAATTTGTGAATAGAAACAACTGGGAAACATGGAGATCAACAGCAGGACTGGAAGTTATGACATTGCCTATGTAAGATACTGTTAAACTGTTGCTGGACAAGATGTCAGCAGTAATGTTGACTTCCCTCACTATAACTTGGCAAGATGATAAAGATGTAGCTTTGCAGATTGTGAACAGCCATAGTCCATATAAATGGTCCATTAGATAGCACATGGGACAAAAACATCCTAGTAAACACACAAACACACATTTTCATTTTCTGCAGTAGATAGTTAAATACTTGGTTAAAAAGTGAGTAATGTTACACAGGGGATGGACAAATCTTTTCCCGCCTGTCCCATTTTGGAACATGGACATCTTAAAGTACACCTCATTCCATTCCTGTGTGGATTTTTTGGGATAATTCTGGGGATGTCCTAAAAATCCACAAATAAAACAGCCACAAAACAACAACAAAAATTGAGGAGTACTTATGAAGTGTACTGAAATTTGTTCTGTTTTTTTCTCTTGCTTTTTGCTGTGTAAAGCTGCTTGGAACAACTTCAAAGCCCAATACCTCAGCTGAGGCAAGTAAAATGTTTTAAAAAGGATGCATGAACTGATTGCACAACATTTCCTGTGTAATCTAGGCACAGAGGGCCATTGTATGTACAACAAAATGACTGCCTCTATGGTGTACTGATGGAGGCAGCTATCTTGTGGTACAGATAATGGCCCTTTGTGCACCAATTTTAAAAAGCATTTTTACCTGGTCCAATGGAGGTGCTGTGCTCTGTAGCTGTCCATGAAGCTTTATATTATTATTAGTATTTTTTTAAAAAAAACAGAACAGCCCTCAGTACACCTTGTAATTACAATGATCAAGAAAGCCCTCAGAGAGGTTTATAGATCTGTGACCTAAACCACAGATCTATGTTCCTCAGGCGAATGAGGAGTGATTCACTGGAAAACTGAGGACTGGTTTGAAATTCTCTGCCATCTCTAGCTATATGTGAGCCTATTTTATCTGAACATTTGAGGAGGAGGGGAAATTCTCATCCATATATGTCTTATAAATGTTTTATATGTGCCTTTTCCACATATAAAAATGAACTAAATGAAGTTCACCACTAGTCATGTGAAGTGTAACATCTGTAATTTATATATGGTTTGTGGGAGGGACTGGAACTGATTTTATTTCCCCCCCTTTTTTAGTTCTGCCTCTTTCTCACTCTATATTTTATGTATTTTTATCTATTTTGTTTTTTTATTGTGTATGGTTTTATTACTGAGAGACAGTGTGGTGTAGTGGCTAAGGTGCTGGACTACGACCTGGGAGACCAGAGTTCGATTCCCCACACAGCCATGAAGCTCACTGGGTGACCTTGGGCCAGTCACTGCCTCTCAGCCTCAGAGGAAGGCAATGGCAAACCCCCTCTGAATACCGCTTACCATGAAAACCCGATTCATAGGGTTGCCATAAATCAGACTCGCAGTCCATTTTTTCATGATTTTATTGTGAGCAACACTGAGTGCCCTATTGTAGCATAGAAGGGTGGGATATAAATATTTTAAATAAATAAATATATTTCTAGTCTTACATTTAAAAGAACAACTTTCCACACAGAAATTTCTAACTGTAGCTTAATAGCAAGCAGGGCTGATGCCAGAGGGCCCCTCCTTAGGGTGGGTGGGTAACAGTAGCTTCTGCGATCTGCACTGCAGATTTCTGGAGGGAGTTCCAAGGAACCCCCCTACTGATGGCCTCCTGCAACATGTTCCACCTACCTCTCGAAGTTGCCAGGGTGATGCCAGGCATGATGGATCCTGTTACGCTGTGGGCGCAAGTCTGCAATCAACCAAGGTGGCAGCTGAGGTTTCCCTAAGGGCCTGATGCCTCTGCCGCTATCTTGGTTGATACCCCTTCCCCACAGCAATATTCTTGAATGTAAATTACTTACTGATTTTTTAAAAAAACCTCAGTGGATTATATCCAGCTAAATTATACTCAGACTTGACCCACTGAAATTAATGGACCTAAATTAGTTATGCCCATTAATTTAAACAGGTCTACTGTGAGTAGGATTAACAGTGTATGGAACTCAATACATGGAGTAGCATAGTAGAAGACTGACTGACCTTAAGCTGTGTGATTCTAAGCATGTTTACTCAGAAATAGTTCCGTTAAGCTCAGTGGAATTTACTCCTTAGGGATTGTGCACAGGATTGGAAGCAGGCAATATAATCCTCTGTATGTATACTTCAAAGTCCAAGTGTGTTTAACACTGCCTATTCCCTAGTAGTGTGCTTAGAATATACAGTAACTGCAGACATTCACAAGTATTTTATATAATTACATGTAATATAAATTGGTTATTGCTTAGCCCAGTATTCAACAAAGGTAGTTGAGTTGTTATTGCATATCAGTGTGAGACAGCACTTGGAATAATGGCCGTTCCCAAGTGACACAACAAATAAAAACCTGGAGAGCATAAAGAATATCTTCCATCACTACTTTTGAAGAAATGTGGATTAAAAAAAATAGTAATTCAGCATATCCTTAGCAAAACTTGCTTAGAAAAATGTACAGAACAGACTAGATCCTCCTTCAAGCTTTAATAAATGAAAGCTACCTAAAAAACAGAGTACAGAGCTGTCAGACTCTCATCCTGAAAGGGTTGACTTCTAGATGGATTTCAGCATTCAGCCCACTGACTGCTTCATTTTGTTGTTTCAGAAGAAAAAAAATTCTCTGGCTTGGTTCACCACCCAACACTCCACTTTGAAAACAACCTTATTTACTCAACACCATGCTTCCTGTCAGTAGAGATGAGAGCCTTACAAGACTACATGTGACATCACAACATTAATCATTGTTATCAAGCCATGAATCATTTTGCCTACTTCACAGGCTAGGGAGCTAAATGAGAAGAAGGCCTTTGAGGATCCAGCCTCAGAATAAATGAATCAGTGAAGAAAATATATCAAATTTATGTGTAACCGCTGAATACGAAGACCAAGCAAGGGTAAAGTAACCCTCAGCTAAGGACCAAACATTGCTCTGAAAGATCTGGAATTTATTATTATTATTATTATTATTATTATTATCATCATCATCATCATCATCATTATTATCATTATCATCATTATCATCATTATTATTGTTATTATTATCATTATTATTATCATTATTATTATTATTATCATTATTAAGACTTTCCTCTTCTCCCAGGCATTTTAGCATGTCCTTTTTTTAATTGTTTTAAATTTTTAAAGTGTGTTTTAAATTGTTTTTAAAAGATGTGTTTTAAACTTGTATATTTGTTTTTAATGTTTTTAGTTACTGTAAACCGCCCAGAGAGCTCCGGCTATGGGGCAGTATATAAATACAATAAATAAATACATTATTATTATTGATTAAAATTAAATGCAGCATAGGAGGGGAAGTAGTACATATGAGAATGTTTGCCATTTTTCCATTTAATTCATCCCCCCAACACACATGCATGCACACACACAAGCTGCTATTTGATTCATGATTTAGATATCTGTATTCCCCACCCACATGGAATTCTTATCAGCACCCCTCACGACAATGGAGTTCAGACTTGCAAGATCTACATTTTTACTGGAACCTTGAGATCCACCAACCAGACCTGGGTACAAAATAGAGGTGGAAGAGGGGTAGAATCAAATGCAAAATTGTAGCCCAAGTGGCAGAGATAATTAATTACTCACCTCATCTCATGAGCCATATACTCCCTGGGATGAGACTGATTCTTATACCACTTCATGTCTTCCCCCAAAGAATCCTGGGAACTGTTGTTTGTTAAGGGTGCTGAGAATTGTTAGGTAACCCCTACAGAGCAACAATTGCTGGAGTGGTTTACAGTCAATCCCTCTTTCGAAGGAACTCTGAGGAAGCCAGAGTGGTATGATAGCGCTTTAAATGCACAGTGCAGATACTGTCTAATTACCTATAGAGTGGTGGCAATTGACTTGTTTGTTTGTTTAGCTTTTGTAGGGGTGTTGCTCCCTGCTGACATGTTGATTGAATTGATTGCCAGTGACCATCATGTGTCTGTTTTATGATGAATTGCCTTTTTGTTCTGGATTTTATCACTGTACTATTGCTTGGTTGGTTTTATTGCTTGCTTGGTTTTACTTTTTTATTTTGTTTATTCTCTTGTAGAGAACATTTTTATTAGTGACTTCACTTATAATGAAATGAACAAATACATTTCTCATTACCCAGATTGGCAAATGGTTGGGAGTTTGTTTTGTCTACTGTGCAATTGGTGAATGGGATGGTGCCATTAAATAGCACTGGCAATCTAGTCACAAAAGCATGGCACTGTGGGAAATTAAGACATACATGCACAATCAACAGTGAGGACCTGGAGGTATCAAGAAAGTGAAGAGGGATTCTCTAGACCTACACTCAGGGCTTTGGGACCTAGGAGCAGGGAAAGGAACCTCTTCGGTACGTATCTGGGTCACACAGCCAGAGTTTTGGGGCTTACAGCAGTTATGACTGAAGAAGCTTTCTGAGTCGAAGGTAACCAATTGCAAAACAAAGTTAGTGTATTAATAATAACAACATAGATATCCAAATGAACATAATACAAAACAATATAAGAAAAGTTGATGTAAAATAACCAGATATTGTACAAGTACATTAACAAGTTCAGCTCTGCAGGCTGTAGATGTTTCCAGTTGATTTTGTAAACACCAACAACCGTTTGGTAGCTAGACTGTCTTATCCTGTAAGCTGTTCTTGGATCCTAATTGTAGGTGAACCTATCTCCAAAGGAATTTGTTATGATATTGGCCACTGAAAACAGCTGCTAAATCCGAAATGCATCTAGCACTTACCATCTACAGTTGGAACAATAGCTTGCCTTGATCATCTGCAGCTGGATTCACTTCTAGTCTTTTGTTCGTGCCTTTTCATTAGGGGTCTTCATTCTGTATTATTTTGTATTTTACATTTTATGATCCCTACAATTTTATTGTGTACTTGTGCAATATCTGGTTATTTTACCTCAGTTTTTCTTGTCATATTGTTTTATATTATGTTCATTTTGTTATTATTAATGCACTAACTTTTTTTGCAATTGGTTACCCTTGACGTTTGCTGCACATTTTTGGTATTGTCAGGGTCCATTTCCTCTTTTTTGTTCAGTTCAAGATGCCTTCCCTCAATGTTAGAAACATGCACTTACAGATGATGTTGTGGGGCAGTGGTGCTCACCTGACTTCCAGTCAGTCACTTTGCTGCTCCTTACCAGGAGGGAGAGGGGTGAGGTGGCAGGGAGGTCAGCATGGTGCAAATATAGCAGCAGAAGGCTTGCACTTCCCCTTCTATTGTCTGGTAAGCAGCAGCGATGCAACTGATTGGAGGTCAGGTGAGCACCACCACCCACCATGCCATTTGTTACTGTAAAAATATGGCCAGAACAGCAGAAAGCAGTAAGAAGAGCAGTCACAACTTTGGGTAGGGTCAGGCTCACCCTCAACAAGTTGGTGGGATGAGTCCCCCAGGTGATTCTTGCTTTAGCCAGCATGTTTCTACACAGCTCATAATTTTCATTGATTTCTTTTCTGAATGCTAATGAAATTACATCCCTAATTAATTCAAAATCATGTGTCTCACCTCTTTATTCTAGATGTGGGTGGAAGTAATTCCGATTGAGTTCAGTGGGGCTTACTTTCAGATATGTGTGCATAGGAGTCATTTGCCCAGGAACTGGTTCCTTAGAATGAAGCATATGCAAGTCAGAGCTTTATCCATATTATAGGATGGCTTTCTCCATCCTCATTTTCTGTCTTCTTAATAATAATAAATAATAAAATTTTATTTTTAGGCCGCCTATCTGGCTGAGTGAACAGCCACTCTAGGCGGCGTACATAATTAATTTTAAAATACAGTTATAAAATACACATATAAATACAATTATAACATATTCAGTTTACCCCCATCTGTACACTATAAAACTAAAATTAACTAGGGGTTCTATATGCCCACTGAAATAGCCATGTTTTTAGTCCTTTACAGAAACCTACCAAGGAAGGGACATGGCGTAGATCGTATGGCAGAGTTCCAGACGGTGGGGGCCACAACCGAGAATGCCCTCTCTCTGGTCCGCACCAGTCTAGCTGTTTTAACTGGTGGGACCAAGAGAAGGTCTTGGGAGGCTGATCTTGTCAGGTGGCATACTTGGTGATGCTGGAGGCGCTCCTTTAGATACACTGGACCGAAACCGTGTAGGGCTTTAAAGGTTAGTACCAACACCTTGAATTGGGTTCGGTAAACAACTGGTAACCAGTGTAGATCTTCAAGTACCGGGGTGATGTGATCCCGCCGATGGCTATTTGCAATCAACCGTGCCGCCGCGTTCTGTACCAGCTGTAATTTCCGGACCGTCTTCAAGGGTAGCCCCACGTACAGCACATCTTTCTGTCCATCTTTGCTGTCCACATCTTCACTCTCTGTCACACTTAATTCTTTGTGCTCTCAGAAAACTACATGCAAGTATTATTTGGGAAAGCCAATACTACTGAATCAATTTCAGAACGTTTAGGAGCTGCTTGAAATCTGTGGTGCAGATATGCTCTAAGTGAGAATTCACATGAGATCCATTACATACCAACATAAGGGTTAAAGTCATACAGTAGTATAATTATTTGATATTGAATAACTATTTGATATTGTTGTGAGGGATTGTGAGCTGCCACAAGGCAAAAGAGAGGCAAGTCTTGGGGGAGGAGCTGGCTTTTAAGCCCGCTGATCCCTCCACCACATAGGTCCGTTGGCCCACCTGACATCTCCCCACTTTGGGAACCAATTCTGAGCCTTCTTTGGGATTCTGGGGGAGTGGCAGCAAACACGCCCCCACACAAGGCGGGAACACCATAGTTGAATACAGCCACTTAGATTCCATATTTGCCCAAAGAGAAAAAATGTCATGTGAATTGTGTATCAAGCAAATTTTGCCTCTGTATGTGCATATGCTGGAAACCTGTAGCTGTTCCTCTTCTTTAACAAACAAGGCAGGTTTTGAAAAGATGAACTGGCTAAGTCAAGCTAAGCTCATCATCTCTAAATGTCAGAATTGTCTTCAAGCACACTCATTACCTGAGAACTCATCTGTTCTTCTAAGCTACTGTAGCTCAAGGTGTTAATTAGTTCCACTGTAAGTGCTTGGTAACTAAGAAGCCACTACAATACACTTTCATTCAGCCTCTGAATTATATTTATAGCGTACAACATCTTGAGGGTTGAGATTTCAGAAGAGGATGCCTAGCTAGATGTTCTTCTTCTGGGTTCATATTTCAACAGTTGGGGTTCACATGTATTCATGTAAAGGAGTACTGAAGCACTGTTGTTGGATACATATGGCTGCCCATATGGTGGTCACAAGGATGTATCATGTTTTACCTATTTTGCTGCTGTCAGCCATAATCATTGACTTTGTGGGAGCAAGGCTGTGAGCACACTAGTCACCTACAGCAAAGTGTATCCATTGGCCACATCTAGAGAGGCAAGAGGTTGATCCGCCGATCAGTTGTGAAATTTGTTTAAAGCTGAATTTTTTAAAGAAAAATCCCACACTCAAGCTGATCCCACCAGGTTTTATAGTAAAAAGGGTCAGGGTATGACTCTTGTTGTGTGCCCCTGTTTTTAGGACAGAGAGGTGGAACCGGCAGAACAGTAAATGTGTCTCTACCCTAAGATTGAATACAAAGCTTCAGTATTTAATTGCCTCTTTGGGTAGAAATACACTTACTGTTCCACTGGTTCCATCTCTCTCCTGAAATTGGGGGCATAGGATGCTAGTCAAACTCCACCCCTTTTTACTGTAAAACCTGGTGGGAGCAGCTTGAGTAGTTTTTTTTTTTTTAATCAGCTTCAAAGAGATTTTGTAACTGATTGGCAGATCTATACTTCCCCCCTCCGGGTGTGGCTAATGGAAACACTTTGATTTGGGGACTAGTGTGTTTACAGCCTTAGTATCCTAAATTTGGTAATCATAGTACCCTCCATTACAAACATTCTCACCAGGCTGTTTAGAAGCTATTGTGATTACTATTTACAATGGCAGCAACTGAAGGCAAGAACTGGAGAGCCTGCCCCACACACATCATTGCAACATATGGTATGCATACAAATACACTAGTTTGCATACAGAGGGATAATATTCAGCAAAGTCCATGATCCAGCCCAAATATACATTTGAGTATGAAAAAGCATATTATGTGAAGGTTATACAATACAAAAGTGCTCTATTTCAGGAGCATATGTTATTATTTTCTGTCTTCTTGATACTTCATAAAAAAAATGATTAGGAGTACTATTATGATCAAACCAGAGAGTTGAAGCAAATTATGTGGTGTGAAGGTTTAAACAGATTACAAAACAGTGGACTCCAAACTTTCCCTGCTGTCATTCAGGCTACTGTCTGAGAATTAACATTTGCTGTTGATGATGGTGTTGTTATTCATATTCTGCTTTCATAATCAGAACAGCTTACAACAAAAAACACATAAAATACAGCATAAAACACAATTAAGACAATCACATTAAAAAACAGCAGCAGTTCAATGATCCAATACATTTTTAATTAATACTAAGATCTGAGGCAGTATTATAATTAAAGACACTTTTTCAGTTCTATGAAAAGGAGCCCAGAAGATGCTTGATGGCTTTGCTCATAAGAGTGTTCTAGAGCCATGGCGAAAAGGCCCTGTTCACTTGTCAAACACTCCACATCATCACAGAGGGCAGGACCTCTGAGACTGATATCAAACCCTGAACAGGCTTGAATGAGAGTAAGCAATCCATAAGGTAACCTGGCCCTGGACTATTTAGTTCTTCCTAAATGACAGTGCTTTATCTGAAGCCAGCTTGAGAGCCGCAGGCTCCATATTACACTTACCACATTGAAAGCAGTTCTCCCTCTATGTACAAAAAAAAGTGGAACGGTATGATGCAGTCCTCATCATCACTAATGTTTCATGACTCTCCTCATTCTAACTACAAGGACAAATTAATAAATGTGTGAGAGAACAATATATGGAAAAAATCCAGTAAAGCTCAGCTGCACCTTCCAGCTGATAAAATGATCCCTGCACATAGCTACTACTTGGGGTATCCAGGAGACCTTCCAAGTTGTTGAACCTGTTACTGCCAGAGGAGTATGATCCCAGCCAACTAGGGAGCCCACCTTCCTCACATTATAGCTGCTCACCATCTTTTCTTCTGTCGAGATGCTACCCTGGGCTCCTGTGAGAGGAAGGGTGTTATATACATTGAATGTTTATTTATTTATTTGTTTATTTGTTTGTTTATTTATTTATTAAAATATTTATATCCCATCTTTCTTCCCTACAATAGGGCACTCAGGGCAGCTCAGAATAAAATCATTCACAATAAAAAACATTAAAATAGATAAAAATACATAAAATGCAGTTAAGAATCCTAGGGGAGTGATATTAAAAGGGGAGTGAAGAGGTAAAACTAAAAAAGGAGGGAAATAAAATCAGTTTCAGGCTCAGCCTTCAGTTCCTTCCAAAGGCTCTTCAAAACAAGATGGTTTTTCAGAAGTTTCTGGAGGGGGAGGGGGAAGGAATGTATTGGATGGGGACAAAGAAGGGGGAGGGCAGGTTTGATCATTTGCGTGCTTATAGAGTTGAATGGCTGCAATCATGCTTAAGATAGGTAAAACTGACCATGGGGATGTGGAAGGGGAGCAGGAGGAGGGGGAAGGGGAAGGAGGGGATTGGAAGGGGATGGGGATGGGTAGGGAGGGGCAAAGAAAGTGGGAGGGAAGGGGCAAGAGGGGGATAGGAGGAAGGAAAAGGGAGGGTGGGTTTGATCATTTGCATACTTTTTGAGTTCAATGGAATTTATTTCTGTGCAATCATTTTGAAAATGGAAATGGACTGCCTTCAAGTCAATCCCGACTTATGTTGACCCTATGAATAGGGTTTTCATGGTAAATGGTATTCAGAGGTAAGAACATAAGAACATAAGAACATAAGAAGAGCCTGCTGGATCAGGCCAGTGGCCCATCTAGTCCAGCATCCTGTTCTCACAGTGGCCAACCAGGTAGTTTATTTATTAAAATATTTACCAGGTAGTTTTACCATTGCCTTCCTCTGAGGCTGAGAGGCAACAACTGGCCCAAGATCACCCAGTGTGCTTCATGGCTACATGGGGATTTATTTATTTTATTTATTTAATTACATTTTTAAACCGCCCTATAGCAACAAGCTCTCAGGGCAGTGTACAAAAGATAAAAACAGGTTAAAACACAAATAAACATGAAAACAATACACTATAAAAATATATATAAACAAAATTAAGACAAAGACAAATTAAAGTAGAATTTAAAATGCCTGGGCAAAGAGGTAGGTCTTTACCTGGCACCGAAAAGATAACAAAGAAGGCGCCAGGCGTATCTCATCAGGGAGGGCATTCCATAACTCGGGGGCCACCACCGAGAAGGCCCTAGCTCTAGTTATTACTCTCCGGTCCTCCATATGCGTTGGAACCCGGAGAAGGGCCTTCGACGTCAGGCGCAGTGAACGGGCTGGTACATAGCGGGAGAGGCATTCCACGAGGTATTGCGGTCCAATGCCGTTAAGGGCTTTATAGGTAAGAACCAACACTTTGAATCTGGTCCGGAAACATATTGGTAGCCAGTGCAGATTCAAATCCTGGTCTCCCAGGTCATAGTCCAACACTGACGTGGGGGAGGGGGAGGGAGGGGAGGACATTGGATGGGTGGGCACTGGGCAGAGGGTAAGCCCCTTTCCTTTCCAAAAGGAAAACACTGTGAACAGTATCTTTGCTTTTCAGTGTTTCCCGCACCTTTTTATTCTACAGCAGGCACATGTAGCCTCCCACCCAAATTTAAACCAAAGCTGTCCCTGGCCACATCTCACCAGGCCTTTATTTCACTTTGGACAGCCATGGCTTCTCTCAAAAAATCCTTGGAAGTGTAGTTAGTGAAGGGTGCTGAGAGTTGTTAGGAGACACCCTGTTCCCTTCACAGACTTCAATCAGAGTGACTGACTGTTAAACCAGTCTGGCCACTGAAGCTCTCTCAGTGGAACATGAGTCTCCCCTCAACACCCTTCACAAACTACACTTCCCAGGATTTTCTGAGGGAAGCCATGACTGTCTCAAGTGAAATCAAAGTCTGGTGTGGGTGTGGCCCCCTGATTAGCCAAGCCCAGTAGCTGTGAGTCTGACTTTTAGAACTCTGACAGTTGTTTCTTACTGAGCATGCCCAATGTTATCATAGGCTGCCAGCCAAAATTTCTTAAATTAATTAAAAACCAGCCTGGCATTTTTTAAACCTTAAACTGCAGAAGATGAAGGTCAGAGTATGGGGGCAAAGTCAGTAATAGGATTACAGGTACTCTGTGAACATGGCTGATTTTTAATGAATTTCAACAGATTATGAAAACTCTCAGAGAAAAAAGTCCAAAAGGGCTCTGGGGTTCTTCTCTCTCTTTTTTCAATTTGAACTGTTTATTCTCTCTGACTGTTTTGTGTATCACCATGAAAATTGAGAGTGTTGTTAAGCCAGCGTTTCTGGGTTCAGGACTATAAGTTTTGTAAGGTTTTGTTTTGCAATGAGCTTATGGGAAGCACCAGAATGTCATGGGGGTATTTTCAATTTAACATTGCGGAATGTGAAAAATCCCCGCTGGCTATAGTATACAGCCGCTCTCGTGACTGTATAATAATAATAACCCCAAGAATTATTAATGTGCCCCTACATTGATTGTTTCTATTCAGTTACTAAAATTTCATTCCTCTAGTTATTATTTCAACAGCTTCTAATCTGAATTTGTGTTCTTGGTTTATGTTTTAAATTTTATGTGTCCATTTGTGTCCACTGGGTGTCCAAAAGCTAGGACTGGGTGTCCATTTGGACACAAAACTATTACTTAAATGCCTTGCAAAAATCCAGCAGAAAGAACCTCAGGAAAGCAGGCTGGGTAAGACCTTTGTATTTTGAGAGTTAGTGTAATTTAGTGGTTAGAACAGGGGTGAAGATGCAGCCTGCAGTACCTTTGGATCCTCCTTGACTCTACCTCATCATACAGCAATTAAGCTTAGAAAAGAAACCGCCCATTAGAAAAAAGGAGTTTTTTTTCTAAGCCTAATTATTGTGTGTGTGAGAGAGAGAGATTTGAGAGGGTAGCAACTGCGGGAGAAAGGGTTATCTTCCCCTCCCATTGCACTCTGACTCCAAATGTAAATGAAAGGGATGAGAAAGGGTTGCTGCTCTTGATTGCCTTGGGATCCCTCTTGCAGCTGTCCTGACTGTAAACATTGGTGGGCCAGTAGAGGAATGCAGAGGTGAAAGTAAGTCAAGTGAGATGTTCTAGCATGCACATGGGCTGCATAACAGGCAGCCATCGGGAGAAGGAGGAACAATTGTTATCTGGGAGCGAGACAGGATTGAGGATCTAAGGATGGATTAAAGGAATGGAAGTATAAGGGAAGGTGCGTGGAGGGAGGGAATATTGTCCATGGCCACATTCACACCATACATTTATTCCACTTTAAACAATCATGGATTCCCCCAAAGAATCCTGGGAAGTGTAGTTTGTGAAAGATGCTGAGAGTTGTTAGGAGACTTCTACTCCCCATCAGAGAGCTGCAGTTCCCAGAGTTCTCTGGGAAGAGGTGCTGACAGTTAAATCACTTTTGCTAGGGCAAGGGATTTTCAGTGGAAAGGGAGGAGAGAGCAAGAGCAAGAAAGAGAGAAGGGAGAAAGAAAAGGAGAGGGAAGGAGACAAAAAGAAAGGAAGAGATAGAATAGGTGGGAAAGAAGAACAGGGAAAAGAAGAAGGGGTGGCAGAGAGACAGAGAGAGAGGTGTAGCAGAAAGAAGATGGTGCATCACCAGCTCTTACCCCACCTGATAGATTTCCCCAGAGAGAATGCGGTCTTCAGTATAAAAAAAGGTTCCCAACCTCTGTTAGAGTGTCAGATTAGGACTGAGGAGATGCGTGTTTAAATCCCCATTCTGTCATGCGGCTTACTGGGTGACCTAACCTGTGTATGTTGATGAGTTCCTTGGAGAGAAAATTATATAAATATAACACACAACTAAATGCTATACTCTGGATCATGGGAAAATATTCATTGCTGCAATTGTGTTAGAAGCCTATTCCTTTGCCTTGTCTATGATTAACTTTATACAAATCTATGGTGCCACCATACTTGGAATACTGTGTACAGTTCTGGTCGCCTCACCTCAAAAAGGGTATTTTAGCGCTGGGAAAAGGTCTGGAAAGGGGGATGGAGCAACTCCCCTATGAGGAAAGAGTGCAGCATTTGGGCCTTTTTAATTTAGAGAAAAGATGAATGAGTGATAACATGACAGAAGTGTATGAAATTATGTGTGATGTGGAGAAAGTGGACAGAGAAAGTTTTATTTTCCCTCTCTCATAACACTAGAACTCTGGAGCATCCTATGAAGCTATATAGTTGGAAGATTAAGGATAGACAAAAGAGAGTACTTTACACAGCACATAGTTAAGCTTTAAAAGAGAATTAGACAAATTCATGGAGGATAAGGCTATCGGTGGCTACTAAAACTGATGGAGATGTTCTGCCTCCACTTTTGGAGGTAGTATGCTTCTGAATACCAGTTACTGGAAACCACATATGGGGAGAGTGCTCTTGTGCTCAAGTCCTGCTTGCAGGCTTCCTATAGGCATCTAGTTGGTCACTGTGAGAACAGGATGCTGGACTAGATGGGACACTGGTCTGATCCAACAGGCTCTTCTTACATTCTTATGTACTTGTTATAAGTTCTGGCTTAATACAGTGAGCCCTACCTGGCAAACCTTATGCATTTCTGCTGCAATTGTTTGCACTTGGGCAACTCAGAAACTAGTTTCAATGTATGGATCTCAGGGATGAGAGGCATCCCTTAACATGATAAGATATCACACTACAATTCACATTGATTCAGGACAAACATGGGAATCATAAAACAAAGAGAGAGAGAGAAATCATCAAAATAGTTTTCATCTCTGTCTGCTTTTCAAGTAGCTCTCCTCAACCAAGTGGTCAAAAGTGGGCAAATTGCCCACCCTTCCCAATTACTTATCAATTTTAGTACAGTAATTGAATTCCATTAATGCTGTTCTTTGAACCATGAAACTGATATCCATTCCACATGACCCAAATTTGTCCAGTTTTTAAATCCATTAAATTAAATTGTGCGATGCACCAATTAATTAATCATCCATACTCGGCAGCGGAAAATCAGGCACGCAAATGGGATATTGATCTTGATGGTGGTTGCTGCTGCTTAAAACCATAATGGAATTTGCAACAGGTTGGTTTTTTTTGCACAGTAGTGATATAATTAACAGCAATAAACTTTGTAGTTCATTAAGCTACAAAGCAACATTTCACAGAATTGATCTGGAGCACTTACATGACTAAAAGTATGTGCAATCCTTGACAACTTCCATTTTATTCTGTGGGGATTGTTTCTCCCTACATTGCAAAAGTAGATGGTCCGATGCTGTTCTCATACTAAGCCAGGAACCCCTATTTCTTTAAAGGTGTTAGCTGAAGGCTTAAGTACACATTATACAAGAAATTGTAGAAGTGAATGATGTCTGTATTTATTCTCTCTCTCATCTGCTTTGGGAAGAATTACTTTAAAGTGAAGAAATGGCAGGGGGAGGGGTTCATTAATGCTTTCCCTGCCTGCCACTTTCACACTCTAGAGCAGCCTTTCCCAACCAGTGTGCCTCCAGATGTTGTTGGACCACAATTCCCATCTTTCCTGACCATTGGCAATGCTGGCTGAGGCTGATGGGAGTTATGGTCCGACAACATCTGGAGGCACACTGGTTGGGAAAGGCTGCTCTAGAGCCATTAAACTGCTTCTCCCAACCTCCAATTGTAAAGACAAATGATGCTTAAAATCCTCCAGTGTGTGTGTGTAAGAAGCTCTCTTGGAAACAGCCCCTCTCCACTGTGGCTTCTCCACTCAAAATCTCCTCTCTGCAGGTGAAAAAAAATATATTGCAGCTGTGGTTTGGTTACATGCATTTGCATGTACCATGTACTCAGGCCCTTATATTAGAACTGTTGGTAAAGGGAAGCAGTGTAGAAGCAAATAATAAATCATGTGGATGCAGTTCTGTGTGGGGTCCACAAATGTTTGAAAGTCAGTCTCTGCTGGATTACCCCAATACAATTATTAATTAATTAATTAATTGTATCTCCCACCCTTTCTCCCAGAAGGAGCCCAGGGTGGGAAATTAAAATGCTAAAAACATCTTCAACACATCTTAAAAACAAAACAATGCAATATAAAACAACACAATTCAGTCCAGTCAGTCATAAACGTTATTGCATATAGCCAAAGGCTATTCCAATGTATTAAGAGAACAATTCCATATAGTAAAAAGGCCCAATACAATTGATAGTTGCACAACACAAGAACAAAAGCTGGTTTTCTGATGTGCTCAGCAGCTTCAGGCACTGCTGTACAGTTAGTTATCTTCATGTGGTAAGGTCAATACACGCAGCAAGCTGCTGGCATTTGTAAATGGTTATGCTACCATATTGAAGAATTGCTTGATGGACTGCCCATGACTCCCATTGTATATGAAGTAGCCTTGTGAGTCCCTTCCAATGGGTAAACAATAGAGGAAACTTTATTGGCCAAATCCACACCATACGTTTAAAGCACTATTGTGTCACTTTAACAGTCATGGCTCCCTCCAAAGAATTATGGGAACTGTAGTTTGTTAAGGCTGCTGAGACTTTTTAGGAGGTTCCTATTCCCCACACAGAGCTACAATTCCCAGAGTTCCCTGGGAAGAGGGATTGATTGTTAATCCACTCTAGGAATTATAGGTCTGTGAGAAGAATAGCGGGTCTCCTAACAACTCTCAGTAGCCTGAACAAATTAGAGTTCCAAGGATTCTTTCTGGGAAACCCTGAGTGTTAAAGTGGCAGAATAATGCTTTCAGTGTATTGTGCAGACATGTCCATTACCAGGCACTTAGGAAGAACTGTAAAGGATAAGTGGAGAAGAGTGCCAGTTATATTCCAAACAATTCTAATCAATGTGAAGGGTGTGTATGCGAAATGGAGGGGGTATACAAAAATATCCAGCCAGGCCCAACTCCAGTTTTTTTTCCTGGGGGCTGGATAGGCCAGCTGCCATTAGTGGTGATTTCCTTTCCTGTGCTGATTACCTCCTCCTGGCTCCTGCTGCTATTTGGGCCACTTGGCACTAGTGCTGCAGCTGCCAGTGTCTCACTCCTTGAAGTAGGCTCACCTGACAGCAATGGTCTAACAGTCTGGGAGATAATCACCCACCTAGCTCCAATTGGCAGCTGATGGTATACGCCTCAGTATTGTGTCTTCTACCATAAATGAGCACAGATGCCTAAATCAGTGGCTTGAAACTAATTTCCTGGAATGAGGAAAGGACGAATGCAATACAAAAGATTTGAGGCAGGTGTAGGAGTCTGGCTGATACCCAAGCTGCTCTTTGTCCAATGCAGGATCAATCAGTTTTTTTAAGATAAGTGAGATGTGGGTACTTGGGAAGATAACAGGGTTCAGTACCAGTGGGTTGCTTGTATCACTTTAAGCTCACCTAGAATTATAGATCAGTGCTTCTCTCAAACCACACTATGCATTGGTTACTAGATTACAGCTCCCCAAAACAATATGTATCTGGTTAGCCTCATGGATTTTGTTGGTATGATTGTGGTGTTAGATTTTTGCTTGCAGCAACATTGTTTGGTGGGATTTCAGATTCTATTTTAACTGTTCGCCAAAGCAAGTTGCTTTTTTAAAAAACTCTCAGTTAGCTATTGTTTGATGGTCCTTCCACGTATTCCAGAGGATTTCAGGATTTCTCAGTCCACAGATATTTGAGGTTTCAACAGTGAAGCTTTGTTTTCCTGCCCCAAAGCTTTGGAGTTGGTTTCTAAAAGCTATGTGAACTCCAGTGGGATGCAGTATGAACCTGGCTTCAGGGCTGTGCAGAGCATCACCAGGGGGAATAAGGAACACACTGAATGATTGGTTTCCTGTAAACAGCTGTTTACAGGTTTGTTTTCTTGCAAAGAAATGGCCTGCCACAAACTCTGAAGAGGCAATATCTGACCATTACCACACTACAATGACTTAAAAGGATCAATAGTTTGCATTTTCTGTTATGTGGAATAAAGCATCAAGCTTCGTGATGGAGAAATGTTGTCTAGCTGTTATTTAGCTTGCTTTTTTAAAGGACATTTTGATATTAATTATTAAGCACATACTCAAATATTTACAGGAATTGTTGTTTAAAAACACACAGAGAGAAGGAAAAGAACGGAGTAATCCTTTTGCCTTATGACAGAATTGATTTATAGTGTTGCCACTATTTTTATAGGTACCTTTAGATGAGACTGTGCCTAGTTAAATGACGTCAATGCTTTAAAAGAACCAGAAATTATACATTAGTTGAAAGCACAACTCATTTTTATGTATTAATTATGAAGTCTGAGAAATATGTAGATGAAAGTCCATTTGCCCTGAAGAGGTTGCCACCTAGGCCTTCTGATATACTAGTAAAGTCTTTGAAAACATTTCACTGTATTTGCTCCTCAATTCTTCCTTCCCAATGAATTTTACTAATTAGGCATCAATGAAAGACTAAATGAAGTCAGAGTTCAGCACCAATGCCAAAGTGCAATGCACATGCTGCAATTAAGATAAGGTGCCCACATGCATAATATGTGTGATATTATGGCTATTAACAGGGCCAGCACCAGGCATGACTTGGGCGCCAGCCTGCCCCGGGCCCCCTGCTCCCAGCCCCCCCTACAGACTGTGCAGGATGGCTCCACCTACCTCTTCTCTCCTTCTGTGAATGCCCTGCGAACTGGGCATGTAGGTTGCTGCCATCAACCAAGATGGCAGCAGAGGCTTCTCTAAGGGCCTGATACCCCCGCCGCCATCTTCATTGATGGCATGCATTTGCACTACACTGAGTGAATGCACATACCTGCCATCAATCAAGATGGTGGTAGGGGCATCAGCCCCTTAGAGAAGCCCTAGTGCCATCTTGGTTGATGGTAGCTGCACTGTAGTGTGCAAAACATTCACAAAAAGGGAGGAGAGGTAGGTTGAGTGGGCAGGTGCAGCAGGTCCACACAGTCTGTAGGGGTGTGGTCTGGGAGCTCTGTCTCTGCGATCTGCGGCAGGGTCGGGAGTTGACACTGCCAAGGATCATGGAAGGAGAGAGCTACCCCCACACCCTAAGGAGGGACCCTTCACGGGCCCCTCTGGCCTGCAGGAGCCCTTGGCCAGGGCCTAACCTGGCTGCCGTTTGGCACCAGCCCTGGCTATTGACATTATTTGTCATAATCTGATAGTTATGTAAGACAAGGGGGAGACTTTTGATGATCAAGGACAGGAAGACCTGTCCTTAAAACAAATAAACAAACAAAAAAACCCACTTCCCAAATGAAAGAAATATAGATCCTGTACAAAGTACCCAAACACTCCAACTTTCTCTGTCAATTATTACCTGTTTGCCACCCTGGGCTTCATTTGGGAAGGAGGGCAGGATATACATTTAATAAATATATAAATACATCATGAAGGTCTTTGTGACTGCAGGGTATCATAGTAATCATGGGGCTTCTCTGTTCACAAGTAAGCACACAAGTAGAGCCTTGCTTGGTTAAAACCAACAGCGTATCTAGTCCAGCATTCTCTTCCCACAGTCTCCAGCAGGATGCCTCTGGAAAGCCATAAACAGGGCATGAAAGCCAAAGCCATTGTTGTTCCTCAGCAACAGGTATTCAGTGTTATACTGCCTTCTCACATGGAGGTTCTATTTAACAGGGGAATGGTTATATAAAGGTTAGGAAAAAACATATCTGTTCACAGGATTTGTACAAATCACAAACCAAATTGGCCGATTTGGGCTGATTTGTATCCTGTCCAGATTGGGTTAAAGCAGCTACAAATCTCTACAGAGCAGATAGTCTAGTCCTCAATCAATTTGTAGAGATTTGTACAGATCTGTAGCTCAAAGCAGTCTCCAATGAACCTAGACAAGGTGTCTTTGAAATGGAACAATTACAACATCATATAAGGAAAATACCAGTGTGGGGAGAGAGGGACGAAGGCTAGAATGCTATCACCCTACATAACACTCTCCAATCACAGTGCTTGGAAGGAGTGAAGTCTTGTGGGCATATTTAGTCACAGATTTCATTATTATTATTATTATTTCCAATTGCTAACTAATGAGAATATTATTCATATTAAATAGTATTTTTATTTTACAATCACTCACTACTGTTGTTGGCAATCTGCCCCCCATATGACAGAACCTTTTAAAAAAAATCTTTCTTGGAAAAGCAAATTTTAAAGGTGGCTAGCATAAAACCCCTTGGAGCTACTCACCTGATATTTGGAATGTTAATCCCCTCTGTAGGGCCTTCCATGTCCCCAAATTTCATGGCCCTATGTGCATATTATTTTCATGGTGCTGCCAGCCCATGCCTGCCTACACGTGTCTAGTATTAAAAACCTAATTTTAGAAACCCTCAAATGTTTTCAAAATCTTGAAGAAAGAAGCAGAGGAAGCACATGATTGAGTACTCAATCTTAAAAAAAAATCTTTAAAAAGAAATCCTTTCCACCTGAAATTTGGCAGGATTAATTTCCTCTATAAGGGCTACCCTGTCACCAAGTGTCATGTCTGTAATAGAACAGTCATGTTCTAAATTATCCAAGTGGATGGTGGAGTTGGAAAAATAATCAATATAGATTCAAATTTAATCAATATGGGTATTTTATTTTCCTTTGTGTTATTTTTCCCTTTGATGTTTTATCAAATAAAGTGCACATAGCTTCAGCCTAGTGTCTTAAAGGGTAAAGGATGACTCCACTGACATCTTTCTTTTGAAAATGTGATTTCCTGAATCTCTTACATTCTGGCAGGCAAGGATTACCACATTGCATAAATCAGTCTTCCTCAACCTGATGCATTCCAGAAGTTGTTAGACTACAGCTCCCATCATCCCTGGCAAGCATGACCAAAGACCAGAGATGATGGAAGTTATCATTCAAAATATCTGGAGGGCACCAGGCTGAAAGATGCTAGTTTAAATCATGGTGGCAATGTTGCCAGAAGTTTGCAAACTGTGCTGATTGTGCATATAATCCAGGGATGAGGGGAACCTATGGATCTCCAGATGTTGCTGAACTCTAGCTACATCATGTTTGACCGTGTGTTCCCACATACAGCACCTATATGGAGACAATTGTTCTCACCAATGTTATCTCCATGGGAGCCTCTGAATATGCCAATGTGAAGACATCTGGGCCACCTCAAGTATGAACCATGCTTATGTTTGATCCAGCCCTGGAATGAACTTGTGAATGTTCTTCTTTGTGAAGAGCAATGAACAGATTCTCCTTAATGATTCCTACAAGGGTTGTTTTTTGGGGGAAAATTAATTAGTTCTATCAGTAAGCTATTGCTTGAAACAGATCATTGATGTTCACCCATTATGTTCCAGATCCACTTATTTACAGAAAAATGTTTCTTTATTATTTTAGTCCATATCAACAGTTTTATCCAGAATGTACAAACAGCTGTGTATTCATACTGTCACTGTGTCACATTGAACACTGTCAAGTTATAGCAGCTACAAATTAATATTTCAGCCTTTGCTTCCAACAAGGGTATCAGATGCAGACATTCCATCTCCCAACACACACACACACACCAATCTGCATCAGTTTTCCAGAACCGATAATGCTATGGTCTTATTCATAAGATTAAACCTCACATTTGACACCAGAACTGTTAGGAAAACAAACAAACAAACAAAAACAAAACAGTTTCTTTGGCACTGTGTTAACCTAGAATGTATACATCTCTTAACAAGTACTAGCAAGATACAGAATTAAAAATCAATTATGTAAATTCTTCAAGGAGCAACAAAACAAGCATGAGATTATTTTTTTCTGATCTCTTGTACCAGAAATCAGAATTCTTTAGGCTGGATTTCCTTCTTGCAGGTTGTGTGCCAATACACTGGTCTCATTAAAACTGCAGCTTATAGCTTGGCACAGCTCATTTGGAACTGTCTCCAAAACAACAGCTTTGTTCCTAAGTTATGGGAGCATTCTGGGAAATATTCCTTTCCAAACCTGCTAACACAAATGCCTTGCATAACAGTTAAATTTTCTGATGTGCGCACCAGAACTTCTGCATTTTTTAAAATCTAAGCATTACAACTAGCTGTTAAAATGTATGTCATTTGAACTGGGAGCGGCTGATGTGTTTGAATACGCATACCAAATTCTCTAAAATTCTTTGAGACATTGATTTATAGCATCCCTGAATATGTAGTCGGAAATCTGTATTTTTCTTATTCAACAGGAAGGGTCGTCAGACTTAATAAAAGGCTTTTATGCAATTCAGTGACTTACACTTCCATGACTGTTAATAAAAAGATCTGCCTGTTTGTTGTTGCACATTTGATTTACAGTTTAATAGGCATGCAATCACCCCTTTAGAAGGATCGAGCAGACATTTACAAACTAGGCTTTTCAAAGGGTCCTTTCTGAGCACACTAATTCAGTTTCTAGTCAGAGTGAGGCCATTAACAAATGGAATGAAGTAGGAAGAAAAGAAGGAAGATGCCTTCTCAACATGCAGCAGCAGCAGCACCACCATTTTAGACTCCCAAATTGCATAAAGGCTGCAGCCATTATATACACCAGCTCCAGGGATTCCTGGATGAAATGGAATATCTTGTTCCATTTCATTCTGGTTTCAGGCCTGGTTATGGGACAGAGACAGCTTTGGTCACCTTGGTGGATTACCTACGCAGAGAACTGGACAGGGGGAGAGTGTCCCTGTTAGTTCTGCTGGACCTCTCAGCAACGTTTGATACCATCGACCATGGTATCCTTCTGGGTTACCTTGCTGGGATGGGATTTGGGGGCACTGTTTTACAGTGGCTCTGCTCCTTCCTGCAGGGGCAAACCCAGAAGGTGGTGCTGGGGGATTCCTGTTCGACCCCTTGGCCATTGGCCTGTGGCGTCCCTCAGGGATCAGTTTTGTCCCTCATGCTATTTAACATCCTCATGAAACCGCTGGGAGAGGTTGTCTGGGGGTTTGGGGTACGGTGCCATCAGTATGCTGATGACACCCAACTCTATCTCCCCTTTCCACCTAACTCCAAGGAAGCTGTCTTGGTTGTAAACCGGTGTCTGGCATCAGTGGTGGATTGGATGAGGGTCAACAAATTGAAGCTCAATCCAGACAAGACAGAGGTGCTCCTGGTCAGTCGAAAGGCTAATAAGAGAATAGGGATTCAGCCTGTGCTGGATGGGGTTACACTCCCCCTGAAGATGCAGGTTCGCAGTTTGAGTGTGCTCCTGGACTCAGCTTTAAACTTGGAGGCCCAGGTTTCTGCGTTGGCCAGGAGTGCTTTTGCACAGTTAAGATTAGTGCACCAACTGCACCCGTTCCTTGAGCCGTCTGATCTGGCCAAGGTGACACATGTCTTGGTTACATCCTGTTTAGATTACTGTAATGCGTTCTACATGGGACTGCCTCTGAAGACTGTCCAGAAACTTCAGCTGGTGCAAAGAGCTGCGGCCAGAATGCTAACTGAGGCTGGATACAGGGATCATACAACTCCCCAGTTACAACAGCTCCACTGGCTGCCAGTTTGTTTCCAGACACAATTCAAAGTGCTGGTTATGACCTATAAAGCCCTATATGGCTTAGGTCCAGGCTATCTGTCAGACCATATCTCCCTGTATGAGCCTGCCCGGGCCTTGAGATCCTCAGGAGAGGCCCTTCTCTCAATCCCCGCATCTACACAAGTACGTTTAGTGGGGATGCAAGATAGGGCCTTTTTGGTGGCTGCCCCTAGGCTCTGGAATTCCCTTCCAAGTGAGGTGAGAATGGCCCCCTCCTTACAATCCTTCCGTCAGCAGGTAAAGACTTCTTTATTCCAACAGGCCTTTGGAGCTGAAGGTTGCTAAGGTCAGGGCTTGAAGGGGGTGCTGTATTGTTATTGTTTTAATTGTACTATTTTAAACTGAGGTGATTTATTAAGTGTATGTTTGAATGGTTTTAATATTGCAAATAGTTTAATTCTATTTAATTTAGACTATTGTATGTTCTTAATTATATGTATTTTTATCTGGAAGCCGCCTTGAGTTCCAGTTTGGAAAATAGAGCGGGGTAAAAATAAAGATAATAAATAATAATAAATGAATACAACAGGAGTGGGGAATTGGATCTGGATGGTAGGCTGGATCCTTAACACCCCTACCTCCTGTGGATCATTTGACAGGTGGGAAGAGCCTATCTTATGCCAAATGCATAATAAATTGGGCTATGCACAGGCCCCTGATCTGCCCCATGACAGGAGGCCTGTACACAGCACTCCCCTGCGGAGAAGACGCTTGCAACCAACACTGCACAGGACTGAAGCAGGAGGATTCCATCCTGTGGGGTGCTGCTTCAGAGAGCGGGAAGAAGGAGAGACCTGGTGGGAAAGGCAATCACCCACCCCTACCTTCTCCTGTGAAAATGCAGCCACCCAGCAGGTCCCTCCTTTTCACAGTTTCTCCTTCCTACCCATGCTTGCCTCTCCTTCCTGCCTGACACCCCAGATCGCTCTGGGCTGCCTGACCCAGCATGCAGAGATCCAGAGATGTCTCAGCCCAACTCAACCAACGCCTGGATTCCCCCAAGTTGGACAAATCCAGTGTACTAACCTAATAAACCTTATATTTTAGTTCAGACAAATTCAACATGAATAAGACTCCTTGCTGGACTGAAACAACTAGAATCTGTCATCATCAATATAGATTTTATAACATGGGAATCAAATTCTTTGGTTATATTATTGATAGCAAAGGGGACAGATCAGATCCAGAGCAAGGCCAAGCCAGTAATCTGCTATGGTTCATTGGCATGGTAACACATCGAGGAAAATTCCAACACCACAGCAGAAAAATCATCACTGCTGAGAATTCCAAGCAAATTCAACACTACAGTACTAAGGAAGTAAAAACTTCCCATGACTTGAAACAAGATGTAAGCACATCCACACATTTAGCCTTATATAACATAAACATGATCTCCTTTAGGATGTACACCTTAATCTGGTGAGGGGGTTTGAGAGTGTTAAGAAGCTGAAAGCAATGCCGTCAGGAGTCTAGACCAAGAGGCTAGACTCCTAGCAGGGGCACCCATGGCGGAATGGTCAAAGCTGAGACACCAGACTAAGATGCATCCAGACTCAGAGGAAGGCAATAGTAAACCACCTCTGAATATCTCTTACCACGAAAACCCTAGGAAGAGAGTATCCAAAATGCAACATGAGATAGTGCTGGAAGATGAGACCCCCAGGTCAGAAGGCACTCACCAAGCTACTGGGGAAGAACAAAGGACAAGTACGAGAAGCGCTGTGACTAATGATGCAACTGGGTCAAAGCCGAAAGGAAGCCCAGAGGCTGATGCGCACAAATGTGAAAGGAGAGTCCGGAGTTGTATGATGCAGGGCCGGCTCCAGGCATATGGGGGCCCTTGGGCATCAGCTTGCCCTGGCCCCCTGGTGGGTGGGGTGTGTGCATGCACATACATGCACACATGCAGCCCCCCATGCCCCCTACCTGTCTAGTCTTTACCATTGCCCTTAATGAAGATGGCGGTCGCGGTCTCCCTAAGGGGAATGAAGCCTCCACCACCATATTTGTTGATGGCACATGTGCGTGCTACGCACACACATCTCTGACATCAACTAAGATGGCGGCAGCAGCTTCAGTACCTTAGGGAAGCTGCAGCCACTATCTTCATTAAGGGCAATGCTAAAAAGCCGGCTGACAGGTAAGTGGGTGTGTGGAGGGGGCACGGATCGCGGAAGGCTGTAGCTCCGGGGCCCTTGGCCAGTGCCCAACCTGGCCGCCCTTTAGAACCGGACCTGGTACGATGCACACAGTAGGAACATGGAATGTGAGAAGCATGAGGAAAAGTTAGAAATTGTCAAGCAAGAAATGGAACGTATCAACATTACAATACTTGGCGTGAGTGAATTAAAATGGATGGGAATGGGACATTTTCAATCAGGCAACTACAAAATATTTTATGCAGGAAATGAGAAATTAAGGGGTTGCTTTAACATAGAGAAGTGATGTAGCAAAAGCAATTAGGAGTTACAACGCAAGGTCTGAGCGAGTGATATCAATGAGATTAAACGGGAAACCTATTAACATAACCATCATCCAAGTGTATGCTCCAATAGCAAATGTAGAAGAATAAGAATTGGAGAGATTTTATGCAGAAGTACAGGAGGAAATTGATCACACACCAAAACAAGATGTGCTGATAATCTTAGGGGACTGGAATGCAAAAGTAGGGAACAGAGAAGAACTAGGAATTGTGGGGAAATGGGGCTTAGGAGACAGAAATGAAGCAGGAGAAAGACTTACCGAATTCTGTGAAGCCAGTAATTTGTTTCTGGTGAACACATTTTTTGAACAACCAAAAAGATGACTGTACATTTGGACATCACCAAATGGTCAATATAGGAATCAAATTAATTATATGATTGGTACCAGAAGATGGAGAAGTTCCATACTTTCTGCAAAAATAAGACCAGGAGCAGACTGCGGTACAGATCATGAACTGGCCATATTGACAATCAGAGTATAGCTAAAGAAGAACAACAAAGCAATAATAATGACAAAATACAATTTAAATAACATCCCAGAAGAATATAAAGATCAAATAAGGAACAGATTTGAGGCTTTAAACGTAGTTGACAGAGAACCAGAAGAACTATGGAGTGAAGTCAGAGACATTGCCATCACACCAAAGAAGACTCGGGACACAGATATCGTATAATGTTATATTTATTAAAATATAACAAATATTAAGCCAAAATCCAATTCAACCAAATCAATCCAGTTTAACTCCTTCAGGCAGGTGAGGTACAGACTAACTAGTAGGGAATACTCCCTCAAAATAGGTCAGTCACCTTGGACTGTAACTCCCTACCAAGGACGTGGGAAAAGCCATCCCTCCTTGCTATTGGAGTCAGGTATGTGGTTCCAACTTCCGCATCCTGGCCCACCGTACAGGCGTTCACCATGATGCGCACCAGATCCGCACCAGACATTAAGCACTGATGGTTCCCTAGGGAGTGCCCTTTACCAAAATGCCTCAGCCTCCTTACTTTTCCCCCCAAATACCTCACCTGCCCAAATTCCACGCCAGCCAAAGCAGAACAACACGAACCACTCCCAGAAAGCCAATCAAATCAAACCAAGCAGTATGGAGTAGAGGAAACCAAAGGGATTCTGAAATCAGGATCACCCCCAAAAAAATTCCTACTCAGCCCCGTTGGCAACTAGCAAAGCCCATACTGACAAGGGAGGGAGGGAGGGTGGGTGCCACAAGGCAAAAAAGGCAGGTCTTCCAGGGAGGAGCAGTCTTATATACCCGCTGATCCCTGCCTCATAATTGGCCCTAAAAATACCACCTGACCCCCTTTGCTTTCTCTGCAAACCTTCCTGAGCCTTCTATTAATTATGGGTGGTGGCAAACACGCCCCCTCAAATCGGGAAGAATGCAAAAAGACAATACCTCTATTTAAAAAGAGAAAGACCTCAATGGATGACTGAAGAAACTCTTAAAATGGTTAAAGAGAGAAGGAAAGCAAAAGCAAAATGAGATAGAAACACGGTCAGAACCCTAAATGCAACAATACACTAAGTAGTAAATAGGGACAAAGAGAACTATTACAATAGTTATTGTATAGAAATAGAAGAGAACATCAAAAAGGGAAGAACAAGACCCCTATTCCACAAGATCAGAGAAATTAAAGGGAAATTTAAACCCTGACTAGGGATGTTGAATAATCAACAGGAGAACACAGTGACTGAGCAAGATGAAATAAAAGGAAGATGGAAGCAATACACTGAAGAACTCTATAAAAGAGATGTCAGGATGATAGATTCATTCACAGAGGAACCGTATAATGAAGAACCAGAAATTTTAGAATGCGAGGTGAAAGCTGCTCTTAAAATACTTGGAAGAAACAAATCACCAGGAATAGATGGCATAGCAATAGAGTTGCTACAAGCTACTGAGACTGAATCTGTCCAAATTTTGACAAAAAGTTGTCAAGATATATGGAAAACTAAACAGTGGCCCACAGACTGGCAGTGTTCAATATATATCCCAATCCCAAAGAAAGGGGATCCCAGGGAATGCAGTAATTATCAAACGATTGCCTTAATATCCCATGCAAGTAAAGTAATGCTCAAGATTCTACAACAGAGGCTCTTGCCATATATGGAGCGAGAAATGCCAGACGCCCAAGCTGGATTTAGAAAGGGAGGAGGCACCAGAGATCATATTGCAAACATACGTTGGATAACGGAACAGACCAAGGAAATTCAGAAAAAAATCACTCTGTGCTTTATAGATTACAACAAAGTCTTTGACTGTATAGATCATGAAAAACTATGGAGTGCTTTAAAAGAAATGGGGGTGCCACAGCATCTGATTGTCCTGATGCGCAGCCTATACTCTGCACAAGAGGCTACTGTAAGGACAGAATATGGAGAAACCGATTGGTTCCCCATCGGAAAGGGTGTGAGACAGGGGTGTATTTTATCACCCTATTTATTTAATCTATACGCAGAATATATCATACAGAAAGCGGGATTGGACCAAGGTGAAGGAGGTGTGAAAATTGGAGGGAGAAATATCTATAATTTAAGATATGCAGACGATACCACACTACTAGCAGAAACCAGTAATGATTTGCAATGATTGCTGATGAAAGTTAAAGAGGAAAGCACAAAAGCAGGACTACAGCTGAACGTCAACAAGACTAAAGTAATGGCAACAGAAGATTTATGTAACTTTAAAGTTGACAACGAGGACATTGAACTTGTCAAGGATTATCAATATCTTGGCACAATCATTAACCAAAATGGAGACAATAGTCAAGAAATCAGAAGAAGGCTAGGACTGGGGAGGGCAGCTATTAGAGAACTAGAAAAGGTCCTCAAATACAAAGATGTATCACTGAACACCAAAGTCAGGATCATTCAGACCATGATATCCCCATTCTCTATGTATGGATGTGAAAGTTGGACAGTGAAAAAAGCAGATAAGAGAAAAATCAACTCCTTTAAAATGTGGTGTTTTGTAGGAGAGCTTTGTGGATACCATGGACTGCGAAAAAGACAAATAATTGGGTGTTAGAACAAATTAAACCAGAACTATCACTACAAGCTAAAACAATGAAACTGAAGTTATATTTTGGACACATAATGAGAAGACATGATTCGCTAGAAAATACAATAATGCTACTACACTTCACAGGATTCTCTGAGGGAAGTCATGACTGTCTCAAGTGAAATCAAAGTCTGGTGTGATTGTAGCCCCCTGATTAGCCAAGCCCAGTAGCTGTGAGTCTGGCTTTTAGGGCATTGGGTTCTTACTGAGCATGTCCGACACTATCATTCAGTTCAATGCAAAATTTGTTAAATTAATTAAAAGTCAGCCAGGCATTTTTTTAACTTTTAACCTGCAGAAGATGAAGGTCAGAGTATGGGGCAAGGTCAGTAATAAAATTACAGGTACTCTGTGAATATGGCTGATTTTTAATGAATTTCAACAGATTATGAGAACTCTGAGAGAAAAAAGTCCAAATGGACTCTGTGTTTTTTTTCCTCATGTTTTACACTTTGAACTCTCTATTCTCTGTGACTGTTTTGTGTATCGCCATGAAAATTGAGAGGGTTGTTAAGCAAGTGTTTCTGAGTTCAGGACTATAAGTTCTGTAAGGTTTTGCTTTGAAATGAGCTGATGGGAAGCACCAGAATGGTATGGGGGGTATTTTCAATTTAACATTGCGGAATGTGAAAAATCCATGCTGGCTACAATATACAGTCACTCTTGTGGCTGTATAGTATGGTCCAAGTCAGAAAAGCTGTTAAATGTGTTGTCATCTTCAAGGATATATTTCAGCAGTTCTAATGAGCTCATCAGTTACCAGTCCTAATATGGCATGCACCTGTGATAATTTGAATGTTTCAGTAATCACCCCAGATGTTCCCTTTCAGCCTAGAGCTGTTTTGCCTGAAGGACTAAATATGAAGTTTCCCTACAGTCTTGCCTACAGTTAATAGTAAATTGACTGATATTTGTAACACATTACTTGGCTGGAAAACTGCATCACAAAATTCAGAGCAGTGTTATAGATAAGTGTACCTTTAAATGCAGACTGAACCAGATTTCTCCCTCATTCCTACCTGCTTCTTTTGTAAATCTAGGAGGACTATTTCAGTTCTTCTCTGCTTGTGCTCTGAAAACCTGAAGATCGGACTGTGTGAGTAGCTGGAGCTAAAACTGAATTGAAAATAATTCCTTGGGTTTGCTGATCCTATTTTTAATATATACATATATATATGTAAAATCAGACTGATTACAATATTGTTATAACGTTATAATTTTTAGAACCTTTGTTATAGTTTTAGATACCACTGTTTTAGATACTGTCTCTGTATATTAGCATTTTATCTGGCTAAAATCTGTATTTGGTTGCCTGTAATAAACTGATTACTTGCCAATATCTTGCTACTTAAGCAATGATTCTAGCTGTTGGAAAAAACAAACTTGGCCTGCCCAAGATGCATGTTTTCAGCCTGTTATGTTTAAACCACTTCATTTAAGGCAAGGTGGGCACGGACAGTTAAAAACATAGAGCACAGTTGCATTTTGCTAGGATATATTTCACCTCCCACTGTTTTATCTTTTGCAAACTGAGACACTCCTGATGTCCACTGAAGACTTTTCTGAAAAATAGCCAGTGCCATTATTCTACAGTAATATTTGGAATTTCTTTTAGTGTGGCTATAGCATACAGCCACTCTTGTGGCTGTATAGTAATGTTTTCTCTCAGTAACTACAATATTTCACTTAGGAATCACTAAATGTGATAATTTCAAACTAAGTGGTTAAAGGATAAGCCATTTAGGTTGGTGGCCATCACTGCCTTTTGTGGGAGCAAATTTCATTGTTTACTTATGGACTGGGATGGACAATATCACAATATTCTTATGGGATAAATATTATTGCACAATTTCATTCTTAAAAAGTCACAAGGCTTGGGAACATATTATATATCTGTGTACCTATATATTAACATCTTTCAAGAATTGCCAAGTTGAGATTTTATTTGCTATTGTTTATTTAAAGAATTTTCACCCTACTTTTCAGATGAAAAGTTTCTCAGAGTGGCTTACAGATCAATAAAAATCAAGACAGGTCCTATACTCAGATTTTCAATCTAAAAGACACAAAGCAAAAGGGGAAAAGGGATGAGGAAGGAGACAGAAAAAAGAAAACCCAAGCACCAGTTCTTAAAGTTACAAAGTTCTTATGATGGCCAGCTGGGAGGAGACACTTCAGAAAGAGGAAACAAAAGACCTGGTGTCTTAGCAAGCTGATGAGGTCTTGTTTCCCATCTCTCCCTCTGCTGCATCCTGATGGAATGCCTGTTGCTAGAATGACCCTGCTGCCCTTCTTTCACTCTACTGCAGCCTGATGGAATAGTTTTTATCATACCAGAGTTCATTCACATGAATATGTGAAATCAGAAGCAGCTCCCTAGGTGGGCAGAGCCACTATGCTAGCTTCACAGCAGGTGGGTTGCTGATACATACTGGAAGGGAGATGGGGAGGCAGTGGGAAAGTCAGCACAGTGCAAACACACCAGCAGGCAGTGGAGGTTGGAGGCTCCCATGTCAGCGGGCAGTGAATCTGCTCTGGGTTTTAGTCCAAACAAGGAGCTGTGGACTTGAATCCACATGGAGAGTTCCTTCTCTGTGATATTTTATTTTTACCATGTGATACTAGAGGTGAAAAGTCACTTTGGAGTGGCACTTTGCCACCACACCATAGAAGACTCATGACACATATATGGAATAATGTTATATTTATTAAAATATAACAAATATTAAATCATATTCAATTCAGCCAATTAATCGAATTTCAACTACTCGGGCAGGTGAGGCTCAACCTAACTGGGAGGGAATACTCCCTCCAATCCTCAAGGCAGGTCAGTCACCTCGGACTGTAACTCCCCAGTCAAGGATGTGGGAAAACTTATCCCTCCTTGCTATTGGAGTCAGGTATGTGGTTCCAACCTCCGCATCCTTGCCCCGCAGGCGTTCACCATGATGCGCAAGCCTGTCCCACGAGGACACTCCCCAGATCCCCACCAGACATTAAACCTTGATGGTTCTCTAGGGAGTGCCCTTTACCAGAATGCCTCAGCCGCCTCAATTTCCCCCCCCCAATTACCTCACCTGCCTGAATTCCATGCCAGCCAAAGCAGGATAACCACAACCCTTCCATCAGGCCAATTAAATCAATCAAAGCAGTATGGAGTAGGCAAAACCAATGGGATTCTGAAATCAGGATCCCCCCCAAAAAGTTCCTACTCAGCCCCAAATGGTGACTAGCAGAGCCCATACTGACAAGGGAGGGAGAGTGGGTGCCGCAAGGCAAAAAAGGCACGTTTTAAGGGAGGAGCTGTCATATTTATACCTGCTCATACCCTCACCTAATTGGCCGTAGGACCCCACCTGACCCCTTCAAAACCTTTGGGAACCTTCCTGAATCTTCTGAAGAATGGGGGGTGGCAGCAAACACACTCCCGCACAAGGCGGGAACGCCATTCTTTTAAAAATTGAGGCCCCATCTGTACTATGCTTTCATAGCAATATTATCGCACGTTCAAGAGTCATGATTTCCTCCAAAGAATCCCAGGAAGTGTAGTTTGTTCAGGATGCTGAGAGATGTTAGGAGACCCCAATTCCCCTCACAGAGCAACAGTACTCTGGGTAGTTTAATAATCAGTCCCCTTTCCCAGGAAACTCTGGGAATTGTGGTATAATACTGCTTTAAATGTACAGTGCAGACGAGGCCTGACATTAAACCTTTAGATATTCTAATTCAAGAAGGACTCAGGAAAAGTAATCTGTCCATACTTGTTTGGTGCTATCTTCTTGTAGTGTACTGTTACACTGCCATCCTACTGCAAGCCATATCTGAAGCATCTCCCTATGGCAACATCTCCACAGGGCATTGTACATGAGGCATGGATGGATACCCTACCTACTAGAGCTGACATATTTGCCTTGCTTTTGGGCTTACTATGTGATGAAGGAGAGTGGTTCTGGGAACACAACTTTGATGTAATACCTTGATGGATGAACAGACTGTGTGGCAGCAAAGAAGACTGCATTTGGGGTTAGCCAAATTAGGATGACAGAGGAAGAGACATGGCAGGCACTAACTAAATAAATACAGATGCAGGATCAAGTTCTAAAGATATGAGTGTAATGCAACATTTTCACTAGGATATCTGGGAAATGTTTGTTGGACTCTCAAATGCACATGCTAAACTGTTATGGAAGGTGGTTTTTTGATCATGTTAGAAATAAATTCAGATTTACAGAATAATTATGATTCTTCCCAAGAGTGCCTGAATTCATGTTTTAATTTTTTCCCCATGCATGAAACCTTATCTATATGCATGAAGTCTTATGAAACCATCGGATGCCATTTGTAGTATAAGTCATTTAATAAAAAAGGGCTTTTGCTGGGAAAAAGTCTGCTTATCAGCTAAGGTAAGATTTCATAGAAAAATTGCAAAAGTCTTGATGAACAAAGAGAAGTGCTGAGCTATATAGGTATGGAAAACATGAGTGATGCTTAAATATTTTAGCAGCAGGAAACAACACTTGTTCTTGCATAGATTGTGCCGAGCCTCAATTTTTTCTTGGCTGTGCTTAATCTTAAAATAAATTACAAAGCTCCCAAAGGATCAAACTGATGTAAGCTTTGGCTTCCTTCTTCCAGTTACATATCCTCAAAATTACTATGATTATAATAAGCAATATTTTCACTCTGGTGCCATGAAATACTTGTAATAGTGACAGATCCCTTGTCCATACAGAATTATGAACTAGCTTGCATTCACGTAGTACAGTTACTTCTTTGTATATCTGCTCTTGGTAGCTCCTAGAGCAATCCATCAAAACTGTTAGTACCCGCAGAAAGTTGGAGCAATTGGCAGGCAGCGGTAAGCAACCAACAACATTGGTTGGGTGTTACCCTTTGTGTTTGAACGTGAAATGATTGGAATAGTAATATTTCAGAAATGGGGAACCTCAGGCTGGGGACAGAGTGCGGACCTCCAGGACTCTCGATCTGGCCCTCAGAACTCTCCCCTGGCCACACCCTCACAGGCTGTGCTTTGCACCCTGGCTAATTTTGCCTCACTGGAATGTGTCCTTGGACTCATACTTCTTATTCGCCTGGATGGAGGAGAGAGAGGGGTGTGTGGGGATGTGCAGAAAGAAGCCCTTAGAAAGGGGAATTTTACATTTGTTGCTCTACCCATTCATACTTGTGGTCCTGCCTCTACTGGCAAGATAGCTAATGAAAATAATAAAAGCTACTACTAGCAACCTGGACCAGACTTTGAAGCTCCTGTGCCTGGTGGCCCTTCTTTGTATATCGCTGCTGACCCTATTACTTCAAGGGCCCATCTGGAGCGTCTGCCGCACATTCTTTCACTGGAGTCCTAGGACTGATCCCTTTCCTCTAGGGCACAGTTCTTGACTGGAGGCTGCCATTAATTCACTCTCGATCTGGCCCTCAGAACTCTCCCCTGGCCACACCCTCACAGGCTGTGCTTTGCACCCTGGCTAATTTTGCCTCACTGGAATGTGTCCTTGGACTCATACTTCTTATTCGCTTGGATGGAGGAGAGAGAGGGGTGTGTGGGGATGTGCAGAAAGAAGCCCTTAGAAAGGGGAATTTTACATTTGTTGCTCTACCCATTCATACTTGTGGTCCCGCCTCTACTGGCAAGATAGCTAATGAAAATAATAAAAGCTACTACTAGCAACCTGGACCAGACTTTGAAGCTCCTGTGCCTGGTGGCCCTTCTTTGTATATCCCTGCTGACCCTATTACTTCAAGGGCCCATCTGGAGCATCTGCCGCACATTCTTTCACTGGAGTCCTGGGACTGATCCCTTTCCTCTAGGGCACAGTTCTTGACTGGAGGCTGCCATTAATTCACTCACATTTCATATCTGGACCTGGGGGAAAAACCCCACCCACATTGATATTCTGGCTGCATATCCACCAAACATTTAAATCATGTGACTCCCTGAAAGACCCCTGGGAATTGTAGTTTACCTCTCATAGACTTACAGTTCCCAACACCCTAAACAAACTACCGTTCTCACAATTCTTTGGGGGTATTATGTGCTTTAAATGTATGGTTTGTAAACAGTCCTTAAAGGTACGGTGGGCAAGAACAAAAATAGCAAAACCCATAGTAGGGCAATCTCTTTATTAGAACAGCCAAACAATCGCAGAACAGTGAGCAGGCTTCTGAGTTTTTCAGCACTCTTCATCAATCTGAATATTAAGCAAAGACTGGGGGAGGGGGACAAAAAAGTTAGGTTGGGGTTAAAACAGGAATGTTTGCATTGGTCTTAATTTTAACAGCTACAGCACTGTACCAGCTTTCCTTTTCTCGGTGGGGTTTACTTCTGAATAGATGCTGTATGTATAGAGTCACCCTGTTAATAGTTGAGGTTCTTCAAAGTGTAATGCAGATTTCAGTTTATACCTAGGGATGCTGGAACAAAGAAACTTAAAGTCTGATTCCTCATTTTTGAAAATAAATATTCCAGAAAGTACACAGTGGTCAGTGATAGAGTGAAACTACTGGTCGTTTTAAGTAGATCTGCCATACACAGCAGCCTAGATAAAGTACTCCTAGATCACACCATACATTTATTCCTCTTTTATTCCACTTTAAACAGTCACGACTTCCCCCTAAGAGTCCTGGGAAGGCTAGTTTGTGAAGGGCTGAAAGCTGTTCGGAGACCCATGTTGCACCCAGACCCCCCAAATTATGAGGTAGACACAAAATATGGGATGAAAAAGGCAACATTTTATTAAGCCAAATTAAACCAAATTGAACCAATTGAACCAATTCTCCTCCTAAGCAAATGAGCCAATTAAGCCAAATGATCAGTTAGGCCAATTATCAAATTAAGATTTGCAGTGGGAAACTAAATAAATATTAAAGTTCAGTGTGGTTTCCTAAAATCTGAGTGCTACAAAGCTTAAACCCCATCCTCAGATTTTTGGGTGAGGAACCTTGGCTCTAGGCCCAAGGGTAGTTTTACTACCTACTCCTAGGCCCCTCCTTGCCAGCACATTAACTGTGCCTAGGGAATTCTGTCCAGGTCACCCTCAGCTCCAGCCTTGAGGCACTGAGCCTGTGATCTGGGCAGTCCTCAAGGAGGGCTCCTGTCCCCACCATCTGGCCTTGAGGCTTTGATGGACAGGTCTAAGGAACCCCCCCTTCACCTTCTAGAAGGTGCCTCAAGGTTCTCACCAATTTTTCCACTTACCCCATTTTTCCTAACCCTGCACTGACATTGCCAAAACAACCTTTTAACCTAATTCTGCCAGCAATTCACAATCCAGTATGACACAGGCAAAAAACTTCCCTGGTCAAAACGACAAAGGACGGTTTCCTGTGAGACTCCCTAGTGGCAACCAGCTAAGCCCACACACTGAAAAGAAATCAGTGGGAGGGCGATGCCAGCAAAAACCACGAGTGGGAGAATAGGTGGGGTGCAAGATCCAGCCAATCAGGTGATTCTGCTCACCACCCACAGCAGACTAAACATCTTCACATGACACCAGGGGTCATGCCCCATCAAGGTAGGAGCCGGGTGCAAAAGGTGATCCACCCTCCTCACAGCGAAGCTGGGGGAGGGGACCAGGATAGCAGTTCCCCTCATAGAGCTTCAATTTCCAGAGTCCCTGGGACTGACTATTAACCCACTCTGAGAATTGTTGCTTTGTACAGGGAATAGTACGACTCCTAAAAACTCTCAGCACCCTTCACCCTTCACAAACTAGCCTTCCCAGGATTCTTTGAGGGAAGCCATGACTATTTAAAATGGAATAACAGTGGAATAAATACATGGTGAGAATGTGGCTACTGCATTCAGTGTAACTGCTGTTTAGTCTGCAACAGCGGCCTGGTTTGCATGTCACATTAAGAACAAATCTTAGTTACAGCTTATGGTTAGTGATGAGGAGAGAGTTAAACCAGGAGCCCCAGCTCAGATGACATTCTAAGTCAAACCTTGGTTTAGCTCAGCAGAGCACCACAGCAAAAAGGATCAGGGAAGAGGAAACTGGTTGCAAGTTCCTCTCTGGGAGCCTACACAGTTGCATGGTCCCACTAATCCATTGCTTGGCTTATTGTGACGTGCAAACCAGGCCAATATATATGAGGTCACTCATTAATCAATACTTGGACCCTGCCTTTGATCGTGTGGTGTTGTATCTGTTTTTTGCCCTGCAGGTACTACCTGAAAAATTCACACAGATCTCACCAGTTTTTGCTTTCAACACCCTGACTATTGATGTTTGTAAATTAGGAGTATTTGGTTGTAGGGATTGTACCTATAGGGTGCAGAAGCAGAAAGCCTTCAGTTGCTTTCATTCCCTAAAGATCTTTAAAAAAAAAATCTCCGGTTCACAGAGAAGAAAGAAGTCAAGGAAATTATAATTTGGACAGATGTTCTAATAAATAAACTTTGATCCACACTAATTTTAAAAATCAGAAGCATTGGATTGCGTCAGATAGGGAAAAATTAGTTTGGTCTTTACTTGCTCATTAATTCTTAATCTATTCCTGCAATGGAAAGCAATCTCCTCCCCCCCCCCCAATGATTAACTTCACATAATGAACTACAAGTTCCAGTTTGCAATTTGGAGATTGATCAGGTCACCAGATTGAATCCCAATTTAATTTTAAGAGACATTTGAATTAACTTTACATGGACATTTTCTTTCTGGATTGATAATAATTGTTTAGATTCTTTGAGGAAAAGGGTCTCAGCAGCTCCAAATGTGGCATTTAATAAAAGCTATTTACAGCCATGCTTATCATTTTATTGAATAATGTGCATACATGAGTGCCACACTTATGTTGATTAGAAAGACATTACGACATTCTGCAGTTTGCTTATATAACTGCACTAGGGAGCCCGCCTTTTATACACTTGTTTGCTTGAAACCTTACAGCACAAATTCCAGACACATGTTTGGGAAGAAGGGGCAGCTATTTTTTTAAAAAAGAATCTCAAACAAATAAAAAGAGTTAAGCCAGCACAACCGGCAATGTTAGGTTGGAAAGTAGAAGAGATTATTGATTTTGACTATTGATTTGACCCAGAGTCAGTTACATTACTACATACTGTAAGGTTTTGGCATTGGTAATTGATAAAATGCTTTACGTTCTTTACCCTCACAGTCCTGTGAGATTGTGTCTGAACATGAACCCACAGTGTTCCCAAACCTGGAGCCTGGGAATGACAGGCAAAGATTTAGCCTGTGTCCAACACTGACCACAGGCTAAAAAAAAGGAAGTGATGAAAGATTCCTAAACATTAAAAAAAATGCAGGTCACATACTCCTCTATAAATCTTGCTGTTTGGTTTAACAGTGAGATTAAACTTGCTTATAGTGTTTGCCACAGACTTGCCTTTGCCCAGCCTGTTCTTGGCCAGTTTTCAAGACCTTACCAGACGCTAACTTGGTAGGAGCTGGGAATGAGAGGTGGAGTTCTCTTATTACTAAGGTTATGCTAAATTCCACTTTCAGTGAAATGCTGAGTTCCAATAAGGGAAACATTTGTTCTGATTTAGGAGATCAGGCTTCTGAAATCCGTATTGCATTCACTTAATTCCCTAAACAGAATCAATCTGTAAGATTACAAAATTCGAGTTACACTGGCACTATGAATGAAATATGCATATGTAAAAACATATGGAACCTATAATGTTTTAAAAACCATATTATTTTGATAGATGGCTTTATTAATTGTTGTGTAAACTGCACTGTGACCATTTATGATGAAAAGTGGTCTATACATATTGGAAATAAATAAATAAATAAATGAAAGAGTAAAATAATTGAAACGACTTAACCGTGGAATTCCTCTAGGATGTTTCACATACAGTTTCTCCATACCTGGTATAAAATAAGATCCAGAAGAGAGTACAATTCAAAGTTTGAAATGAGACAAACGTTGAGGTTTAATACTGATTTCTAAAATAACCCTGTGTGTTCAATTGCAATTTTAATAAGTAGAATACAACTTTGTGAGTTTTCATGGTGAAAAGGTATTCTGAGGTAGTTTGCTTTTTCCCTTTCCCTGAGGCTGGGAGATAGTGGATGACTGTGTGATCTTCAGTCATAGTCCAGCACTGTAACCATAACCCCTTCTCTTTAGCTATGTATTTTTAAGTTAGGAATGGAATTTCTAAGAAAATATAAGGAACAAGAGCCCCTATAGCAGGTAATAGAACTGTGGTGCTCATGAAGTTTCAGCAACCCTAAGCTGAGGCAAACTCAACCCAGCATCATTAATATCTCCAGGTGTACCTGGGTTAGCCTGGCCGATCAAGAACAATGCAAGTACCAGGTATGCAGGTATGCATGAAAGCACATTCACAATAGTAGAATGTAGTGTATGGTAGTAACTGCTTTCAACTGGCCTGAAAAAGCATTAGTCATGGGGACAGCAGAAAAATGGTGATATTAATAAGATGGACAGAATATTGGAATAAGAAATAGAATTACCTAATGTTTTCTGATTGGTTTGGAAAGATTGCAGAGAGGAGGAACTGTTACATTATGTGGGAAGGAACTTGTGGGATTGGTAAACTAATGTCACATGTGTGTTTAGTACTGTATAAAAGATCCATGTAGACTGTGCTTCATTGCAGCCCTCACCAGACTCTCTGGAAGGCTGACCCTGCATATGCTTGTAAAGAATAAAGGGCTACCTTTTTGCTTCAAGCCTGTGTCTTCAAATTTCTTCAAGGACTCCCAGTCAAAGATCCCAAAGGAGAAAATTGTCCATCATTCTTTCTTCCTATATTTTATCCCAACCTCATGGCACTAAAGAATGAGATACTAATAATGGCAATAATAATGGTTAGTGGGTTAGACAAAAATCCTATTACAATTAAATGTATGTAATGTTATGAACAATTAAGCAAATTGTCCAGTTGTGAGTTACCTGATAAATTGTCAGTACCTGAAGGCCCAATCAGGATGTCATTTATGTGATTAAAAAAAGATGAAAAGAAAAAGACAAAAAGCAAGTTAGCTCTACAGGCCCCCACAAATGAGAATCATACTGAGTTGCCATTTGCATCTGCAGTTGTACAGCTTGCATGACATTTCACAGGTGGAAACACATTCCTTATGTTTTGTGCATACGTGAAAAGTTACCAGGAGAAACACTGCCCATTTCCTCAGGTCTGACCCAGCCAAAATCAGAGAATAATTGCACATGAGACAGCAACCTAGCCTTCCACCTAAAGCTAATCATTTGGGATTTTTATACATGAGTAGATCTGCTTGCAAAGGAATTCTCCAGCAGGCAAAAGCCCCTCCCAGCTAGCAGATGTGCTCCCAGAGAACTGCGGAAGCAAGTCTCCTATCTGAGAATGGCCCTTGGCTGCTTTTTTAAGCAGCCACCAATTTGGGCTGTGATTGCCTAAACAAGGGATTCTGAAGCCTCCACTCCTGTACCTTTTCACTGAAATTAAACTATCAAGAGATTTGAATGAATTATCTCCAAGGCCTAACAATGAGAGCATCTTACTGAGCCATTGATAGTATTTGTTGTGGCAGAGACAAGGGCAGTCAGTCTTTTTGACAGCATGTACCATTTTAGTGCTTGCCACGAACACTGCTGAAGCAGTGCACTTCACTGTGGCTTTAATTTACCTTTGCACTAGCTATGGCTCCCAGTAGGTATTCTTGGTTAGACTTAAGACAGATGCAATAAACTATTTTAGCCTCAAGATAATAAGAGCATACTTGACAGCTACATGAAATAAAGGCCATACACTCTTCATTGGTCTCTGAGGTTTAAAGGTGGCATAATATTAAAGCCACATGGCCACTTAATGACCATTTGATACTCTTATGGACCCTTAAGCCCATAAAAGGCAAAAAGTTCTGAAGATATAGTTCTGAGAGAGGAAATCCAGAGCAAAAATTATTCACAGATATTATTGCATCAGGGGGAAACCTCATTTTACATTTTTTGAAAAATACACTAAGGTCTGTCATTTGTGTAAGACGGTTCTTGTGTATGGTGAAGTGTTAACAGCTGTACAATTCTATATGTCATCAGAGTCTTGCATTTGTGGGTTTTGGAGAGGTATTAACTCTATAGAGTTTCATAATGGAGTATGCTAACACATGACAAGATAAAATCAGAAAACCTGAAGAGTTATCTTACAATGTGAGTTATCTTATGTTTTGCTGCATCAGCACCCAAGTGTCAAATTGTATGTTTCATTATACAGCCATGAGAGTTAGATGTTTTGCATTCCGCAATGTTAAATTGAAAATACCCCCATGCCATTCTGATGCTTCCCATAAGCATATTTCTTTAAAAAAACAACCCTTACAAAACTTATAGTCCTGAACTCAGAAACACTAACTTAACAACCCTATAAGTATTCATGACAATACACACAACAGTCAGAGAGAATTGAGAGTTCAAAGTGTAAAACAAGAGAAAAAAATCCAGACCCCTGTTGGACTTTTTTCTGTCAGTGGTCTCATAATTTGTTGAAATTAACTAAAAATCATGCATGTTCACAGAGTACCTGTAATCCTATTACTAACTTTGCCCCATACTCTGACCTTCATCTTCTACAGTTTAAAAGTAAAAAAAAAAATGCCTGGCTGATGTTTAATTAATTTAAGAATTAAGTAAGGCCTACTGAAAACCTTCCTCTTTCAACAACCTTTTAAGTTGAGACCTTATCCCATTCTGTGTCTGTGTTGGAATTGCTTTTAATATGTCTTTAAACCTTTCCTTTTTTTTAAAAAAAGTTTTTTAAAGCTTTTTAAAAATGTTTAAAAAGATGTCTTGTTTTAATATGTTTTAAAGTCTGTTTTTATGATGTTTTTAGTGTTTTTGTGCTTTTAGGGCTCCTACTGGGAGGAAGGGCGGGATATAAATCTAACAACAAATAAATATTGAAGTGTATTATAACATAGGGCATGCTGAGTAAGAACCAACTGTCAATGTTCTAAAAGCCAGACTCAAGGCTGTTTGGCTTGGCTAATCAGGAGGCCACAAGCACACCAGACCTTTATTTTCCTTTAGACAGTCATGGCTTCCCCCAAAGAATCCTGGGAAGTATAGTTTGTGAAGGGTGCTGAGAATTGTGAGGAGACTCCTATTCCCCTGGCAGAGCTCCAGTGGCCAGAGGGGTTTAACGATCAGCCCCTCTTCTGGGGATTGTAGTTCTGTGAGGGGAATAGAGCCCCTCCTAGCAACTCTTAGCACCCTTCACAAACTACACTTCCCAGGATTGTTTAGGGGAAGCCACGACTGTCTAAAGTGAAATAAAGATCTGGTGTGGATGTGGCCACTGACAGCTTTGGTTTAAATTTGGGTGGGAGACTACATGTGCCTGCTATAAATAAATAAAAAGGGGGGAAATTGTGAAAAACAGTGATATTGTTCAAAATGCTTTCCTTTTGGAAAGGAAATGGGCTTTCCTTTGGCCCAGTGCTCACCCACCCAATCTCCTCTCCTCCCCCTTCCCCAAGTCAGTTTCACCTATCCTAAGTTTGACAGGACTAAATCTCAATGAAATCAATAAGCATGCAAATGATCAAACCTGCCCTCCCCTCCTCCTCCCTTCTATCCCTTCCCTTTTGCCCCTTCCTTCCCCCTTCCATTCCCCTCCCCCTGCCCCTCCCCTTTCAATCCCCTCACCCTCCTTCCCCTTCCCCTGTTTCCCTCCTTCCTTTCTTCTCCTGACCCTTCCCCTCCTCCTTCCCCACGATCAGTTTTACATATTCTAAGCATGATTGCATGGGAGTAAATCCCATTGAACTCAGTAAGCATGCAAATGATCAGAGCTGTCTTTCTCCTCCTCTCCCCTCCCCTTCTATCCTTTCCTTCCCCTCCCCTCCTTCCCCTCTCCTCCTCTCCCTCTTGCTTCTTCTTCCTCCTCTGCCCACTCCAGCCCGCCCTCCTCCCCCATGGTCAGTTTCACCTCACCTCCCCCTCTTGCCTGCACCTATCCCCTCCTCCTCTCTGCTCTTCCTTCCTCCTCCCTCCTCTTTCCATCCCCTCCACTCCCTCCTCTCCCCTTCCCATCCCCCTGTGTTCAGTTTCATGTATCCTAAGCCTGATTGCAGGGGAGTAAATCCCACTCAATTTAATAAGCATGCTCAATCCATTCTCAGCAAACTTGCACAGGATCCCATTTCTTACCTCTTGGATTAAAAAGCAGAGAAAATCACTAATAGGCAAAAAAAAAAAGAAACCCTTGTGGTTTTAAGAACGTACCTAAAGCCAACAGATATTTCTATGAAACATCAAAAAGTAGGGAAATTGGGCAGCTATAGTGATGACTATGTTCTAGCTTTACTGTCAGAAGCAGCATGCCTCTGAATACTAGCTGTTGGGAATCACAAGTGGGGAGAGTGCTGTTGCATCAGGTCCTGCTTGTGAGCTTTCCATAGCCATCTAGTTGGCTATCTGGTTGCCAGTGTGAGAACAGGATGCTGGACTAGATAGTCCTTTCATCTGATCCAGCAGGACTTTTCTTGTGCTTTTATGATTTAGGCTGGTCTCATATAGTTAATATTTAACCAGGGATCTCTAAAGCTGTAAAGATTCTTGCCTGTGATACATCTCCCATTTTCTGAGCCTGGCTCCATCTTTTGACTTGCTATGAAATGTACTAACAGCCTCTCTTCCTAATTGTCTTTTTCAAGCTTTGAAATAATGACTACATTACAGAAGTAACCATATCTTGACACTTCAGAAAAAAGGGGGAAACAACTGGTCTTCCAGTAAGTTATTATTTCAGAACTAAATTGAATTGTTTCAAATGAGCTGGATTGCTTTTGTCTCTATACTACCAATCAGTTTTTAACTGCAACTGTTTGGCATCCAAGCTAGAAAAATGGGTTTTATGAAACTATATGCTCTTTACTATGGTATACTTTGGGGAGAATGTGAAAGAAATTGTGGTTTTCAAAAAGGTCAGGCATCTCTCTGTATTGTTCCTGACACACACATACGCGCACACGCACACACACGTGTGTGTGTGTGTGATTATTTTCCATGCCTCATTTTCATAACCATCTGCTACATTATCTCAAATGGTTCAGAAACTAAACAGGAACAAGTTGCACCTTAAAACAATACAAAAATGTGCCTGAAGAAGAGACTGCTCATTAATGGCATTCCAATTTTATAGCTAGGAATGAAGGCTGAGAGATGGCACCGGCCAAGATCACCTTGTAATTTCTTAGCTGAGGTGGGATTTGAACTTCTACCTCTGGTGTCCAAATCCAGCAAACTTCTCACTGGCCCCTATCAAACAATAATTTGAAAATGGTGAATATAATCATGGAATGACTTTTCTGGTAAGTAAAAATGCAGGTCTTCTGTTGCTCCTTTCCTCACTCTCTGCTCCGAACAGTCATTTGCATTATAAATGAAACTCTCAAATTCATCTTTTATAGGGAGGGGGGAAAACTGTTAAACCATGTATTGATTTTTCCCTGTTGGTCACCAGTTCCAGACTTTTAAAATGTCAAATGTCAGAACAAAGTGTGAATACAAATCAAAATTCAATTAATGTGTACTCTGTATTTCAAATGATTCACAAATTATGTATTCTCTATCTTCAGCTACACCTCTCACCAAATTAGATACTGAAAACTGGGAACAATTTGTACTTCTGTTTCCATGGCATGCCCTCAGTAATGATGTGGCCAGACAAGGTAAAGAAGAAGGTTATAATGGAATGTTGTCCAGTGACCCAAGCAAATTGTCTTCAGGAATAAAACAAATTCACCAGAGGCACAGAAGAAAAATGCATTAGTTTCCTTTTGAACTTAGAGCCCTGGAAAATTTTGTCTGGCATCTCAACCACATATTTGGAGAGAAAGGAACTTGGGAATTGATCTGGAGTGGATAAAAAGTAGATGGCAAAAGGGATGACACATTCCTTTCCTTCTCCCTACCACCCTTCCACCTTTTGGGACAACTTACTTCTACTCTATACTGTGTTTTAATTTTGGGGGGATATGTAAACTGCTTAGAGATTTCTGTTGAAATATAAAGCAATATATTCACTAATAGGCAAAAAACCTTGTGGTTTAAGAATGTACCTATAGCCCACAGATATTTCTATCAAACTTTAAAAAGTAGGGAAATTGGGCAGCTATAATGAATGCACCAGGGAGCAGGAGACCTGACCTCTCTGAGATATTGTACTGCCCTACAGATTTGACAAAATGCAAACACAATTTGGGTTGGTCTTTCACAGTCCAATCCACTTCCTGTGTAGCTTGGAAGAGTTTGGTAGGGGGAGGCGAAGGAGGGGAAAGCCAGGTCTGATCATTTGCATGCTTATTGAGTTCAATGGGATTTACTCCTATGTAATCATGGTTAGGATAGGTAAAACTTACAATGGGGAAGAAGCAGGGACTGGAGAGGAGAGGGAAAGAGAAAGGGAGGGGAGGGAAGAGGGGGAGAGGAGGAGAGGGTTGTAGGGGAGGGGCAAAGAAAGGGGCAGGGGAGGGCAGGCTTGATCATTTGCATGATTATTGAGTTCAATGGTATTTACTCCCGTGCAATCATGTATTCAGAGGTGGTTTTACTATTGCCTTCCTCTTAGGCTGAGAGGCAGTGACAGGCCTAAGATCACCCAGTGAGCTTCATGGCTGTGTGGGGATTCGAACCCTGGTCTCCCAGGTCTTAGTCCAACACTGACCTGGGGGAGGGTAGGGTAGGGTGGGAACAGGGGAAGGGGAGGAGATTGGGTAGGTGGGCACTGAGCAGAGGGGAAGCCCCTATCCCAAATGAAAACATTGTGAACAGTATCATTGCTTTTCATTGTTTCCCCCATCTTTTTATTCTACAGCAGGCACATGAAGCCTGCCACCCAGATTTAAACTAAAGCTGTCCCTGGCCACATCCACACCAGGCCTCTATTTCACTTTGGACAGTCATGGCTTCCCCCAAAGAATCCTGGAGAGTGTAGTTAGTGAAGCGTGCTGAGAGTTGCTAGGAGACGCCCTGTTCCCCTCACAGACCTTCAATTAGAGTGGTTGACCGTTAAACCAGTCTCGCCACTCGAGCTCTGTCAGTGGAATAGGAGTCTCCTCTCAGCACCCTTCACAAACTACACTTCCCAGGATTCTCTGGGGAAAGCCATGATTGTCTAAAGTGAAATAAAGGTCAGGTGTTGGTGTGGCTCCCTGATAAGGCAAGCCCAGCAGCTGTGAGTCTGGCTTTTAGAACACTGACAGTTGGTTCTTACTGAGCATGCCTGACACTATCATAGGGCCCCAGCCAAATTTTATTAAATTAATTAAAAATCAGCCAGGCATTTTTTAAACTTTTAAACTGCAGAAGATGAAGGTCAGAGTATGGGGCAAGGTCAGAAACAGGAGTATAGGTACTCTGTGAACATGGCTGATTTTTAATGAATTTCAACAGATTATGAGAACTGTCAGATAAAAAAGTGCAGAAGGCATCTGGGTTTCTCTCTCTCTCTCTCTTTAGACTTTGAAATCTCAATTCTTTCTGACTGTTTTGTGTATCGCCATGAAAATTGAGAGGGTTGTTAAGGAAGTGTTTCTGAGTTCAGGACTATACGTTTTGTAAGGTTTTGTTTTGAAATGAGCTTATGGGAAGCGTCAGAATGGCATGGGGGTATTTTCAATGTAACATTGTGGAATGTGAAAAATCCATGCTGGCTATAGTATACAGCCACTCTTGTGGCTGTATAATATGCTAAATAAATAAATAAATAAGATAAATAAAAATAGTCATGGGACTATTTCAGATAACCATGCCTAATATTTCACTGTGGGTTCCTGGAAGGTTGTTACTCCAGTTAGTGAATCATTGTGTGTGGAAGCTATTGTTTACTTTAAAGATTTATATGGAGAAATACAATTTTCATTCTTTGCCATGACAGCTCTTTTGTTTGTTTTGTTTTCATCTCTTGAGATAATGCATGTTGTGTGCTCAATAGGAGGCACAGCATTACTTGCATTAAGCAGTCAGTAGGGATGGAAAGATCTGTCAATTTCAGTTTTCTTCATTTCTCATTTTTCCAATCTTCAATTCAGTTCTTCAGCAATCTGCATTTTTTCAAAAAAATCCTCTTGAAAATTCATCAGTATTTGAGTGCAAATTTCTCATAATAAACATTTTTGTAAGCAGTTTTGACTAATGCACACATTTTGCAAGCTATTTATCCTAATATAATGTATTTTCATGTATTTTCACAAACACATTCATTTTTATGCATGCCTTCCCATAACATATGCACTTTTGTAAACACTGGTTGGTTGGAGAACTGCATCATAAAATTCAGATGTTTACCCATTTTGAAGGGTCGCTGTGTTTGGGTTTTCATATTGTTTTGGAAAGTGCAACTTTGATAATTCAGTTTTAAATGTGAACTGAATTCATTTTCTTCTCCATCTCTAGCAGGCAGCAATAGTATCAATCAGCTGTTTTTTGGAGAGGTAGAATTGGAATTAGGGGAGGAAACAGCATCCAGTCCCCACTTGTAGATGCATTTCTTCAGGCATGCTTTTGTATGCAGTTCCTTCTTAACTGAAGTGGGGCATTCATGAAGAAGTAGTATCTTTACAGGCAAATTAAAAAGCTAGAACTTTGTTGTACAGGAATGAATAGATTTGGAAATAGCAAAGGATTTGCATCTAGCCTTAAAAGTTATTAGGGTATTATAACATTGTTATTTACAGAAAGGGATACATTTAAGGTCATTGTACAACCTAAATATTATCAGCTTTAATTTCTTTCTCTCTGTCTCTGTCTTGACCGTTCTCACTGGTACCCATGGTAACCAAATCATCTACCTTGTACTAAGAGAAAGATTTGAGAAACAAAGTGAGAAGGAGTGCAAACTACATTTCAAAATAATCACAGCATCAAATATTCATCATATAAAATAATTAGTGCTGGGCTGAATGTTCAGGAAAAACAATAACAGAAATTCAGACAAATGTCAATTTCAATTTTCAGATGGATCATTCTTTGGGAGAAAAACATGGATTAGTTTAGAGGGAACATTTTTCTAACGTGCCAGTTTATTGAATGAAATTCTCATTACATTTAATTTGAATATTTCATAAAATAATGTATCTGTTTTTGATGTCTTCAGTGTCTATTTTCAGTGCTGGCAATCCCCTCAAATAGCAAATGCTGGGGAGCAGCAGCCCCCAACTGATCTTCTCTGTTGTACACAGTCTTCTAGTTCCCCGTAATCTAGCCTGGTGCTGCTGGTGTGGCAGAAAATGCTGTGACATCACCAATGTTGAAGTAAAATTCAACTGTGAATCCAATCAGCTTCTGTATGTTGAATGGAAATAGACCACCATCTTGTCATTTTTCTCCGTCATTAGCAAAGTGTATTGAACAGGCCCTGGCTTATTTTTGGATAAGTCAAGAGAAGTCATTACACAAAGATGAATACCTTTCATCGATGATACAGAAATTTCACAGTAATCACGTAAGCTGTAATTTTGGACAAAAACATAACAGATAACAGTACCAAAATGGAGTTCTTGGTGATACATGAAGCCTTATTATTTAACAGCCTTGCTTTTGGGGGATGGAAATTGAGAGGTTAAAGAAAGGTCAGGCTGTTCTAGGTGGGAAAACAACAAACACAAAAGACTTGCCTGGAAGGCGCAGCCCCTTGCTGAGATTAAAAGCAGCCAAAAGCTTAAACAGCCCCGCCCCTCGCTCAGGAAGGAAGCCTGAGAGAATACTAAAGAATTAAGCCCCAGCTGATAGCCATCAGCCTCAAGTAACACATCACTGGCTGGCAGCAGTAGCTGGGAGGAACCAGCCACACATATAAAGTCAGAGCACCCTAGCGAGGGAGCCTGCTCCACGAGCTAGAGGGAGCCCCGGCTGACAAAGCGTCAAGGCGAGTTAAGCAGCAGAGCGAGTTCGGCAGCAGGGCGAGGAGGCCAGCCCCCCCCACTCAGCCCGTCTGTTCCCTGACCTCAACTAAACCGCAGTCTCCAACCCATTGACATAATAAACCTTAAACAAAACTATGCAGGTAAGAAGCCAGCAGGGGTGTGGGGGCTTTCCAGTGTTTTGCACCGCCTGCAGCATGTACGACTATCTGCCAGTTGGACAGAAGTCGTGGGTATTCTCTCGGTGCAATGAGCTCCTGGCTCTCCGGGAACGACTTCATTTCCTTGAGGCCAAGGTGGCGGACCTGGAAAAGCTGTGAGAGGCAGAGAGGTGTGTGGAGGAGGCCTTCAGGGACGTTATAGCTGTGTCCCACTCCAACGATGATAGCTCTCCTGCTATCATGGAGAACGATGGTCTCGGGGAAGGAGAGCATCCAGCTGAGGAAGAGGGAAACGATCCCTTAGAAGGGACCCATTCCTTGGGGGATGAGCAGCTATCCTCTCGTGCCGAGGATATATCTCCAGGGGGTGGAGGGATCCTTGTAGTGGGTGATTCAATCATTAGGAACATAGACAGTGGGGTGTGTGATGGGCGTGTAGACCGCAAGGTGTTTTGCCTGCCTGGTGCGAAGGTTGCGGATATCGCCCGTCGTTTCGATAGTTTGGTAGACAGTGCTGGGGAGGAGTCAGTGGTCGTGGTGCACGTTGGCACCAACGACATGGGGAAATGCAGCCGTGAGGTCCTGGAAGCAAAATTTAGGTTGCTAGGTAGGATGCTGAAAGCCACGACCTCCAAGGTGGCTTTCTCTGAAATCCTACCGGTTCCACGCGCAGGACCAGCCAGACAGGCCCAGTTTCGCAGTCTCAATGAGTGGATGAGACGATGGTGTCGGGTGGAAGGGTTTGGATTTGTTAGGCACTGGGGAACATTTTGGGACAAGCCGGGCCTGTACAAAAGGGACGGGCTCCACTTGAATCAGAATGGAACCATACTGCTGGCACTTAAAATTAAAAAGGTGGCAGAGCAGCTTTTAAACTGACTGAGGGGGGAAACCCGACAGGAGCTGAGAAAGGTCCGGTTCGGAATAAACCTCCCCCCTGGGATAGAAACCAAAGAAATGATGAAATTTTAAAAGGGGTAGGCCTAGAAGTAGGCATTGTGAGAGCAGGGGCACAGGATATAAATTCAGAAGAGCAAAATTACCACAGGCCTAACCACAAGTGCCAAAGACACTTGAAGAGAGACACTGCTTACAAGTGCCTGTACGCTAATGCTAGGAGCCTGCGAACCAAGATGGGAGAACTGGAGTGCTTGGTCTTAGAGGAGAGCATTGATATAGTGAGCATAACGGAGACCTGGTGGAATGGAGAAAACCAGTGGGATACGGTTATCCCTGGATATAAACTATATCGGAAGGACAGGGAAGGACGTATTGGTGGCGGAGTCGCTCTATACGTGAAAGAAGGCATTGAATCCAGCAAGCTCGAAACCCCAAAAGAGCAGACTCCTCCACAGAATCGTTGTGGGTGGTGATACCATGCCCCAGGAGGGACTTAATACTGGGAACGATCTATCATCCCCCTGATAAAAATGCTCAGGGAGACCTTGAGATGAGATATGAAATTGAGGAAGCATCCAAACTAGGAAATGTGGTAGTAATGGGTGACTTCAACTACCCAGACATAGACTGGCTGCATATGTGTTCCAGTCATGACAAAGAAGCAAAGTTTCTAGATATTCTAAATGACTATTCCCTAGATCAGTTGGTCATGGAACCGACCAGAGGGACGGCAACCCTGGACTTAAGCCTCATTGGGGACCGGGACCTGGTGCGAGATGTAAGTGTTGTTGAACTGATTGGGAGCAGTGACCACAGTGCTATTAAATTAAACATACATGTAACTGGCCAATTGCCAAGAAAATCCAACACGGTCACATTTGACTTCAAAAGAGGAAACTTCACAAAAATGAGGGGATTGGTAAAAAGAAAGCTGAAAAACAAAGTCCAGAGGGTCACATCACTCGAAAATGCTTGGAAGTTGTTTAAAAACACTATATTAGAAGCTCAACTGGAGTGCATACCGCAGATCAGAAAAGGTACCGCCAGGGCCAAGAAGATGCCAGCATGGTTAACGAGCAAAGTCAAGGAAGCTCTTAGAGGCAAAAAGTCTTCCTTCAGAAAATGGAAGTCTTGTCCGAATGAAGAAAATAAAAAAGAACACAAACTCTGGCAAAAGAAATGCAAGAAGACAATAAGGGATGCTAAAAAAGAATTTGAGGAGCACATTACTAAGAACATAAAAACCAACAACAAAAAATTCTATAAATACATTCAAAGCAGGAGACCATCTAGGGAGACGATTGGACCCTTGGATGATAAGGGAGTCAAAGGTGTACTAAAGAACAATAAGGAGATTGCAGAGAAGCTAAATGAATTCTTTGCATCTGTCTTCACAGTGGAAGATATAGGGCAGATCCCTGAACCTGAACTAAGATTTGCAGGAAGGGATTCTGAGGAACTGAGACAAATAGTGGTAACGAGAGAGGAAGTTCTAAGCTTAATGGACAATATAAAAACTGACAATTCACCGGGCCCGGATGGCATCCACCTGAGAGTTCTCAAAGAACTCAAAGGTGAAATTGCTGATCTGCTAACTAAAATATGTAACTTGTCCCTTGGGTCCTCCTCCGTGCCTGAGGACTGGAAAGTGGCAAATGTAACGCCAATCTTCAAAAAGGGATCCAGAGGGGATCCCGGAAATTACAGGCCAGTTAGCTTAACTTCTGTCCCTGGAAAACTGGTAGAAAGCATTATTAAAGCTAGATTAACTAAGCACATAGAAGAACAAGCCTTGCTGAAGCAGAGCCAGCATGGCTTCTGCAAGGGAAAGTCCTGTCTCAGTAACCTATTAGAATTCTTTGAGAGTGTCAACAAGCATATAGATAGAGGTGATCCAGTGGACATAGTGTACTTAGACTTTCAAAAAGCGTTTGACAAGGTACCTCACCAAAGGCTTCTGAGGAAGCTTAGCAGTCATGGAATAAGAGGAGAGGTCCTCTTGTGGATAAGGAATTGGTTAAGAAGCAGAAAGCAGAGAGTAGGAATAAACGGACAGTTCTCCCAATGGAGGGCTGTAGAAAGTGGAGTCCCTCAAGGATCGGTATTGGGACCTGTACTTTTCAACTTGTTCATTAATGACCTAGAATTAGGAGTGAGCAGTGAAGTGGCCAAGTTTGCTGATGACACTAAATTGTTCAGGGTTGTTAAAACAAAAAGGGATTGCGAAGAGCTCCAAAAAGACCTCTCCAAACTGAGTGAATGGGCAGAAAAATGGCAAATGCAATTCAATATAAACAAGTGTAAAATTATGCATATTGGAGCAAAAAATCTTAATTTCACATATACGCTCATGGGGTCTGAACTGGCGGTGACCGACCAGGAGAGAGACCTCGGGGTTGTAGTGGACAGCACGATGAAAATGTCGACCCAGTGTGCGGCAGCTTGAAAAAGGCAAATTCCATGCTAGCGATAATTAGGAAAGGTATTGAAAATAAAACAGCCGATATCATCATGCCGTTGTATAAATCTATGGTGCGGCCGCATTTGGAATACTGTGTACAGTTCTGGTCGCTTCATCTCAAAAAGGATATTCTAGAGTTGGAAAAGGTTCAGAAGAGGGCCACCAGAATGATCAAGGGGATGGAGCGACTCCCTTACGAGGAAAGGTTGCAGCATTTGGGGCTTTTTAGTTTAGAGAAAAGGAGGGTCAGAGGAGACATGATAGAAGTGTATAAAATTATGCATGGCATTGAGAAAGTGGATAGAGAAAAGTTCTTCTCCCTCTCTCATAATACTAGAACTCATGGACATTCAAAGAAGCTGAATGTTGGAAGATTCAGGACAGACAAAAGGAAGTACTTCTTTACTCAGCGCATAGTTAAACTATGGAATTTGCTCCCACAAGATGCAGTAATGGCCACCAGCTTGGACGGCTTTAAAAGAAGATTAGACAAATTCATGGAGGACAGGGCTATCAATGGCTACTAGCCATGATGGCTGTGCTCTGCCACCCTAGTCAGAGGCAGCATGCTTCTGAAAACCAGTTGCCAGAAGCCTCAGGAGGGGAGAGTGTTCTTGCACTCGGGTCCTGCTTGCGGGCTTCCCCCAGGCACCTGGTTGACCACTGTGAGAACAGGATGCTGGACTAGATGGGCCACTGGCCTGATCCAGCAGGCTCTTCTTATGTTCTTATGTTCTTATGAGAGCACGAAAAAAAAACCCACCTAAAGATTTGAAAGAGGAAGATAGTTATTTATTTATTATTTAAAATATTTCTATCCTGCCCTTCTGCCCTACATTAGGGCATTCAGGGTGGCTCACAATAAAATCATACACAATAAAAACACAAAAAACATTAAAATAGATAAAAATACATAAAACACAGCTGAGAAACAACTGTGATATTAAAAGGTGATATTAAAAGGGAGTAAAGAGATAAAACTAAAAGGGGTGGGGAATAAAATCAGTTTCAGGTTCTTCCTTCAGTGCCTCCCAAAGGCTCTCTAGATTAATTACATAGAACCAGTTTTGAAGCTAACTTGTTATACTGCTTGACATTATTTACTATATAAGAAATCCTGCAGAACAGTACATTAAATTTCTCAACTACATTTCCCAGGCACACTCTCAATTTATTTAAAGACAGACAAATGGCACCTATAAAAACAACAAAGCAGCTTTTGCATATGTGATGGTCTTGCATGCTGTTATACTGCTTCCCGCTTACTTTATACTAGTATTATAATGCTGTGTGGAAAGTATCTCATTATAGACTTAGCATGAACTATAACTTTGCAGCAATATTTTATAGCTTATTAGTGCCCTTTATCTAGCCAAGGTATTAAGCCATTTCAAAGTAAGAATATACTTCAGTCATTTTTATTGAATGTTCCACATGTAGAACGCCCAGTAAGCTCTCCTGTTAATGCTTGCCCATCAACTCTTGAGGCATCTTACACACGCACACACAAGCCTTTTTAAGTGGGTGGGAAGAGGAAGGAGAGAGGAGGAGGGAAACAAGCAGCAACGATTCTCCTAAAAATATCTGAATAGGAAAAGTCATTGCATGAGCAGAACAGCTTCCATTCATGCAATGAAACCTCCCCCTCTAATGCACCCCATGCACTGCCTTCAAATCTGCTCCAGAGGGTTGGGTAAAATCCCAGAGCTGCTGTTTTGGGGGCATGCAGGGAGGGGAGAGGAAGGGGAAGTTCCATTGCACAACTGGAAGTTGTTCTGCTCATGCAATGACTTAGCTGGACCCAACCCCAAGTCTTCAGGTGTTTTGACATGCAGGAGGACAAATAAAGAAAAATATTTGTGTGCTGTTGTTGTTATTAGCATTTTATCCCACTCTTCAGCCAATTTCAAATATGAAACAAGTATTTCTCTTCCCTGAATCATTCTCTGGTTCAGATAGTAATCCAAACTGGAGAATAATTCTACCCCTCTACTGGACAGAAGGGGGCAAGTAAGGCTCAGAACCCATCATGACCCCAGTGAGGTACAATGGATTCTGAATCAGTTCAGGTTGGCATGGTGTAAATTAAGGTAACTGCAATTGTGTGTGCGTGTGGTTGTAGTGGTGACGGTAGTGATGGTGAGCCAGTTTAAGCCTGGGGGAGGTTGCCCATCACTATTCACCTGTACAGTGCCATGAAAAAGTATTTGTCCCCTGTCTGATTTTCTGCATTGTTTTATTTTTGGCACTGAATGCTGTCAGATCTTGAACCAAAACATAATATTAGAGAAAAGAGAAGCTGAGTGAACAACATAAAATGTTGATACTTATTTCCTTTATTTATTAAAGAAAGTTAGACCTGTGTAAAAAAGTAATTGCCCCCCTATTAACTCAACCCAATGAAAGGGATTATTAGGGCCAGAAGTTTGAATATCTTGGTAAACAAACAGGCCTGCTTTGGGCCAGTCCTGCCCCATATAAATCTGACTAACTTTGGCCCTTGCCATCAGATTGAAGTTGCCAGCATACAGGTTCCAAAGTCACATCATGCCATGATCAAAAGAAACTTCTGAACACCTCCGGAAAACAGTTGTTGATGCATATCAGTCTGGAAAAGGTTACAAAGCCATTTATAAGGCTCTGGGCTCCATCGAACCACAGTCAGAGCCATATTGACCAAATGGAGAATGTTTGGGACAGTCGTGAATCTTCCCAGGAGTGGTCATCCTGCCAAAATCCCTCCAAGAGCTAGGCGTAAAATCATCCAGGAAGTCTCAAAGGACCCCAGAACAACGTCCAGGGATCTGCAGGCCTCTCTCGCCGCAACCAAGGTCAGTGTTCATGATTTCTCCATCAGAAAGGCACTGTGCAAACATGGGATTCATGGCAGAGTAGCAAGGCAGAAACCACTGCTCACTAAGAAGAACATGAATGCTCATCTAGAGTTTGCCAAAAAGCACCTGGATGATCCTCAAGAGTTCTGGAACAATGTTCTATGGACAGATGTGTCAAAGATGGAACTTTTTGGGCGACATGGGCCCTGTTATGCCTGGTGAAAACCAAACACTGCATTCCACATGAAGAACCTCATACCAACAGTCAAGCATGGTGGAGGCAGAGTCATGGTTTGGGGATGCTTTGCTGCATCAGGACCCGGACAACTTGCCATCATTGAAGGAACAATGAATTCTACTTTGTCTTGGAGAATTCTACAGGAGAATGTCAAGCCACCTGTCCGTCAGCTGAAGCTGAAGTGCAGCTGGGTCATGCAGCAAGACAATGATCCGAAACACACAAGCAAGTCTACATCAAAATGGTTGAGGAACAAGAAATTTAAGGTTTTGGAATGGTCTAGTCAAAGTCCAGACCTAAAACCCATTGAGGTGTTGTGGCAGGACAAGAAAGGAGCAGTTCACGCTCGAAAACCCACAAATGCCACTGAGTTAAAGCAGTTCTGCATGGAGGAGTGGGCGAAAAGTCCACCACAGTGCTGTGAGAGATGGATCAGGAACTACAGGAAGCGTTCAGTTGCAGTCATTACTGCTAAAGGTGGAATAACCAGATTTTGACTCTAAAGGGGCATTACTTTTTCACATGGCGGCATTGGGTGTTGCTTAATTTTCTTTAATAAATAAATGAAATAAGTATCAAAATGTTGTGTTGTTTGTTCACTCAGGTTCCCTTTACATTAGTATTAGGTTTTGGTTCAAGAACTGACAACATTCAGTGCCCAAAATATGCAACAATGCAGAAAATCAGACAGGGGGCAAATACTTCTTCACAGCACTGTATGGTCAGCACTAAAAATTTTGATCAGTTGCTGTGGTATGTGTTGTAATAAGTTTGCCATGACACCAAGGTCATTGTGTACATACACACAAGCATACGGGATGGCAGAAGTTTCCCCTGAGCATAATGACTTGCATGTGTACCCTATATATCCAGAATGGCAATCTGGGACATGGTTTATGCTTGCTGGATACTGTAATAAAGCCCATTTTTGTAGGTGATGGAGGGGGTGGGGGTGTATGTCTCTGTACACACACACTGGCTTGGAACCTAAGGTAAGTTAACATAAAGAAGTTAATTGAAGGAAAGTTTCACATCTGTTCCTATGCTCTGAAGCCACTTGCATCCCTGAAAAAAAGCTGTTCCCCTCTTCCACATTGAAGGATGGGTTGGCTGGGGAGGGGAGACTAATTCAAAATCACCTCTATCCAGTTGTGGGCAATTCTCACCTCCCCCAACTGCCCCCTGTGCTGTATCCCACATTGGTCAGAATGCCCTCTCCCGTGTTTCTGTCATCAGTTAATATACATTAGTAGCACTCATCATTGTGAATTAACATTTGGTATTTCTTAGACTCAAGAGTCCATGCGTGGTCAATCTATCAAACTGCTTACAGGGGCTCTTGCCTGATATCAACAATAATGTAGTAACAACTTAAGTAATGATTACATTAAAAAAACTCAGTAAGTGTGCTTTGATAATAATATGTCACTCAATTTACAAAAAGTCCTTTATCATTTTTTTAACTTGAGGCTGTTAACTTGAGCTAACAGTAAGGTGGAAGATATGCTTCTGCACTTGTAGATAGCTGTTATTTTGTCATTAATAACAGTTTTCATGTGATTTTAATGATGATGATGTATCCAAAGCTACATGGAAGTTTTGCTCATGGAATGGGGTGCTCTCATGTTGTGGCTCTCCCTTTCCTTCACAGCCCCACATACCTCTCAAAATTCTGCCTCAGAACGTTGGGAGACCTCTGAAAAAGAGTGGGAGGTAAAATAGGAGACCGCAGAAGAAAGGAGGAATTGGTGAAATTACCTCTACCACTTCCATGTGTGAAGGACTCTGATGGATTAAAGCCCCTTCTGTAAATGTAGGATACCCTTCCATTAATGGAGATCACCTTTGGATCTGAGCTATAATGTGCACAAGATACAAAGCCTAAGACATAAAAGAGGTGATCAGAGTAGATTTGTTTTTGCTAAGAAAACTAAGCAGATGTCTTAAGACAGCTTTATTTAGTCTGCATCCCACAAATTATTTTCATAATTTAAATTAAATCCCATTCAAGTTAATGGATCTGTTTCAGGATGACTACAGTCTATCTAGTTTCAGAACTGCAGCTGTAGTTCATGTTCTGTGTTAGTCAATTATCTACCTGCGTAATGTTAAAGGAAAAAAGAATTCTACACTATTCTCTATTTGATAGATTCTCTAAGAAAGTACCCTTATTCACTGGGGGAAACTCTGGGAGGAAAGCAGTGTCCACAAAGCCTGTGGGACAATATTTGGCATAGGATAATCCACTGTTGTGCAAACACAAGGCTTGCTTCAGATTTGGCAGAGGACTAGAGAGAAAGATGCTTATGCACTGTGAGCCCTTTGAACCAACACAGTATCTGTTGAGCATCAGCAAACTGCAGTGTACTGTGTAGACAAGACCTTTGTCTGCAAATAAAGACAGAGAAGACTGAAACAAGGTTTCCCTAAAATAGCAGGCCAGGATTTGCACTGAGCTGAAAGAAGCTTACAAAAGGGTTCACCTTCCTGTTGGCAATTTTTATCAAGAACCATGCTGGACATGAGGGCTACATGTCAATTCATACAACTGATCATCTGGCAGTTTCAGAACACAGTACATATGGTCATGTGGTGAAGAGTCATCTAATTGCCCTGTTTCCCAGTCAGATCCATTTTCAGCATGTGACAAGGTTACTATGAAAATAATGATAATAATAATGGCAATACTCAACATGCACTGAAAATTGATCTGACAATGACCCAGAGCAATCAGATTATTCCTTTGAAAGTGACAACTTTCCTGGCTATTCAAGACCACATTGGGACAATGAAAATCAGTCCTAAGAATTGGGACCTAGTCATTAGCTGGGTTTAAAAGATTGCTTAAATCTGTGGAAGGCTCTTCAATAAACTATTTGTGAATTGTTATCTCTAGACTTTGGTGACAGGATTGAGTTACTTTCACACACACCTGCCCCCTTGTGTTATTGTGCTATGGTACATTGCTGTTGTTACTAGATATTTTAATATTTAATTTAATTAACGTATGGACTTTTTAAAGCAAATAGTCAGGGTGCCTGCCATACAGTACATTAAAACAGATTTTAAAACTGATCAAACAGACTAAAGATAAAACTTTTTTTAAAAAAGCAGTTTGCTAAATCTTGTTAGAATGAATGTTGAACTTCAGTAGATTTAGCAAGGGGGATTACAGAGGGCAGGAAAACATATTGTATTTTGAAGGTTTATACAAATACAAGTTTAAAAAGAGGACTGTATATTTATTGTAAGATTAGTAGTACAGAATGACTCACTCTAACCAAGAATGTGAACGAGATCACAGATGTATTTACAGAGCCTGGTTCTCTGTGTAGAACTGATCTACCCAACGGAATACAAGCCAGTGCGCATCACTTTGACACCAAATTACAATGAATAATTACACCTTTGCATTTCCCCCTTTTCCAAAGCCTTGTTCAGCTTCCTTTCAGATTGATGTACAATATTTACTCCTATTGCTGACTCCAGCACTTTGTTCCATCTCATTAATTCAAGGAATAAGGAGCATCAAGGAATATCAGGAACATCATTAATCCAAGAACCATTTCTCTCTGCTTTACTCCTAACCAGTTATTGAAGATTTTTTTTATGATATGGGCAAAATGGATGAAAAGCCTGAAAACATCAAGGCACTTTTAGCATACAAATGACAAGGAGATCCATATTGATTGAAGTGATATTCAGTGGTCATGTCCCCGGTTCAATCTTTCCTGGTTCTGAGTGTGTCCACACCTACCATCTCAAGCACAATAGTTTGCTTCAGCAATATCTTCAATAAAAAATATTCTTTTCCCCCTGCAATATTTGCATTGCCATTTCAGCAAGGAGAAAACTAAACTTACATTTTACTCTGCTTTACACACAATTTGAGAAGAAAAGTAGCAGCTATCTATTTTATATGTCTTAAACTTAGCATGGGATTGTGGATGAGACGGCTTTTTCAAAAGATACTCTGCTGAGATATTTCTGGATCTCCCAGCGATAATTCAACACCAAAATATTATTGGTCAACTGCAAATCCTACCAGCAAAAGTACATACAGGTTCAGTGCCAATGTAAATGCATTATGTGAAACTAAGTTTTAACAGAAGTGGGTGAAAGCTCAATAACAATGTATTCATTTGACTTGATGATATACTGTACATTGGGGTCATGATCAAGTTCATTCAAAGTGCTGGTGCTTGCCTTTAAAACCTATATGGCTTGGGAACTACCCATAGGGATGGCAAGATCTATCAGTTTTGGTTTTTGTATGTTATTTTCACTAATATATTCATTTTTATGCAATATCTCTCCAATATATGCATTTTGTAAGCATTATTAGGTTGGAGAACTGCATCACGAAATATGGGTAAGTGTGAATTTTGAAGGATGGCTGTGTTTTGGTTCTCATATTGTTCCAGAAATATCGTTCCAGATTGATTGGTTTTAAAAGTGAACCAAATTGAATTTCTCTCCTAACCCTAGCATTCAGGTACCTGAAGGAACATCTGCTTCCATACCAACCTGCCTATGCATTGAAGTAATCTTTGGAGGATCTCCTGTAGCATTCTCAATGATGTGACCCCATTTGTTGAATTTTGATCCTAAAGAGGCCCATCTGGCACTAACACGGTCATCTTTCTGCCCCAGGCAAATACATTTTAATTTTTCCCCAGGCTTTTAAAATGTATTTTAATGCATTCATGATTTATATATATATATATATATATATATATATATATATGTATGTATGTATGTAAACGCGCACACACACACATGTTTTAAGAACATACCTATAGCCAACAGATACTTCTATCAAACTTTAAAAAGCAGGAAAATTGGGCACCAAGGGGAGCAGGAGACCTGACCTCGTATCTGAGATATTGTACTGCCCTACAAATTTGTAAAAATGTGATTTGCGTTGGTCTTTCACAGTTCAATGCACATCCTGTATAGCTTGGTAGAAATTGGTAACAGGTGCCTCTAAGTGTATGGTTCTTAAATCACATGGGTTTTTTTTTTTGCCTATTAGTGAATTTTTCATCTGTGAGGGAAGAAATGGGATCTAGTGCAAGGTTGCTGATAATAGATTGATCATTTGCATGCTTTTTGAATTCAATGGCATTTACTCCCCTGCAGTCATGCTTAGAATAGGTGAAGCTGACCATGGAGGAGGAGGAGAAGGGGAAGGGAGGGAGAAGGAAGGGAGGAGGAGGGGAGAGGACAAGGAAGTAGGAGGGGAGAGGGGAGCAGGAGGAGGGGAGGGAGAGAGGGAATTGGGGGGAAGGGGTAAGAGCAGGAAGGAAGGGGGAGGGAGGGAGGGGATAGGAGGGAGGAGAAGGGGAGTGTAGGTTTGATCATTTGCATGCTTATTGAGTTCAGTGGGATTTATTCCTGTGCAATCATGCTTAGGATAGGTGAAACTGACCGGCGGGGGCAGGGTTAGGGTTGGAAGTGGGGCAAGAGCAACCCCTGTTTTGTTTTTTTGTTTATGTTCCAGAAGGGAGATAGAATTAGGGTCCTCCAGATGGCTAGGCTTGACTACCTTTACCTGTGATGCTCTGACTGACTTTCTTCCGTCGTTAGACTGATATGTCTTAGGGAAGCTTATCTGCCCTTCCCCATTCCGCCCTTTCCCTCTCTTCTCTTCTTCGACTGTCCAAGAGAGAGGAGACACTTTTGTCTCTACTCTCTCTCTCCTGAGCCATGACAGCAACTCCTGAACCTGGGTGTAGAGCCTGCAACTTAGTTAGTTAGTTAGAACTAGGTATGGCTTTCTAACTACTATGTATTTTTATAAATAAAGTAGCTTTTCTTATTTTACTAAGTCTTAAGTCTCAGTGTTCTCAATGCAGGGTAAAAGCCTGATTTCTTAGGTAAACGCACACACTGGCACACAGCATCTCAGACCGTTGACAATCTCTGCTAACATTTATACAAATTTACACAACAAAGGGTTATGGGCCCAGTAAGCTAAGTTGAATTGCAAGTTGTGCCTAAAAGCTAACTAAATACTGTCTGTGATTTACAAAGAGATCAACAAAAGGAGACTTTAAGCTAGAGAAAGAAAAGCAGAATAAAAGATAGGAAAGGGTGGCTGAAGAATCAACACTTGAGAAACATCCCAAGGATAGAGAAGGACATTTATGCAGTTTGGAGTCTTTGAATGACTGCATTCCTGGAGGGACAGGATTTGTATGAAATCCTGACTGATCCTGAATCCTCGGCAGAGGATGAAACTGCTACAGCATCCTGGAGACATAAATATGCACAAGTGAAATCTCTGTTTATTTCTGCATTATCAGATGAGGCACTAAATGTTTGCATAGGGTGTAAGAATGTGAAAGAAATGTGGCAGAAGCTGGAAGCAATATATGACAGAAAGTCTAAAAATCATGTGATGATCCTTTACAAGGAATTGTTTACTCTGAAGGAAAGAGAGGCAGACATTCTGAATACACATTTAGAAAAATTTACAAGTCTGATCTGAGAACTTCAGAAATGTGGAAGAAAAATTGACAATGAGATGCAAAAAGCATTGCTCCTGAGCTCTCTCCACAAGCATCATAAATTAATGCTTGTGAGCTACAACAGACAGACCAGGGTATGAATGGGATTATTTCATATTTAAAAATCAAGATTTTAAAGACAGACAGGAACAAATTCTGTCTGAAGAGGCAAACCTTACTATGGGCAGGAAAAACAAACAAACAAACAAAGAATAGCAACATATGCCATTGCCCAAATCCACAGGGCATAGAACACAGAAGGAAGCTCTGTTTTAAATGCAAATCTAATCACCTTCAAAGAGATTGTGATAGGTGTCAGACAGAAGCAAAGCCTGACTTTAAACAAAGACAGACTGAAAAGTCAAAAGCAAAGGTTTCTAGTTGCCATGTATCTGATGAAAGGAAAGATGATTATAAAAACAATTTTTAATCCTTTCAGGCTGTACAACCCACCTAATAAAATATAAACATTTATTTAAGTATTTTAAAAGCTATGTACAGGAAGTAAAGACCGCCTCTCGAGATACATTCCATTCTCAAGGAATAGGTACGGTCTAACTGCTTTGCAAAAGGCCAGAAGGCGAAAGACAACTTGAACTTAAAAACTGCCTATATGTTCCAGATTTTAAAGACAACTTAATAAGTGCTACTAAGAGAATGGAATTGGGGGTGAACTTTATATGAATAAAGATTTTTGCCACGCTCTAGATGAACGAGAAATATGTTGCAGTGTAAAATTGAAAAAGGACTTTTACATTTAGAATACCATGATGCCATGCATGCAAATACGGTCAAGGAAACCTGTAATTCTGAATGTTCGTATATTTGGCATAGAAGAATGGGACATGCCAGCTTAGCCAGAGTAAGTGCTCTAGAGAAAGAGAATTTGGCTAGAGGCATTAATATGGGACAATACCAATGTACAGAAAGATGTGAGTGCTGTATAAAGACAAAGAGTGTGAAACAAAAATTTCCTAAGAAAAGAGGAAAACCAAAAGGCCTCTAGAATTAATTCACACTGATCTTTGTGGGCCAATGAAAGTGCCATCTCAGGGTGGAAATTTATATATGCTGACCTTTATAGATGACTACTCAAGGTATACTACAATGTACCTGCTGAGAGAGAAAAGTCAAATACTGCAAAAATGAAGGACTATGTCGGGATTGTGTTCAACAAATTTGACAGAAAGCCACAGATCATAAGATCTGACAATGGAAGAGAATATATGTCTAGGACTATGCAGGCCTTTCTCAGTGAGGAAGGCATAGAGTACCAGACTACAGTTGTTTACAGTCCAGAACAGAACAGGGCTGTGGAACACATGAACAGGACCCTTGGACAGATTATTCATTCCTTGTTGGACGATGCACAGTTACCACAAAAGTACTGGGAAGAAGCAGCGGTTACTGCCACCTACCTGCAGAACTGACTTCCTGCATCTGCAACCAACAAAACACCATTTGAACTATGGCATGGTAGGACACCAAGCATGTCTCACCTTCGTGTATTCAGGTGCAAGGCCTTGTGCACATCCCAAAACAAAAGAGGTCAAAACTTGACAACACTGCCAGGGAAGTAATATTCATTGGATATTCTTCAACACAAAATGGATACAAAGTAATAGATCCCAAAACCGGTGAAGTTGGAGTATACAGAGCTGTCCACTTTGATGAAGGAAAGTGTGCACACCAACCAGAAGAGGCACCACACCAAACAGATGACAGCAAAATGGAAGAAGAAGCTGAGTTATTCTTCCACCACAGAAGGTATAACAATAATATACCTGCAGAGGGAGGTGAGGAGTCTGAGCCACAAGAGGCAACTGTGCCAGAACAGGCATCAGAGCCAGAAGGGGCAGCCAAAGCACCAGCACCCAGGTGCTCTGAATGCGTCAACAGAGGTGAACCACCAGAAAGACTTCCTTACCTCATGAAAGATGAACTTCCAGAGCCAGAGACCTGGAAAGAGATTGAAGCCTTACCCAAAGCTGAAGCTGAGAGGTGGAGGCAAGCAGCCAAGGAAGAGCTAGCAGCTCTATACAAAAGTAAAACTTGGAAACTGACCAAGCTTCCTCAAGAAAGGAAAGCTGTAGGCTACAAGAGGAAATTCAAGAAAAAGCCAGATGCTAAAGGAAACATTGAGAGATACAAGAACATAAGAACATAAGAACATAAGAAGAGCCTGCTGGATCAGGCCAGTGGCCCATCTAGTCCAGCATCCTGTTCTCACAGTGGCCAACCAGGTGCCTGGGGGAAGCCCGCAAGCAGGACCCGAGTGCAAGAACACTCTCCCCTCCTGAGGCTTCCGGCAACTGGTTTTCAGAAGCATGCTGCCTCTGACTAGGGTGGCAGAGCACAGCCATCATGGCTAGTAGCCATTGATAGCCCTGTCCTCCATGAATTTGTCTAATCTTCTTTTAAAGCCATCCAAGCTGGTGGCCATTACTGCATCTTGTGGGAGCAAATTCCATAGTTTAACTATGCGCTGAGTAAAGAAGTACTTCCTTTTGTCTGCCCTGAATCTTCCAACATTCAGCTTCTTTGAATGTCCACGAGTTCTAGTATTATGAGAGAGGGAGAAGAACTTTTCTCTATCCACTTTCTCAATGCCATGCATAATTTTATACACTTCTATCATGTCTCCTCTGACCCTCCTTTTCTCTAAACTAAAAAGCCCCAAATGCTGCAACCTTTCCTTGTAAGGGAGTCGCTCCATCCCCTTGATCATTCTGGTTGCCCTCTTCTGAACCTTTTCCAACTCTAGAATATCCTTTTTGAGATGAGGCGACCAGAACTGTACACAGTATTCCAAATGCGGCCGCACCATAGATTTATACAACGGCATGATGATATCGGCTGTTTTATTTTCAATACCTTTCCTAATTATTGCTAGCATGGAATTTGCCTTTTTCACAGCTGCCGCACACTGGGTCGATATTTTCATCGTGCTGTCCACTACAACCCCGAGGTCTCTCTCCTGGTTGGTCACCGCCAGTTCAGACCCCATGAGCATATATGTGAAATTAAGATTTTTTGCTCCAATATGCATAATTTTACACTTGTTTATATTGAATTGCATTTGCCATTTTTCAGCCCATTCACTCAGTTTGGAGAGGTCTTTTTGGAGCTCTTCGCAATCCCTTTTTGTTTTAACAACCCTGAACAATTTAGTGTTGTCAGCAAACTTGGCCACTTCACTGCTCACTCCTAATTCTAGGTCATTAATGAACAAGTTGAAAAGTACAGGTCCCAATACCGATCCTTGAGGGACTCCACTTTCTACAGCCCTCCATTGGGAGAACTGTCCGTTTATTCCTACTCTCTGCTTTCTGCTTCTTAACCAATTCCTTATCCACAAGAGGACCTCTCCTCTTATTCCATGACTGCTAAGCTTCCTCAGAAGTCTTTGGTGAGGTACCTTGTCAAACGCTTTTTGAAAGTCTAAGTACACTATGTCCACTGGATCACCTCTATCTATATGCTTGTTGACACTCTCAAAGAATTCTAATAGGTTACTGAGACAGGACTTTCCCTTGCAGAAGCCATGCTGGCTCTGCTTCAGCAAGGCTTGTTCTTCTATGTGCTTAGTTAATCTAGCTTTAATAATACTTTCTACCAGTTTTCCAGGGACAGAAGTTAAGCTAACTGGCTTGTAATTTCCGGGATCCCCTCTGGATCCCTTTTTGAAGATTGGCGTTACATTTGCCACTTTCCAGTCCTCAGGCACGGAGGAGGACCCAAGGGACAAGTTACATATTTTAGTTAGCAGATCAGCAATTTCACCTTTGAGTTCTTTGAGAACTCTCGGGTGGATGCCATCCGGGCCCAGTGATTTGTCAGTTTTTATATTGTCCATTAAGCCTAGAACTTCCTCTCTCGTTACCACTATTTGTCTTAGTTCCTCAGAATCCCTTCCTGCAAATGTTAGTTCAGGTTCAGGGATCTGCCCTATATCTTCCACTGTGAAGACAGATGCAAAGAATTCATTTAGCTTCTCTGCAATCTCCTTATCATTCTTTAGTACACCTTTGACTCCCTTATCATCCAAGGGTCCAATTGTCTCCCTAGATGGTCTCCTGATTTGAATGTATTTATAGAATTTTTTGTTGTTGGTTTTTATGTTCTTAGCAATGTGCTCCTCAAATTCTTTTTTAGCATCCCTTATTGTCTTCTTGCATTTCTTTTGCCAGAGTTTGTGTTCTTTTTTATTTTCTTCATTCGGACAAGACTTCCATTTTCTGAAGGAAGACTTTTTGCCTCTAAGAGCTTCCTTGACTTTGCTCGTTAACCATGCTGGCATCTTCTTGGCCCTGGCGGTACCTTTTCTGATCTGCGGTATGCACTCCAGTTGAGCTTCTAATATAGTGTTTTTAAACAACTTCCAAGCATTTTCGAGTGATGTGACCCTCTGGACTTTGTTTTTCAGCTTTCTTTTTACCAATCCCCTCATTTTTGTGAAGTTTCCTCTTTTGAAGTCAAATGTGACCGTGTTGGATTTTCTTGGCAATTGGCCAGTTACATGTATGTTTAATTTAATAGCACTATGGTCACTGCTCCCAATCGGTTCAACAACACTTATATCTCGCACCAGGTCCCGGTCCCCAATGAGGATTAAGTCCAGGGTTGCCATCCCTCTGGTCAGTTCCATGACCAACTGGTCTAGGGAATAGTCATTTAGAATATCTAGAAACTTTGCTTCTTTGTCATGACTGGAACACATATGCAGCCAGTCTATGTCCGGGTAGTTGAAGTCACCCATTACTACCACATTTCCTAGTTTGGATGCTTCCTCAATTTCATATCTCATCTCAAGGTCTCCCTGAGCATTTTGATCAGGGGGACGATAGATCGTTCCCAGTATTAAGTCCCTCCTGAGGCACGGTATCACCACCCACAACGATTCTGTGGAGGAGTCTGCCTCTTTTGGGGTTTCGAGGTTGCTGGATTCAATGCCTTCTTTCATGTATAGAGCGACTCCTCCACCAATACGTCCTTCCCTGTCCTTCCGATATAGTTTATATCCAGGGATAACCGTATCCCACTGGTTTTCTCCATTCCACCAGGTCTCGGTTATGCTCACTATATCAATGCTCTCCTCTAAGACCAAGCACTCCAGTTCTCCCATCTTGGTTCGGAGGCTCCTAGCATTAGCGTACAGGCATTTGTAAGCAGTGTCTCTCTTCAAGTGTCTTTGGCACTTGTGGTTAGGCCTGTGGTAATTTTGCTCTTCTGAATTTATATCCTGTGCCCCTGCTCTCACAATGCCTACTTCTAGGCCTACCCCTTTTAAAATTTCATCATTTCTTTGGCTTTTATCCCAGGGGGGAGGTTTATTCCGAACCGGACCTTTCTCAGCTCCTGTCGGGTTTCCCCCCTCAGTCAGTTTAAAAGCTGCTCTGCTACCTTTTTAATTTTAAGTGCCAGCAGTCTGGTTCCATTCTGGTTCAAGTGGAGCCCATCCCTTTTGTACAGGCCCGGCTTGTCCCAAAATGTTCCCCAGTGCCTAACAAATCTAAACCCTTCCACCCGACACCATCGTCTCATCCACGCATTGAGACTGCGAAGCTGGGCCTATCTGGCTGGTCCTGCGCGTGGAACTGGTAGCATTTCAGAGAAAGCCACCTTGGAGGTCCTGGCTTTCAGCATCCTACCTAGCAACCTAAATTTTGCTTCCAGGACCTCACGGCTGCATTTCCCCATGTCGTTGGTGCCAACGTGCACCACGACCACTGACTCCTTCCCAGCACTGTCTACCAAACTATCTAAACGACGGGCGATATCCGCAACCTTCGCACCAGGCAGGCAAAACACCTTGCGGTCTAGACAAGACATCAGAAAACGTCTGTATATCAGTACTGTTACCAGGCCAGATGTGGTGGTAGGATTGGGATACTTGTGTAGAAAAACCAGCTCGCCAACCAAGAAGGACTGGAAAGCAATCAAGGATGCATCAGACTCATGGAGTCAGAAGGGGTGAGTTCACGACCCAAGCACATAGACGTGAAGCACCATTTCATTAGAGATACCTACTGCAGAGGAGTACTCAAGATGGAGTATTGTCCAACAGAAGACATGACTGCAGACGCTCTCACGAAGGTGTTGGGAAAGGTCGGACATTGCAAGCTGCAAGACAAGACAAACCTTGTGGGCTGAACCAAACACTCGTTGAGAACGGGTGTTGGGCAAGAGCAACCCCTGTTTTATTCTTTTGTTTATGTTCCAGAAGGGAGATAGAGTTAGGGTCCTCCAGATGGCTAGGCTTGACTACCTTTATCTGTGATGCTCTGACTGACTTCCTTCTGTCGTTAAACTGATATGTCTTAGGGAAGCTTATCTGCCCTTCCTCCTTCCGCCCTTTTCCTCTCTTCTCTTCTTCGACTGTCTGAGAGAGAAGACACCTTTGTCTCTGCTCTCTCTCTCCTGAGCCATGAGGGCAACTCCAAAATCTGGGTGTTGTGCCTCCAACTTAGTTAGTTAGTTAGAACTAGGTATGTCTTTCTAACTACTATGTATTTCTATAAATAAAGTAGCTTTTCTTATTTTACTAAGTTTTAAGTCACAGTGATCACCACTTAGGGTAAAAGCCTGCTTTCTTAGGTAAACACACAAACTGGCACACAGCATCTCAGACCATTGACAATCTCTGCTAACATTTATACAAATTTACACAATAGGAAAATGGGGAAGGGAAGCAGAGAAAGGGTAGGGGAAGGGAGAAAGGAGGAACAAAGGGGGAGGGGGAGGGGAGGAAGGGAAGGAGATTGGGTAGGTGGGCACTGGGCAGAGGGAAAGCCCTTTCTGTTCCAAAAGGAAAACATTGTTAACAGTATCATTGCTTTGGGGAATTGCCCCCACCTTTTTATTCTACAGCAGACATGTGTAGTTAATGGAGAATTTTTATATATCCACACATATAAACATAGATATTAGAAGGTACATGTTTATGAAATATAAGAAATCACAAGAAACTAAGCACAAGGCTGCTCACTGGCCTGTGAGAACCCTAAAATCCTAGCATTAAAAATCAGTCCTGTGAGTGAGGCCTTGATAGCAGGCAATGGTCAATTCACCTCACTTTGAACTCCTGCTTTTTGGAAGCAAATAAGTTTGGAAGCAAATTGTTTGGAAGCAAATAAGCATGTAACCCATGATTCATAGTTTAAACCGTTTGATCCTGGCAGACTAATTATTAAGTGAAGGAAATAGTTGGCAAGCACATATATTTTATTCTTGTTCTAGTATTCTGTAGAGCCATGGCTCTGACTAGTGGAAAACTTTATAACATTATCAAAGTAGGAATGAAAGAAACTTTGAGTTTTAGCACTCATTGCTAAGATGTCCTGGTGTATTTAATTTCAGTCTTGATAAGTAGTATACAAACTTTGTAAGTGGGTTTCCATGGTAAAAAGGTATTCTGAGGTAGATTGCCTTTTCCATTCCTCTGAGGCTGAGAGATAGTGGCTGGCTCAGAATCACCCAGTGTCTTCCTTAACTGTGTGGTCTCCAATCATAATCCAGCACTTTAATCATAACCCTTTCTCTATAGGTATGCATTTTCTTTAAGTTAGGAGTGGGATTTGTAAGAAAATATAAGGAATAAGAACCTCTATAGCAAATTCATAGAACTGTGGTGCTCATGAACTTCCAGTCACCTTAAGTTGAGCCAAACCCAACCTGGTATCATTAAGGAACATGTCGTAATATCTCCAGGTGTACCTGGGTCAGTCTACCCAATCAGGAACAATGGAATATAGAAAGTACCAGGTATACATGAAAGCCCACTCACAATAGCAGAATGTAGTGTATGGTAGTAACCGGTTTCAACTGGCCTGGAAGAGCATTAGTCAAGGGGGACAGCAGAACAATGGTGCTATTAGTCAGACAGACAGAATATTGGTATAAGAAGTATATTAAAACAATGACAAATTACCTGTACACGTGTTCATGTAACTAAAGAGTAGAATTACCTAATGTTTTCTGATTGGTTTGGAAATACTGCAGAGATGAGGAACTGTTACGTTATGTGGGAAGGAACTTGTGGGATTGGTAAACTAATGTCACTTGCTGCACTTAGTACTATATAAAAGAGCCATGCAGACAGTGCCTCTTTGAGTCCTCACCAGACTCTCTCGGCTGACCCTGCGTGTGCTTGAAAAGAATAAAGGCCTACCTTTTTGCTTCAAGCCCGTGTCTTCAAATTTCTTCAAGGACCCCCAGTCCAAGATCCCAGAATTCCCCATCATAGTTCCCCACCCAAATTTAAACCAAAGCTGTCCCTGGCCACATCCATACCAGACATTTATTCCACTTCAAACAGTCATGGCTTCCCCTACAGAATCCTGGGAAGTGCAATTTGTGAAGAGTGTTAGGAGACTCCTATTTCCCTGACAGAGCTCCAGTGGCCAGAGTGGTTTAACAGTCAACCCCTCTTCTGATGATTGTAGCTCTGTGAGTCAGGGCTCAATATATGTACAGGAGTTACAGTTTCCCCACACCCAAATCACATCCACACCAGACATTTATTCCACTTTAGACAATCATGGCTTCCCCCAAAGAATCCTAGGAAGTGTAGTTTGTGAAGGGTGCTGAGAGGTGTTAGGAGACACGCTATTCCCCTCACAGAACTACAATCACTGGAAGACTGGGTGTTAAACCATTCTGGCTAGTGGAGCTCTGTCAAGGGAATAGGAGTCTCCTCCCTTTACAAATTACTTTTCCAGGATTCTTTGGGGGAGGCCATGACTATTTAAAATGGAATAAATGTCTGGCGTGGGTGTGGTCCCCTGATTAGCCAAGTCAAACAGCTGTTAGTCTGGCTTTTAGAACATGACAGTTGATTCTTACTGAGCATGCCTGACTATCAGACTTCAATGTTAAAATTCTTAAATTAATTAAAAATCAGCCATGCATTTTCTAAAACTTTTAAGCTGCAGAAGATAATGGTCAGAGTATGCGGCAAGGTCATTAATAGGATTACAGGTAGTATGTGAATATGGCTGATTTTTAATTAATTTCAACAAATTATGAGACCATTGACAGAAAAAAAGTCCAACAGGATTCTGGATTTTTTCCCTCTTGTTTTACACTTTGAACTCTCAATTCTCTCTGAGTGTTTTGTGTACCACCATGAAAACTTAGAGAGTTGTTAAGCAAGCTTTTCTGAGTTCAGGACTAGACATTTTGTAAGATTTGGTTTAGAAATGAGCTTATGGGAAGCAGCAGAATGGCATGGGAGTATTTTCAATTTAACATGGTGGAATGTGAAAAATCCATGCTGGCTATAGTATACAGCCACTCTCAAGGCTCTAATAAGTTATCTATCTATCTATCTATCTATCTATCTATCTATCTATCTATCTATCTATCTATCTATCTATCTATCTATCTGTCTGTCTGTCTGTCTGTCTGTCTGTCTGTCTGTCTGTCTGTCTGTCTGTCTGTCTGTCTACCTATACACATGCTTATGTTTATAAAATAGAGGCAAGGCTGTCTCCAATTATGGCTCTTTCCAGCTCTGTGATTCTAGGTAGTGGGTTTCCTGTATTGGCAATAGGGATGGGGTTCGCTGCCTAGTTCTGATCTGCTTGTATTCCGATAGTCTGCCATTCGATCCTGATCCACCCTTTCCCCCCTCACTTGGTTTAGTGCTTGCTGATTCAATCCACTGTATGTGTGTGTGTGGGGGGGGATTGGTTGCAAAAGAAATTGTGTAATGTTTAACACAAATGCCTATGTAAATAATCATGGTGTTCCAAATGGTTTATTTTTTCCTATTTATCACACCTACACACTGTTATGAATTCATCAACATAGAGGAAATTACAAAGATAATTATGTGAAATTGGGGGGGGACCCATGCCTATTACAGCTGCGGCCCGCCACAAAGAAAACGTGCTTATTACAGCCTCAGCCCACTGCAAGAAATCAGTGCCAGTCTGATAAGACAGCGGACTGTCAAATTCAGTCAGAATCTGGTACTAAATCCTATTTAGCAGGTATTCTCTCCCATCCCTAATTGGCAAGGAGTTGGGCTAGATGACCTTTGAGGTACCTTCTATGGTTATAAATGTACATCCTGCCTCTCTTGCAAAGCACCATGCAGCATCCCATCCAGGCACAAACAAGATTTGTGCAATCTTCAGCAAAATTGCTGCATCATATATCTTCAGATGGTGTTGAAGGTTAATGACAAAAGGTTCCATGGCATAGCTATGAAAATCAAAAGCCTGCTTATTGCTAATAAAAGCTAAAGATCTCAGTATTCTGGGTAGGATCAGCAGTGACTTGCCCACTGATCTAAGAAGAATTTCTATTAAGCTCCCTTCTTGCACTCAAATAAGTAAACCTATGTTTGTTAGTCTACCATCCATGTATGAATTCAGAAGGCATTTCCAATTTCTTAGATTTTGTGTTTAGATCTTGTTTCTTATTCCTTATTGTAATACCAAAGGCTACAATGACATCAAAAAACTACTAATCATATCTAATGTTTATTAGCACTTAAAAGGCAATGTAATATGTCAGCACATGCTGTGCTGCTGATTAAATATATAAAGGCTGCTTCTGTCATGCTCCTGAAGGACACATCATATAAAAATGTCAAATTTTCTAACTGGTATAGTAGAAAAATCAGACACCATTCATTGATTAAAAAATTATCAGCAGGAGAAAACTTCCTTGCCTTTACTATTCATGGCTATAATTTGCATTTATTTTTATTTCTCTTGCCATCTTTCTCTCTCTATCAATGAATACTGGATTTCTACACAGAAAAACACCTGATGTACTGATGAGCAGAGCAGGTAAAGGCTTTGCCTTTACTTTCTGGCATTTAAATAACAGGCTTGCAAAGCAGTCAGGACACCTGCTGTACTGGAATGACAGAACAGCTGTTGTCCTTTGTGCTGAAACTAGAACACTGAATCCAGATCTAATGAGCCTGTGGTTCGGGCCATGAGATGTGTGTGATGAGTACATTAGGATTGTTTTCTGAAACCTTTCTTTCCTATTCTGAAGCTGAAAATATTTCTAGGCATAGTTTCTGCTTTCATACAATACCTGCTCAGTCATATGAGGGAGGGCTGGTAGCTTAGTAGTAGAACACATGCTTTGCATTCAGATGGTCCCAGATTCAATTCCATCTCTAGGTAAGACTGGGAAAGTTCCCTGTCTGAAGCCCTCGGGAGCTGCTATCAGTCTCCAGCCTTGCCACCACCCTTCCCCCCTGTTGGCAGGGTGACTGTGTGGCTCTGCCCCAACCATGCCAGCTACTCTGCAGTCAGTGTAGACAATATTGAGCTAGAGGGGCCAATTGTCCTATGCTGCTATGTGATTTAGCCTCATTGTTAATATTATCATTGTGGCACACTGGTAATGGGCATTCCAAGAACAGCAATTGCAGGAAGAAATTAACCATCTATATTCCCATCCAGTGCTCAGAACTTACTGCCAGGACACTTTTGTGGTGCCCACATTCCCTTCTTTCCAATGCTTCCCTCCTCAGTCTCCAGTGCCCTAATGTGCACTGTAACAATAGCACTGGCAGAAAACTGTGAACTTAAAATCTACCTTAATGTGAATTCAGTGCTCCAAAAAAGGGTTAAGGTACAAGCATGAAATGCAATGTTATAAAATAATATCAAAAATTTAATATATATATATAAACAAACAATATAAAATCCTTATAGGTGTTCTCATATAATAGTACAAAAATGGCCAAGAAAATTTGTAAACAACTCAATGCCCATACATAATGAAGAACGAAATACATAATATGGTCAAAACAATGTCAATATAAACATAAAGGGCAACTTTTAACAATGGCCAATATGCATAACTCAATGCCCATGAAATACAAAATGTGTGACAAAGCCAAATGCGTTTAGACAAGAAGTCTTCTTCAGTGGCCTTGGAGATGGATATACACTACAAGGGGCAAAAATATATAATAGAGAACATTAGGTGCTAATGGTGAATGCCTCTGAGTAAGAAATGTTATGCAACTGATACAGCAGATGCCATAAAATCAGTTACTTTTGTATTTTATGTTCTGAGATATGGACTAATATGTGGGCTGTATGTTAATTCAATGGTTCTGCATAAAAATAATTTTAAATTAAATTACAAACTGATCCAATAGAAATTTCTAACATTCATAAGTAAAATAATTTTGTATATAGAATATAAAGCATATTTCCTTCTGTCACTGAATTCTAAAACGTATTGAAAATTTTACCAACGTGACATATCCTGAAGGTGTTGTTGTATTTTAAATACCTAATCAGCTAAGTCATTGTGGGAGGACAAATCTGCAGAAGTAACACAGCTGTGGAGACTACTCCTTCAGCCACTCAATACATGCCATATCTCAGCTGAATTCGCTTAACTATTTTACATTAACCCTTAGTGGGTTACTGGAGACACTTCACCATAGGAAAACTGTAGACCACCTGTATGCCAAGAAAATGTTTACATAACTATAAATTATAAATTAAGATACAAGATTTCCAAAATGCAGATCACAAAGATGCTTAACAGAGAATTACTGACACAGAAACCCAAAGTACTTCTTGTTTCAGAACTATTGAATTAACATACAGCCCACATATTAGTCCATATCTCAGAACATAAAATACAAAAGTGATTTTTAAGGAAGACTCCACACCCCAGAAGAAGGAAGCTCATGCAACCACCACTCGCGGCAAAAAGGGGAGGGTGCTGGTGCTTGGAGACTCATTGCTCAGGGGGGTAGAGGCACCAGTATGCCAGCTGGACAATATGAATCGGGAAGTCTGTTGTCTCCCTGGGGCATGCATCCGGGACGTCGCTGACAACCTGCCGAGGCTCATTGGGAAACAAGATAGGTACCCCTTTCTCCTCATCCATGTGGACACAAACGACACGGCCAGAAACACTTTGGAACAGATCACCTCAGACTATGAGGCTCTGGGTAGGAAGGTCAAGGATTTGGGGGGGCAGGTGGTCTTCTCGTCAATTCTTCCCGTGAAGGATAGAGGACTACAAAGGGAAAGGAAGATACTGCAGATCAATGACTGATTACGCAGATGGTGTCGATGGGAGAAGTTTGGATTCTGGGACCATGGTTTAAGCTTCTTGGAGGGGGGATTGTTGGCAAGAGATGGGCTGCACTTCACGAAAACTGGGAAGAATCTCTTTGGCAGAAGTATGGCAAAACTCATCAAGAGGGCTTTAAACTAAAGCCTCTGGGGGATGGAGATGATAGCTTAAATACTGATCCAAAGACAGCGGGTTGTAAATGCAACAATTTGAAGGGTACAGGAGACACTGGGAGAAAGGGATGCGCGGCAAAGCTCATGGTATATTTACGGAGGAATCCAATCAGGACAAAAGAGACTTCTGGTATCTATATACCAATGCGCGGAGCTTGGGAAACAAGCAAGGGGAGCTTGAAGTCTTAGTGCATCAAGGCAAATATGACTTCATAGGGATAACAGAGACTTGGTGGGATGACTCCCATGATTGGAATATAGCCATTCAAGGATATAAACTCTACAGAAAAAATAGAAGCAACAGAAAAGGAGGGGGAGTAGCATTATACATCAAAGACAAATACACCTCTATGGAAATCCAAGAGAGCGAACAAAGGGGTCCGGTAGAGACCATTTGGGTAAAAATAAATGGAGAAACAAATAAAACCGACATGGTAGTAGGTGTCTACTACAGACCCCCCTGGCCAAGAAGAGGTGGTAGACGAGGCCTTTCTCAAACAAATCTCTGAAATCCCAAGGAGGCAAGAAGTAGTAGTGATGGGGGACTTCAACTACCCAGATATCTGCTGGGAGACAAACTCTGCAAAGCACAAAGCCTCCAACAAATTCCTGATGGGCCTTGCTGATAATTTCCTCTTTCAAAAAGTAGAAGAAGGAACAAGGGGATCGGCAATCCTGGACCTGATCTTAACTAACACGGACGAATTGGTCACGGGAATTAAAGCGGTCGGTACCTTGGGGGAAAGTGACCACGTAATGCTGGAATTTGTGATTCTGGGGAAAGCCAAAGAAGAATATAGTCAAACATGGACCTTGGATTTCAGGAAAGCCGATTTTAGCAAGCTCCGGGAAATGATGGGTAGGATCCCGTGGCTGGATAGACTAAAGAAAAAAGGAGCCCAAGAAGCGTGGGAGTTCATGAAGAACGTATTACAAAAAGCGCAATCGCAAACAATTCCAAAGAGAAAGAAAAACGGAAGACATCGGAAAAAGCCAAGGTGGCTACATGGAAGACTGGTGGAGGAGGTAAAAGTAAAAAAGAGCATGCATAAAGAATGGAAGGAAGGACGCATCACCAAGGAAGAGTACCGACGAGCGGCTCGGGCTTGCAGGAATAGCGTAAGGAAAGCTAAAACCCAGAATGAGCTGAGGCTGGCGAGGGAAGCGAGGAACGACAAAAAGGGGTTTTTCAGATATGTTCGAAGCAAGAGAAAGACCAAGGAAACGGTGGGACTGCTGCTCAATGAGGATGGCAAAATGTTGACAGATAACAAGGAAAAGGCAGAACTGCTCAACACCTATTTTGCCTCCGTTTTCTCCCAAAAAGGGAACAGTGTGCAACCTTGCATCGGTAGCAATCTCAGTAAGGGGTCGGGATTGCAGTTCGAGATTGATAAGGAGATAGTCAGGAAATACCTAGTTAACCTAAATGAGTTCAAACTCCAGGGCCTGATGAACTGCATCCCAGAGTATTGAAGGAACTTGCGGATGTACTCTCGGAACCTCTTGCCATCATCTTTGAGAAATCCTGGAGAACAGGAGAGGTGCCGGAGGATTGGAGACGGGCAAACGTCGTCCCGCTCTTTAAAAAGGGTAAAAAAGAAGATCCGGGGAATTACAGGCCGGTCAGTCTGACTTCAATACCGGGAAAGATATTAGAACGGATAATAAAAGAGTCCATTGGCGACTATCTAGATGATAATGCTGTGATTAGTAGGAGCCAGCATGGGTTTGTCAAGAAAAAATCCTGTCAAACTAATCTCATCTCTTTTTTTGATCGGGTCACTAGCCTAGTAGATGGTGGAAATGCTGTAGATGTCATCTATCTAGATTTCAGCAAAGCATTTGACAAAGTCCCCCACAACCTTTTGATTAGCAAACTGGTCAAATGCAGACTACATGGAAATACTGTCAGGTGGATTCACAACTGGTTGGAAAACCGTACTCAAAAAGTGGTCGTCGGTGGCTCTGCTTCGGACTGGAAGGAGGTTTTGAGTGGAGTGCCACAGGGTTCTGTCCTGGGGCCGATACTCTTCAACATTTTTATCAATGACTTAGATGATGGGGTAGGGAAGCCTTATGAAGTTTGCGGATGATACGAAACTGGGAGGGATAGCTAACACAATGGAAGACAGGAATAAAATCCAAAGGGACCTGGATAGACTAGAAAATTGGGCTGAAATTAATAAAATGACATTCAATAAAGATAACCCCGCTCCGCACCCGGGACTAACCGGGTCGCGGTGCGTAGTTTGCGGCCCTGAGTGAATCCGGAGCCTCCATTGTAGGAGAGGGCAAGCGCGCCGGACGGGCGTGACGTTGTCACGGTGCAATGCCAGAGTGGGCGGGGTGACTGAGCCTATTTAGGCTCGCGCCGGCTGCCCCCTCTCCCCTCTTCATAATAGGGCAGCTAGGTGACACCTTTAGGCACCTTTGGAGGTGATAGGCGGTTCCGGAGGCCTGCAGCTCTGGGTTATATGGCCCAAGGGCAGGATACGGGTCACCTCTGGGGCCAACAAGTCTCATCCACTCAGAATGTCAGGGCACTGGGGGGCGGTGACGCAGGTTGGCCTCCCTACGCACAATTGGAGTGTGGTCGGGGCAAGGGGTTGACAGATTGGCACCCCCTTGCCCGGCAGGGGTTTGGGTTGCCCAATAGCTGCAAGCAGGCTTTGCCTGACTCATCAGTTGAATCCCGCACTTATGTTCCCCTTTGCAGGTTCATTATCATAATATGAATTTGGTTTAATAAAGTGGCCCGTTATTTAACCCATCATATTGTGTCTGCATCTTATTTCACCCCTGGGCCGCAAATGCAAGATTCTGCATTTAGGTCACAAAAACAAAATGCATGGGTACAGGATGGGAAATACCCAGCTTAGCAGCAGTGCGTGTGAGAAGGACCTTGGAATTGTAGTGGACCGCAAGTTGAACATGACCCAGCAGTGTGATGCTGTGGCAAAAAAGGCAAATGCGGTTTTGGGCTGCATAAACAGAGCTATAGTTTCCAGGTCGAGTAATAGTCCCACTATATTCTGCATTAGTCAGGCCTCATCTGGAATACTGCATTCAGTTCTGGGCGCCTCATTTTAAGAAAGATATAGACAAGTTAGAGTGGGTTCAGAAGAGGGTGACAAGGATGATAGCCGGTATGGAGAACAAGTCTTATGAGGAAAGGTTGAAGGAACTTGGCATGTTCAGTCTGGTGAAGAGAAGGCTGAGGGGCGACATGATTACACTCTTTAAGTACCTGAAGGGCTGTCACATAGAGGAGGGTACAGATTTGTTCACTGCTGCCCCAGAGGGTAGGACTAGGTCTAATGGTTTTAAGTTGCAGGAGCGTAGATTCAGATTGGACATTAGAAGGAACTTCTTGACAGTAAGGGCAGTTCGGCAATGGAACCGACTGCCTAGGGAGGTGGTAGGATCCCCTTCGCTGGATGTCTTCAAGCAGAGGCTGGACAGCTATCTGCGGGAGATGCTCTAGCTGTGGATTTCCTGCTGTGAGCAGAGGGTTGGACTCGATCGCCTACAAGGCCCCTTCCAACTCTATGATTCTATGATTCTATCCATCTCCAAGGCCACTGAAGAAGACTTCTTGTCGAAATGCATTTGGCTTTGTCACACATTTTGCATTTCATGGGCATTGAGTTATGTATATTGGGCATTGTTAAAAGTTGACCTTTATGTTCATGTTGACATTGTTTTGACCATATTATATATTTCGTTCTTCATTATGTATGGGCATTGAGTTGTTTACAAATTTTCTTGGCCATTTTTGTACTATTATATGAGAATACCTATAAGGATTTTATATTGTTTGTTTATATATATATTGAATTTTTGATATTATTTTATAACATTGCATTTCATGCTTGTACCTTAACCTTTTTTGGAGCACTGAATAGCACTGGCACCTTAGAAGAATAACCTCTCTGACTAGGCCTTTCATCTGGGTGGACTCCTATGTGGTGCACCAGGACACCAGATAGGGAGAAGGGATGGAGTAGGCCTGCCTTTTCCCCACTCTCTGAGTGTCACTGTGGCTGCTGCTGTCAACAGACGATACTTGTTGAAAAGGAAGGGAAGGGGTTTGGGGTTGTGGTGCTGGCATAAGAACATAAAAGCAGCCCTGCTAGATCAGGCCAAAAGCCCATCTAGTCCAGTATCCTTTTCCCACAGTGACCTGCCAGATGCCTATGGGAAGCCTGCTCATAGAACCTGAGCAGACCAGCCATCTCCAGATTGTGATTCCCAGCAACTAGTATTCAGAGGAATACTGCCTCCAACAGTGGAGCTAGAACATAGCCATAGTGGCTAATAGCCATGGATAGATTTATCCCACATCTCATCAAACTGGCTTTGGAAAAATGATGACTTATTTCCTATCTTGGAGGAAATTGGCAGCCGATCTCTAAACCAATCCTATGTGAGCAGGATGGGGAAGCTCACCTGTCTGTACTTCAGATTGTAAGATCCTTAGAACAGGGATTTGCTTCTGTTACTCTGTAGAGCACCAAGTACACTGACAGCAGTGTATTAATAGAACATAGCCAGAGAGTACTTGTTCTCTGCTTATGGGCTTCCCATAGGCCTGTGGTTGGCTGCTTTTGAAACAGAATGCTGAACAAGACAACCTTTTGGTCTGATCCAATATAGCTCTTGGGTTCTTATCTGAAAAGAAAAGAAATCCTGACTTTACCCCTATTACACACATGACCACTTTGGTACATCATAGTTATAGAAAATCCTGTCTCAGCCTGAAGCTAGCCAATCATGTGCAGCTGATGCCACCTGCAGAATTAATTTTTTGGCGTGCCACTGTATTGCACATGGCCAGCTGGCTACATCTTTGGAGCCATCATACATCGGATTTCAGCAAGTTTTTTCTCCACCCCAGATCCAGTAATTAAATGTGAACATCTTTATTATAAAAAAACCTAAAGATATTTCTAGCTTGAATTTACTTTCATTTATTCCAGCAAAGTCTATTTCTTGACAAGATTACTAATAGTCATAACACTGAGCAGCAATCATTCCAATGTACCCTGTAATTACTTACAACATATAACACAAAATGTACATTTCTTTAATGAGTGTGTACAGAGAATATCAGTCTAGAATATATCATTACCTAAATAAAAGAGAAGGGACTAAACATTTAAAAAATGAAATTGTGCATTCTGCATTAGACAAGACTGCACATTTATTAGTTAGAGATAAGTGACAGCCACTTCTTTCCTTCTGCATAGCAATATAAACAGTTGGCCTTTATGGTCTTAATTCTTGTTGGTCGATGGCAAATCCACCCTATGTGCTGTACAGAAATTCTCATTCAACTTTTTAAAATTAACTTGTCTTTTTATTAGTATTTCCCTCTTTAAACTGCCTATGACATGATTCACTCTAATGCACGAAAGAGGAGAGCCTTAAATTAAGTCCAGAGGATTAGCACTTTGCAAGTTAGAGCGTAGGCAATTTTAGCCTAGCTTATTCTTCATATCCACTCAATTAACCTCCCAGAGCTCAGAACAAAAGTCAGCATGGCACACATCATTTGAATGGAACAGAGGCCATATTTCTGCCATGGTATGATGAACCTACGGCAGCCGCTCTTAGCCAAGACCAGGGTTCAAAGTGAGGTGGACCATTTAAGAAGTATGAATAGGAAGTTAATTTTACCAAATATTTCAGAAAACTTATAATGCAGGCACTACATGGTGCTTAGAATTGGATAAATTATTTCAGTTTATTAGCGCTATAGAATTAAATAAATAAATAAATAAATAAATAAATAAATTTTGGCAGACATTGAACTTCAATCCAAGGATGGCATAGTTATCTGTATTTGAGGATGAAGGATTAAATAGTAAGATAAGAACTGCAATATGAACTCCAATATGAAGCTTTAATCCAGTACTCACTTTCTGGGAGTAAAGCTGCAATGCTAACCCCACATACTGGGAGTAAACCCCACTAAATTCAATAGGACTTACTTTTGAGTAGACATGGTTAGGATTGTGCTGTAAATTAATGGGACTTTTGAGTGAACATAGCAAAGGATTGTGTTTGTATTGTGAATCTTTCTCTCCCCCTCCAATTAATGGGGAATTTTTAGATACAAAAAGTAGGCAAAATATATTCTTTTAGAAAGCTGTAGGGTTTAAAATATTATGATAGTTTAACAGGCCAGCTAAAAGTTCTCTCCTTGGTACTGACATCTCTGTGATGCAAATGTATCATGGCAACAGGGTATGCACGGAATACTAGGTACAGCCTGGCTCCATACGATAAGATAAGGGGGAAATAACACTGGTACTGAACATCACTGTACTATCCAAGGCCTAAGAAGGATTAGCACTGGAAATATTAGCTCATAGTAAAAATGTGCTGATATTAGATATTGCTTAACATTACCTGATAGTCTAGAAAATAATGTAGGCAGTGTAACCTCTACGTAATGTTACGTGTAGCTCCATGCTTGAGAAATGCTAATGTGCTTTGTCTTGGAAAATATAAAAACCCCAGGCGAATAGTGCCATGTTGCAGCTCTCTGCTCACTCAGAGGGAGACTGACCGTGCATACGCTCATCACCAATAAAGACCTAACTTTGCTGTGTTTTCAATTTCCTCAAGGAAATTAACCCCAGTCCAGCAACTCAAAATTCCCCATCACAATCCTGTTTTTAAAGTAATTAGGCAGGGCTTACATAGGTATCACTGCTTTTATTAGGGTTTGTCCCTTCAGGGATAACCCAGTCCCCTTCTATGAGCTTTCAGTTTCCTTTAAAAAAGAAGCCACAAAAAAGACAATTGATTGGGTGTTGGAACAAATTAAACCAGAACTATCACTAGAAGCTAAAATGATGAAACTGAGGTTATCATACTTTGGACACATCAAGAGAAGACATGATTCACTAGAAAAGACAATACTGCTGGGAAAATCAGAAGGGAGTAGAAAAAGGGGGAGGCCAAACAAGAGATGGATTGATTACGTCAGGGAAGCCACAGATTTGAACTTACAAGATCTGAACAGGGTGGTTTATAACAGATGCTCTTGGAGGTCACTGATTCATAGGGTCATCATAAGTCATAATTGACTTGAAGGCACATAACAACAAAGCCCTTTTACTTGCAGAGGTATGTGGGAACACATTTAGGCAGCATACTGCTGATTTGCTGATGAACAAGTAAACTTGTCCCTGCCTTCCCACATCTGCCCAAGGAGTGCAAGGAACCTGGAATAACTGACAAGCTCCAGACATGTGTCTTTAAATTTGTATAAAACAGCATGAATTCTAATACAGTTAATAGTGCAGTCGTATAATGCATCCTACGAAGTTCAGTCAACCTTACTCCCAGGTAAGTGTGTGTAGGATTGCATCCAAAATAACTTGGGGGGCATTCAATGGCAGACCAACTGTCACAGTCATATCCCTTCTGGCTTGCTGAGGCTAAGGTGGGGGGCAAATTTTGTTAATTTTTCTTCCCACAGATTCCAATCCCAGGGCTGGTGTAGTTTTGGGTCCTTCTACAAGGTATGTGTGTGGAAGCAAGGGGGCATGGCATCCTGTGATCCATAGCAACCCCCAACATGCCTTGACATACCATTTCCCCCCACCACTACCAAACACCAGTGAATGGACATCTGTGCCACCACAGCCTTCCACAGGTCTATTGGGAGCAAGGGTGGGATATAAATCTAATAAATAAGTAAATAACTTTAGCATTGTCCACTGCCCTAAGTCCACCCCTTTTCAGTGATTGGTCCATAACGTTCATTTGCTTTTCGTGTGCTTTTTCGGAAAAGCGCAGAAATGTATTATCTTTTTTAAATATTCCCACGCATGCACAGGTTTGTGGATGTGCTATTGGGTGGGAAGGAGACAAGGGGCTTGGCATATGATGGAGAAATGCCCATGGACCGCCTATTGCAGGAAAGTCTGTGGCATTGACTCCAAGCACATGGATGTTAATGCAATTGATTATCAGTTAAGGAAAGCATATCGGTTTTTCTAATGCAGATTTGTGAACACAATAATCCATACCAACTTGCAACGTCATATGGACCACGGTGAATTAATGAGGACACAAAACTATAACATTGCAGATTATACAGTCGTATGGATGAGCCCTCAGAGTAGACCCACTGAAACAAATGATTTCATTGGGTCTACTCTAAGTATGCCTTAGTTTGATATCATGCACAGAATTTTCAGAATCAAACACCAACACTTTAATGGCAAATATTTTATTTATTTATTTATTTAGTTTAAGTTATATACTGCCCTAAGCCCAAAGGCTCTCTGGGCGGTGTACAAAAAGATAAAAACAAGCACAATATATAAATACAATAAATACAATAAATCAAAAACAAAACAAATAAACAATAACGAACCAAACAACATCCAAAATACGGAAATGCTGTTTAAAATACACTTTAAAATACACTTTAAAATGCCTGGGAGAATAAAAAGGTTTTCACCTGGCACCGAAAAGATAGTAACATCGGCGCCAGGCGCACCTCATCAGGAAGACTGTTCCACAGTTTGGGGGCCACTACTGAAAAGGCCCTAGTTCTAGTCATCACCCTCCGAGCCTCTCGATGGGATGGTACTCGGAGGAGGGCCTTAGATGTTGAGCGTAGTGTACAGGTAGGTTCATATTGGGAGAGGCGTTCCACCAGGTATTGCGGTCCCATGCCGTGTAGGGCTTTATAGGTCAAAACCAGCACTTTGAATCTAGCCCGGAAACAAATAGGAAGCCAGTGCAGACGGGCCAGAACAAGTGTTATATGAGCGGACCTTCTGGTCCGCGTCAACAATCTGGTCGCTGCATTCTGGACTAGCTGTAGTTTCCGAACAGTCTTCAAGGGCAGCCCCACATAGAGCGCGTTGCAGTAGTCCAATCTAGAAGTTACCAGAGCATGAACAACTGAAGCGAGGTCGTCACTGTCCAGATAGGGACGTAGCTGGGCTACCAATCGAAGACGGTAGAAAGCATTCCGTGCCACCGAGGCCACCTGGGCCTCAAGAGACAGGGAAGGATCGAAAAGAACTCCCAAGCTATGAACCTGTTCCTTCAAGGGGAGTGTAACCCCATCAAGAACAGGATGAACATCCACCATCTGAGCAGAGAAGGCACTCACCAACAGCGTCTCAGTCTTGTCTGGATTGAGCTTCAGTCTGTTAGCTCCCATCCAGTCCATTATCGCGGCCAGGCAACGGTTTAGCACGTTAACAGCCTCACCTGAGGAGGATGAAAAGGAGAAATAGAGCTGCGTGTCATCAGCGTACTGATGACAACGCACCCCGAAACTCCTGATGACCGCACCCAGCGGCTTCATGTAGATGTTGAAAAGCATGGGGGACAGTACCGATCCCTGCGGGACTCCACAATGGAGAGTCCAGGGCATCGAGCAATGTTCCCCAAGCACTACCTTCTGGTGACGACCCACCAAATAGGAGCGGAGCCACTGCCAAGCAGTACCCCCAACTCCCAGCTCCGTGAGTCTTCCCAGAAGGATACCATGGTCGATGGTATCAAAAGCAGCTGAGAGATCAAGGAGAATCAACAGAGTCACACTCCCCCTGTCCCTCTCCCGACAAAGGTCATCGTACAGGGCGACCAAGGCTGTTTCAGTGCCAAAACCGGGCCTAAAACCGGATTGAAATGGATCAAGATAATCAGTGTCATCCAAGAGCCCCTGGAGCTGGCCGGCAACCACCCGTTCCAGTACCTTGCCCAAGAACGGAACATTCGCCACAGGTCTATAATTGTTCAGGTTATCTGGGTCCAAAGAGGATTTCTTCAGGAGCGGTCTCACAACCGCCTCTTTTAGGCAGTCAGGGACCACCCCCTCTCTCAAAGAGGCGTTTATTATCTCCTTGGCCCAGCCGGCGGTTCCGGTCCTGCCAGCTTTCACCAGCCAAGAGGGGCAAGGGTCCAGAACAGATGTGGTCGCCCGCACCAGTCCAAGGATCTTGTCAACATCCTCAAGCTGTACAGACTGAAACTCATCCAATAAATAAGGACAAGACCGCGTTCTGGATGCTTCGTTGGAGCTCACTGTCATAACATTGGAGTCTAAGTCCCGGCGAATGCAAGCGATCTTATCCTGGAAGTGCCTCGCGAACTCATCACAGCGGGCTACAGATGAATCCATAATATCCCGAGGGCCAGAGTGTAAAAGCCCTCGTACAATTTTAAAGAGCTCCGCCGGGCGGGAGAGAGATGCCTTAACTGTGGCAGCAAAATATCTCTTTTTTGCTGCCCTCACCGCTACTATATACCGCTTAGAAGAGGCACGTACCAAAGCATAATTGCATTCGTCAGGAGTTCGCCTCCATCTGCACTCAAGCCTCCTCCTCTCTTGCTTCATCACTCTCAGCTCCACGGTATACCATGGAGCTGTATGAGCTCTACATAGGAGGGGGCGCATGGGAGCGATCGTGTCAACCGCCCGGGTCAGCTCCGTATTCCACAATCCAACCAGGGCTTCGACAGGAGCGCCAGTTGACAGCAACTAGTGGTTTCAGCTAATAAAGATGGTAACGTGTGCTCTTAATATATGAAAAGAAGGAATAAAGAAATTAAAATTGATATCAACTCTTTGGCAAAACATAGCAAACTGCTGACAGCCCAAGATGGTTATAATTATAATACCACAAGGGCATGACACTTGTCAGTTCACATTCTTAAACATCTGTGTCATTTTTATAATCATATTATTTTATGATGCTAACATTTGATACGCATGGGAGCACCAACAAGCTGCTAAAATTAGCATTATATCAGCTTGAATTCCTAGATGTGTGTCAATGTTTAAGACACATTTTTGCAGACAATTTTGTCTGTTAACAGACCATTCACTGACTGTAGACACTGCAGTAGAAGCTAAGTAGATACCTCCACACTCACCCTAGAAAGGCTGTAAGCTACTCATTACAGAAAATATTATAGTTTATACACACATAGTAGGGTTGTATAATAAGAACAAAGTTTTGGGAGCATGATTATAAAAATAACCCAAGAAATTATTCATTTTCTTTGCATTTGCAGTACAGGGTGCAGAAGTGCAGCTACACATTTAAAATGGCTTCAGCTTTTATTGATCACAGTAACAAAGTTTAGTGTGGCAGATGATAAAGATCCAGTCATCAAACCAACTGAGACCTGACTGATATCATATGTCATTGTGGGAATGACAGGAAATCTCATGCCCACAGTGGCATGGTGATATTGTGGTTTGTTCCTGCAATCTGGATGTGTGGGAGGTGTGCCAGCTCCTGAGCTGGGCTGGCTCTTGAGGTGACACCCCAAGAACTTTTAAAGAGATCCCCCAGTGGGGAGCATGAGAGCTCACTGCTACTTACCTCTGTTATGGATTCAGCCTGATGCCTCAAATGTGTGCAGTGAATAATTGTGGCAGAAACATAAAGCATTGCAATTAAACAACAAACCACAAACTGCAAATGTGGCTGTGGGGAAGGTAAAAATCCCTCACCATTAGAAACCACTTTAGAGTGTCATAGAGACCAGTAATGAAAGGGGGGGAGTAAAATTCCTTCCCAGCCCTATCAGCTGGTGGCTAACCTTTGTCTCCAAAAACTGGCAATTAAGGCAAGTGGGTGGGAAAGCCAGTAACCTACTTGTGGCCTAGGAGTGGATCAGAGGGAAGTGGTTTCTTCTCAGACTAGATCCTCCTAAAATGCCCCAGCACAGGCAACTGGGTAATCACTTGGCCATGGTGCAGCTGGCAACCCATTGGCCAGCTGCATGGAGGGGAAGATCTTCTCCTATCTCCATGTGACAGGCACAAATGAGGGTCCCTGGTTAGTGGAGACCCAGAGTCTACTCAAGGATCCATTAGTGTTTATACTGAGCTACATAGAAGATGTTGTCCTAGTTGAATAGCATTACCTAACCTCACGTATGGCATCTTTTGCTCACCATGTTTTGAGGTAAATTAAAAAAAACACGTGTTGGGGTAAATTGGATCCATTAAAATGGTATTTAAAGTATGAGGAAATGCACAACATTAAATTGATCACTCTGTTGTGACCTGTCAAAATTGCAAATTATTAATCAATTATGGACACCTGTAGTACCATAGGAATACAAACTGGATTATACAATTTTATGTAGACCCATTTGTTTTAAGAGTTATTTGCTAGGACTACTACTACTACTACTACTACTACTACTACTACTACTACTACTAGAAGAAGAAGAAGAAGAAGAAGAAGAAGAAGAAGAAGAAGAAGAAGAAGAAGAAGATTTGCATCCAGCACCAGAGCTGGAAATCTGGATCTGGTCCATGCACATATCCCCTAACATAATTTCAAAAATCAATCTGTATAAAGTTGTGATATTTTGTTGAAAGAAACCTGTTGATTTCAATCAACAAATCCTCACAGCGGACTACCTTCATGCAGCTGTGTGAAGAACACTAGTCATGCGGATGATCACTGGAATTAGCTTTGACAACTATGTTCATTTATGTGGAAGGGATAAGCAAATAACCTGACCCCCCCTTCTTCTTTCCTTCTTCCAAAATGAGGTTTCTACAATGAGAATGTGTTCTTTGGAGAATAGTATTATAATTCCTTTTGCAGACTAAGGGTGAGTCTTTTGGAGATATAGTTTTCTATGTTGATGGATTTTTGTGAGAGTTTCCTTTTACAGAGATGGGGAACCTCTGCTCCTTCAGATGTTGTTGGGCAGGCTGTCTGGGACTGATGGGAACTGGAGTCCAACAGCATTTGGAGGGCAACAGGTCTCCCATGCCTGCCTTACAGCCTTTAGTACTACTGCCCGGACCAAGGTTTACCCCCTTAATCGTTCTCTCCATTTCTGAAGTTCACATGCAAGTGCTGGTGCTATGGAGCCAAAAAGACATCACAACAGGGAGTTATTAGTAGACTTGGGGGAACCCCATGGTTTTCAAATGTACAAACAATCTTAAAGGAGGGGAAAACACTTCCCAAAACACCCAATGAGAACTGAGCATGCACAATGGTAGGGATGGCTGAGAAATTTGATTCTGTTTGTATTTCAAGCCAACTCTATTCAATTTCCACTTTCTGAACCAATATGACATCTGAAACACAGCCATCCTTCAAAATTCTCACTTACTTGAATTTTGCAATGCAGTTTGCCAACAAATGTTCACAAAAATGCAATTATTAAAGTGCATAAAAATAAATATACGAGTGAAGATAACATATAAAATGTATTATATGATGAGAAATTACTTGCAAAAATATGTACATTAGTCCAAACTGTCTATTAAAATGTGTTTATTAGGAGAAATTCACACTAAAATGTTGGAGAATTTTCATGAGGATTTTTTTTTTAAGTCTATTGCTGAAGAAATGTGGAGAAATGAATCTGAGATGGGAAAAATGAGAAACTGAGAGAACTAAAATGGACAGATCTTTCCAGCCCTACACACTGGCTATGGAATGGTGACAGTTGAGAGTGAAAAAAGAAAGAACACAAAATAAAGCTGGGTAGTGGGGGAATGGAACATCCCGGAAGAAGGCACTGTATAAGAACACTCCACAATGCAACATTTTGTTGCAGGTTATTCTTGTCAAAACTAAACCAGTAGTCTTTGCCTTAAATGGTAAATCATCACTTTGTGATATATACAGCTGGAAGCTCTTGCACCAGCATCAAAAACAAGCATTTCCACCCCGAATTATACATTGCAATGCCTCAACAACAACGACTACCAGATTTTTAAAACAAAACTTCATAAACTTTGCTTTTGTCTTTTAAAATGCTTACATCATTACACACTTTACTGGAAAACAGAGGCTGTTTGTGCCAGGAAATCTAATTTGATTGTGATCTATTTGGCAATCTAACATTACTATGCTTCTTGAGTTCAAGTAAAAGATTTGTAAACCAGTCCTAAAACTTTATTATCTGGGCACAGCATCAAGCTGTTCTCTGCACATTCATCACAAAAGTGATGCTCAACTGTAGAGGGTATGAATCATTCTAGATTACCTATCTAGTACTTGAAAGCCTACTACAAAATAGCTATAGTGGAGATTTAGCCTTCTCCAATCGCTATTGAATTTAAAAGGCTATTCTGCAAAAGGAAAGGAGTTCATTCAACAGGCCCTACAAGTGAAAGGACCTTAAATCAAAGGAAGGCTTTAGACAAGAAAGCTTTGAGTGTGCACATTGCAGGTCAGAGATGAATTGCTTTCTTTCTGAGATCTGATTCATCCCTGCAAGTATATCACTTGATGTGTGAATTCCCACCATGGGAAGTCACTGTTGATATGAAAGCATCCTCTGTAATGTTTGATCTGTGATTGCTAGTTCACATGTTCACATCACCTTTGATTCCTTTGTAGTCATCAAGTGATAAATATGCATTTCTTACATATAATAAAAATGTAAGAGTGTCATAACACAACCCCCATTGCAGGATTTGGGGTGCCACACCACAGTCCTGGATTTGCATGAAGCCAGAGCACACACCCCATTGAAGAATTTGCAGTGCCTCATCACAATTCTTGATTTGCATGAAGTCAGGGTGTGGTAGAGGAGCAAAACAAGGCAAATTACACAACAGCAGCGGCCATGGCACTTGAGTGAGAAGGAAGGGACAACGACAGAAGAAAAGTGGTGGTTTACAACAATGAGAGAGAGATCTTAATAAATTGGGAAAGGAGGGGCACTGGTGTTTTTTTTTTAAATGAACAAGGAGAAATAGGAGATATGGATATAACACAGAAGCTAAGACAACAAAGCCTTTCCCAATTCCCTTTTCGCTGTGCTCAAATGCCTGCTCACTCCATTCAAATTTCTACCATTGTTTCAAACCATTTTCCTCAGTGTCTCAAGCCCTGCTTCACTCGAACGTCTGCTATTGTTTTAAATTGCCATTTTCCTCTGAGTGTCCCTCAATCCCTGCTTCACCTCAAACTTCCGCCATTGTTTAAAATAGCCACTTTTTCTTTCAATATCCCTTCTTTCTCATTGCACTCAAATTTCTCCCATTTGTCAGCTGCATCATGTGAGAGAGACAAAATATGTGAGCCCTCAAATATTCCATAGTACTATCACACACTGTATTTCACTCCTGGTACCATGTCTTCAACATGACGTTCCAGATTCAATGCAGTAATTTAGAACAGTTATTTTATTAACAAAAACCCATATATGTACAAATGAACTTAACTTTCTCTAACTGAACAGGTTTACTCTTAAGATTTTATTCATTTTAAAGAATAGGGCTGTGCACAGGACACCCAGTCTGCCCTCTGGCCCTATTTGTGGGTCTTAGAGAGGACTGATTTGCCCTGTCCTGACAAGGGGACCACTCACCACACAATTTGGGAGGCTGGGCTAAGGGTTTTTAAAACGCTTATTTTTTATGTATAGTTTATTAGGGTTTAAACATTATTACAATAAAACAAAACAATCCCTTGTTCCTTTCCCCTTCCCCTTCCCATCTCCCTTTGCCCTCATGCCCCTTTCTATTTCTTTACATACATTTTCTTTCCTTCCAGTCAGTTATTTAACATGTTATGCAGTGTTCAGATTCATCTGCTCAGATAAGGGTTACAATAGGTGAATGTCAACATTTTGCTGGGATCCTGGGTTAACAACTATTGATATGGAAAAATATCTGCTCCTGCATTGTATTGTTTTAACTTAAAATAGGGTTTATAATATGTTTGGGAGGGGGTAGGGGAAGAAGGAGGCACTGCATCTACTTCTCTCTCACGCACACACTGACTGAGAGAGGTCAAGGTGCAACCAGCACCCCACAGGATAGAATCATCCTCTTTATCCTGGTAAGTGGGAGGATTCCATTCTGCAAGGTGTGGTTGCTGCTGTGTTGCACACGCCTTCTCTGCATGCCTGGAAGCTGCTAATGAACGAGCCACAACTGGCACCACCCAGGATAACTCCTCCTACTTACCACAGGATGAGCAGGAGCATCTCATCCTGTGGGAGGATTCTAGAGAACTAGATTTTCATCCTCTCTATATATATTAAAACATCATCTTCCTTATCCATACATGCATACCAATTTCTGTGCATGAAGCTCTTCCCTATCCCACTACTAAACAAAAAATCATCACAACCTTAAAGCAGGTGTGGGGAACTTTTGGCCCTCCAGATGTTGCTGAACTACATCTCCCATCAGCTCCAGCAAACATGATATTTTAGTAATTTACAAATATTTTTTGTAAGCAGCCTTCAGGGCCTTTGGCCAAAAGGCGGGGTAGAAATAATAACAATAATAATAATAATAATAATAATAATAATAATAATAATAATAATAATGGGAGTTGTAGTTCAGCACATCTGGAGGGCCAAAATCCCTCACACCTGCCTTATAGTGTTTGAACACTAGTAGGCAGAAAAGAAAGATGGGGAAAGATGTTTGGACAGAGGTCCTGACCCTTTGCTAAGGCCACAGTCCCAGCAGTCTAGACAGCATGTGTACTGTGTAGTGCTATTCTCCAGTTTCCTGGAAGTTTTATTTCCTCTTAGAAAGAGACTTCTATTTGTCATCCTTTTTCTCTGGGCACCTGAGAATTTATTTAGAATGTTGTTGGGTGCCTTGGTTCTGAGCTTATCTTGTCGCTGAGGGCTATCCAAGGACTTTTGTGTATGTGGCTTTTTTTTCTTTCTAGTAAAAATTTTCTTGAGTACTTTGCAGTCTCTCCGGCTGCCGGTGCTACCTGATCTCAAAAAGCTCAGTGGGAGGACATACCTAATTTCCCCCCATGGCCTTTGAATGAAGCACAGGCACCCAGGAAGGCTACACAATGTGGATCAGTTCTGAGATGGTTTGGAAAATGGAATAAAGGACACTCAGAAACAGCCCCCAGCCGCTTCAAAAGTAAGGTAAGCATATCAAAATCCTGCATCTGACCCATGAGAATTTCACCAACATTTTACCCCCCTTCGATCATTTTAATACATTTCCTCTTTCTAATTAATTAATTAATGGATGGTATTTTTTAAAAAAATGCTGGACAGATTTTTCACACAGGAGCTGACTAGTCTATTTATTTCAATGGCATTCGCGGAAGAGAACTTACCAGTGGGTTATACTCTTAATTCTTAAAAGTACTGAATATGAAGTATATAATGTTTGACAGTTTTATAGACGGTAAAGCCTTGCATTTTTCTAATGATATGATTAGATTTCAGCTAATAAACAACCTTGCAAGTAATATATAAATATATATTTATATATATATAAAAGTGTGACATCTTTGAATTAATTTATTTTTTAAAATGTTGCTTTCCCTTATGAGGTCTGTTGTCATCTCTGGGTAGCTACTCCATCTTTTGAAATGCCTGGGCTGGGACAGACAGCAGCGTGTGGACTAAAATAAAATATTAGACATTTGGTGTTTAAAAGCCTGGTTTAGAAACTGTTTTCAACTTGACCTCCTGCTTGTTCTGAGCACAACTGCAGTCGCTTTGAGCCAATTTAACATTTGTTTTGTGTTTTGGCCTTCACTTTGATATGTGTGCACCCTATGGGCCAATTTCATCAAACCTAGATCCAAACTGATGCACAAAGCAGGTGCACGAGTGGAACGAATTCAAAGGAGACTCAGTCACACACACACAAATATAATGGGGGGAATAACCAAAGCATATTTAATCTTTCTTCTTACCTCCCTCCCCCATTTCACTCTCTTACCCATTTTGAAATCTTTCAGTGTAACTTTGAAATAGTTTGGGTTTGGGCACGTGTGTACCATTTAAGTTGCTGATGAGATTGATACTTTCTAATTTTCTGGAGAGACCAAATGATAGACTGTCTTTGTAAATGACGTCCCATGCTGCTACTGTCTACAGTTCAGCATTGTCATGTTAGATTAAACAGCAATGCGTTTGTTGCCCCTTATTAATTATGATGCCTCCCACTGCGTCTCTGATTGTTTTGTTCCAAGGGTACCATTTTGCAGAAGCTTGCCTTCTATCAGAGAAGCCCATCACGCTGAAAGCAGCTCATTAACTTCAGACTCCCACTCAGTTTGCCATGACAGACTTCTCTAACTAACTTTAGATGTGTGCGGTAATAAAGTTTTATCTCTTTGCACAGCATCTCTAGACAGTCTATCATGCACTCGTGTTGCAGACAGTATTTGAAGCACAAATGCTCATGTCAGGAACTGTTTGGGTACTAGATGCCTGCAGAATTCAAGAAAATAATGAGAAACAGGCCTTCCATAAATGGTTTGTACTGTCTGATACAGAGAGAAGTAAGAAGCATGAGACTAGTATATGAAATCTGCATTTTTCACCTGTTTTTTACCAACCTGCATACTATCTCCATCCTTACTATATAGTTCTGCCACTGCATGTTTGAGGCAGTGCTAAAGTAAGAAGGCCACTCCTACAGACTGCCATACTTATTGGCTCATTTCCTTCTCAACATCTTGAGAAAAAATGCCCAATGCATTTTGGCACAACAGACATTATGTATACTGCCGTCTTCAATGGCTTGAATGAATGAGATGCTTCCCTTGGACCTATACTGGGAAAACTAAAGGCAGTCATATGTGCAGGTCAGGCTGGAAAAAAATGATCTAGTCATTTATTTTTTTCTTTTTGGGCAGACGCAAGGAACATAAGCAGGGAAGGCTAAGTCCCTACCACCACCCCTTCAACTTTTTTCTTTTTCTTTTCTAGCAGAACATACAGCTTATATGTAAAGCTCCACCCAAGCAGAAAATGCTGAGCTCCACCCCAGAACCTGCTCTGGGCTCTAACCCAATGCAGAGGATTCTGCCTCCAAGTCCTACACAGGTACTAGAATTTAAATTTCAAGAGTTGCAGGTATTTGGATGTATTTAACTAACATACTTGTGCAGTAAAAACAACAAAGAACCTGAAATAATATGATAATGTGGGCTCCAGTCCATGAAAATTTACGCCCTAATAAATCATTAGGGTCTGAGTCTCTTTTTCTGTTTTTTTTTTTGCTGTAACAGGCCTAACAGGCTACTCCTCAGGAAGATATAAATACAGGTCTGTAAATTTACTGAATGGGTTAGCTGTTTCAAGGGTATTCCGCTTTTGTTTGTAACTTTGATTTGGTTTTGCTTGGTATATGAAAGTAACCAAAGAGAGACATATGGGAGGGCATCACCTCATATGTAGGCCTCAGGTATGACTAGTGGCAGGGAAGAGGCAGTATATTCATCTAGTGGATTCTGTTTCCCTTAAAGCCCACTATTGTCCCACTAATGGGACAGTAAAGAGCAGGGCCGGTTCTAAAGGGCGGCCAGGTGGGGCACTGGCCTGAGGCCCCCTGGAGCTACAGGGAGCCCTCCGCTCTCCTTCCACGATCAGCGGAAGCATCTGTGGACTGCCATCCCCCCGCTATCCCCCCACTTTACCTACCTTGGCTGATGGCATGCATGTGTGCTACATACGTGTGTTGCTGCCATCAACAAAGTTGGCGGCAGAGGCTTCAGCCCCTTAGGGAAACCTCAGCCACCATCTTGATTGATGGTAAACCTGCGCGTGCCGCAAAAAACAACGGAAAGGTAGGTGAAGCGTGGGGATAGCAGGGGGATGGCAGGCAGTGCAGAAGCTCCTGTCTTGCAGTCCACGGATGCTTAAGTTCCGTGGATCGAGGAGGGGGAGCGGAGGGGCCCAGGGCAGGCTGGTACCCAAGGGCCCCTGCATGCCTGGGGCCAGCCCTGGTAAAGAGCAAATGTAGTTGATCTCTTTCTTGTTCAAAACACATCACACTTTGGACATGTACCTATTTCCACACGCACACTCGCACACACCCCTTGGTGGCTGGATATTTTCTACCAGTTTCCTTGGAATTGGTCTCTCACAGAAACCACAGCTCCACACACACACATACACACACATACCCCAGGATACTCTTCATTAAAGAGGGATGAATGTGTCAATTTTGGTTTCTCTTTGTTCCTCATTTTCCCAATCTAAATCCAGTTCTACACAGTTCTGCAGCAATTTGCTTTAAAAAATACTTACGGAAATTTGGCAGCATTTTAGTGAGAATTTCTCCTAATAAACACATTTTTGTATTGAGTTTTGGCTAATACACATTTTTTTGCAAGCAGTTTTCCATAATATAATGCATTTTTGTACACACTGGTTGTTTGGAGAACTCCATCACAACATTCAGAGAAGTGCAAATTTCAAAGTTGTTTCAGTTTGTGTATTGGTTCAAGAAGTGTGATTTAGTTTCTCATCAAAATGCAAACAAGAATCTCTCCCATATCTCTACCCTTGATAACTGAGTTTTAGCCCGTCTCAGTGTTTTTGGACTAGCACCGGTATTAGGCCTCAAATGACAGATGCTGAACGGTCACTCCAACTGTTCCTTCTGAGCTTCCCACCTGTCCTCTCTGTTGACCACTAACTCTTTTACCACTCTGCTTTGCACCCACCGCCTGCAAGGTGGGGTGGAGAATGCTGTCCCTTCATCAGTGCTGAAGCAAGTTTCCACAGCTGGTCTTTAATACTCAGGCATTATCTTGTCCTTTGTCTCAGGACCTGCATGTTTTATAAGAACTGGAAAGACAAGAGAAAAATAGAGAGCAAAGAGACACAATTTTGGCTGTGCATCTGTATGGTGATTTTCTAATATTACTTTCCAGCCAACTTTAGCTTTCTAAACACTGAGCATCAGTGCCTGTTATTTCTAAGTTTTCCAGTGAGACACAATGATAACTATTTGTAAAATGATTTCCCTTTAAACACTGCGGGAGGGCAGGGAAGGATTGTGATGAAATTATAAAAAATGCTTCCCTCTTCTGAAATGTTTTCTTTAAGCTCTGAATCTAGTGTGGAGAAAGCTACAGAAGGCAAGCACTTATTTGGACGTTAATTTTAGTAAACACCACATGGTGAAAATGTTCCTTCCATGCCAGGCTTTCCTCACCTCCAGTATTTATAATCAAAAATCAGAAATAGTATTTATTTAGGAACTTTTCAGATACTGGGGAATAAAGATCTTTTTCTAGAAATAGAATATATTGTGTATGAAAGAAGGTTTTCTACCTAGTCAAGCATGCACTCAGGCACTCACAGATTGGTGGTAGCATATATAGCAGACCAACAAAACATGATGTGACATTTATTTTCATATCTGTTTTTTGTGATCTGTTTTTTTTTTAAGAAAGGTCTCAGTGCCCCGGGTGTAATGCCTTGTAGTTTGCAGTTTGTTCTATTGAAAAAATGCATGCTCAGTAGGAAAGAATTTGATCTTTCCTTACATGATCCCTATTTGCATAGATAGGAATTGATCCTTTGTAACAGTTTTGAAGGTTGTTCCTGTTTTCCCCTCATTAATTATTATTACACTGTCTAGCCCTCTAATCCTCCGCTACATTATCTCTGTGTCCTTTCATTCTCTCCTCTTGCTATTTATTTAGTTTTTAACCAGAAATAAAGACATATTTGGGGGGGGGGAACAGGTTTTGGGGAAAAACACAGGAAAAAACAAGCTGCAGTTCAAGCAGATTTTGATGGGTGCACAGAAACAAAGTCTCACAATTCAAAATTGCAGAGCTCATTAGGGCCACATCCACACTTTACATTTAAAGCACTATTATGCCACTTTAAATAGTCATGGCTTTTCCCAAAGAATCCTGGGAATTATAGTTTGTTGAGGGTGCTGAGAGTTGTTAGAACTTGGAAAGAGTTAGAACTCTTCGCACTAGGAAAAGAGACAGAGGGGGATTTCCATGGTACAAGTGGGAATCCTTATACTAGGGCAGCGTTTCCCAACCAGTGTGCCTCCAGATGTTGTTGGACCACAATTCCCATCTTTTCTGACCATTGGCAATGGTTGCTGAGGCTGATGGGAGTTATGGTCCAGCAACATCTGGAGGCACACTGGTTGGGAAAGGCTGTACTAGAGGATCTACCTTATTGGCTACTGCCCTACATCTTGTGGTAGCATATTCTATAATATAATCTATGTGTTGTGTCAAAGAAGTGCTTCCTTTTGAATCTTCCAACATTCATTTTCATTGGATTACACCAGGTTCTAGTGTTATAAGGGAGAAAAACATATCTCCATCCATTTTCTCATACAATGCATAATTTTATACACTTCTATTCCTGCCCCCTCACTAACATTTTTCTCTAAACTGAAAAGTCCCAAGTGTTGGGACTGTTGGGATAGTGGAGTGCAGCCCTGTGCTCATTTTGGCTGACCTTTCCTGAATCTTTTCTGTCTCTGCATTATCCATTTTATATACAGTATTCCAAGTGAGGACACCCCATAGGTTTGTATAAAGACATTATCATACTGACAGTTTTATTTTCAATCCATTTTGTAATGATTCCTAATATGAAATTTGCCATTTTCAAAGCTGCCGCACACTGCATTCAGGGCCGGCCCCAGGCATGCTGGGGCCCTTGGGTATCAGCCTGCCCTGGGCCCTAGCGCATGCATGCACACCCCAACTACCTACCTACCTACCAGGAAGACGGAGGTATAGGCAGGTGAGCGAGCAAGCGAGCAGGGGGCAGGATAGCAGGCAAGGGAGTGAGCAGAGAGAGGGGGAGGGGGGAGGGAGCTGGCAGGAGCGGTGGGCGAGCAAGGGAGCAAGCAGGCAGGCACAGGCAGGCTGGTGAGTGGGCGGGCAACTCCCTCTCTGTGATGCATGGCAGATAGGGAGCACTGCTCCCTCACTATAACCAGGGGCCCTTGTGGGCCACAGAATCCTCGGCCAGGGCCCCACCTGGCTGCCCTTTGGAGCCAGCCCTGACTGCATTGACATCTTCATTGAACTATCCCCTATGACCTCAAGGTCTCTTTCCTGGTCAGTCAACACCAGTTCAGATCCCATTAGCATTTATATGAAATTATGCACATCACTTTATAATTGCTTATGCTGAATTGCATTTCCCATGTCAATGTTCATTCACCCAGTTTGGAGATATTCCTTTGGAGCTCCAAACAATCAGTTTTCATTCTTAGCATTATGAGCAATTTGGTGTCATCAGCAAATTTGGCCATCTCACTGCTCACCTTCCATTGGAAGAACTGTCTTTTAATCCTACTACCTGCTTCCTGTGTTTTAACTAGATACCTGTCCTCTTATCCTACGACTTTTAAGGTTACTCAGGAGTCTTTAGTGAGAGACTTTACTGAAAGCTTTTTGAAGTCTCTTATCCATTTGCTACTTGATACTCTTAAAGAACTCTAAAAGTTACTTCACCCTTGTAGAAGCCATGTCAGTTCTTCTGAAGTACAACTTGTTTGTCTACATGCTTAGTCATTCTACCATTAATAATGTTTTTCACCAGTTTTGCAAAAACACATGTGAAGCCAACTGGCCTGTAATTTCCTGGATGCCTTTTAAAAAATGGTGTTATCCTGATATAACACTTTCTATGTCTTACTCACTTCATGACTGCAGCATCAAATTTTGACTTGTATGTATGAATGAACCAATGCTGCCTGAAGTCTTCAGTTATGACTTTCATGTTACTTCACATAATCTCAGACAATGAATTTCAAGAGACTGGGAGTCAATTCAGTCCACATATTCACTGGATTATCATCCAGTGTTGAGTAATCAAGCAAAGTTCATATATGCTTGTTAACTTACAGAGCAATCCAAATGCCAGGGAGCCAGTGGAAGGGGGGGTGTCTGGTGGAAAGCCCCGCAGGATTTTCCTCCCACTTGGGAGCTGCCAGCCCAGCTGAACACTGGCTTCATCGGGAGCCCTGTGCATGAGAATGACGTTCCCACCTTAAGGTGGGGGCGTGTTTGCTTTCACCCCATATGAGTGAGAAGGCTCGGGAGGTCTACTCCTGATTGGGTGAGGGAGTAGGGTGAGGCCACGTCATGCCTCAATGGGAGGGGGAGGGGAGCGATAGTATTTAATGCTGCTCCCCCTCCCTAACTCTTCGTGTTGGTTCGCACCCACCCTCCCTCCTCCCTATGGCAGTATGGGCTTTGCCGGTCGCCAGTGGGGCTGAGTAGGAATTTTTTGGTTGGGCCCCGCTTTTAGGAGCCCTTCACGTTTTGTCTACTTTATACTGTGGGGATAATTCGTTTGGCTTTCAGGGAGTGGTGTGGTGACGGCCAGTTTTGGCATTGAGTTCGGGCAGGTGAGGAATTTGATGGAGAGAGAGGTAGGTATCCTGAGGCAATTTTGGGTCAGGACATCCCTCAGGAATCTTGCAGGACTTCGGTCTGCGGATAACTGGTGGGTGCCCCTGTGGGTTGTCATGCGCATTGGGGTGAATTTGGGTACAGCAGGGCCAGGATGTGCATGGCAGACTGCTCCCAAGGTTCACTGGGCAGGGAGGGAGTCTTGGCCCATATCCTTGCATCAGAGCCCACAGCTACCAGCTGTGATACATGCCCAGGAGACTGGGGGGATTCAATCCCCACCAGAATAGTACAATTCCTCACCTGCCCGGGGGTTATAAGCAGTTATTAATTATGATTGGATATGTTTGAATTTGGATTCAGATTATGTTATATTTAATAAATATAACATTTAAACCAGTGCCACGTCTCATGAGTCTTCTTTGGCAGGTGTGGGGGCAAGCACCAGCAACCATGAACAGGCCTCCCAGGGAGTAAGCATTCCCCGTAGGCCACAATGAAAATGCTTTTACTCTACCGGCCCTTTGGCTGGCAGACTTTCTGGGAGGATTAAGATGCAGGGAGGGCCCCAAACATGAGGAGGATCTCACGCAAGGCCTCCCCCCATGGCTCCACCCCTGCCACACCCATGGAATGCCCCATCAGCTCTCCATCCACCAGGCTTGCCATCCTTGGCAGGTGATTTTCTTCTGAAATTCCTTGGTTGGTTCCGTTATCCAACATATGTTTGCGATATGATCTCTGGTGCCTCTTCCCTTTCTAAATCCAGCTTGAATGTCTGACATTTCTCGCTCCATATATGGTAAGAGCCTTTGTTGTAGAATCTTGAACATTACTTTACTTGCATGGGATATTAAGGCAATCGTTTGATAATTACTGCATTCCCTGGGATCCCCTTTCTTTGGAATTGGGATGTATATTGAACACTTCCAGTCTGTGGACCATTGTTTTCTTTTTGACATTTGTTGACAAAATTTTGTCAAACTTTGGACTGATTCAGACTCAGTAGCTTGTAGCAACTCTATTAGTATGTCATCTGCTCCTGGTGATTTGTTTCTTCCAAGTGTTTTAAGGACAGCTTTCACCTCACATTCTAAAATTCCTGGTTCTTCATCATACGGTTCCTCCACAAATGAATCTCTCATGCTTGCATCTCTTTTACAGAGTTCTTCAGTGTATTGCTTCCATCTTCCTTTTATTTCATCTCATTCAGTCAGTTGTAACCCTGCTGATTATTCAACATCTCTACTCTTGGTTTACATTTCCCTTTAATTTCTCTAATCTTTTTGAACAGGGCTACCCTTTTTGTAATAGTTCTCTTTGTCCTTATGTAGTAGTCTCTGTATTGTTGCATTTAGGGTTCTAACCATGTTTCTGTCTCCTTTTGCTTTTGCTTTCCTTCTCTCTTTAACCATTTTAAGAGTTTCTTCAGTCATCCATTGAGGTCTTTCTCTTTTTAACTAGAGGTATTGTCTTTTTGCATTCTTCCCTGCTAATTTCTCTGACTTCACTCCATAGTTCTTCTGGTTCTCTGTCAATTACATTTAAAGCCTCAAATCTGTTCCTTATTTGATCTTTATATTCTTCTGGGATGTTATTTAAATTGTATTTCGGCATTATGATTGCTTTGTTCTTCTTCTTTAGCTTTACTCTGATTGTCAGTATGGCCAATTCATGATCTGTACCGCAGTCTGCTCCTGGTCTTATTTTCGCAGAAAGTATGGAACTTCTCCATCTTCTGGTACCAATTATATAATGAATTTGATTCCTATATTGACCATTTGGTGATGTCCAAATGTACAGTCATCTTTTTGGTTGTTCAAAAAATTTGTTCACCAGAAACATATCATTGGCATTACAGAATTTGATAAGTCTTTCTCCTGCTTCATTTCTGTCTCCTAAGCCCCATTTCCCCACAATTCCTAGTTCTTCTCTGTTCCCTACTTTTGCATTCCAGTCCCCTAAGATTATCAGCACATCTTGTTTTGGTGTGTGATCAATTTCCTCCTGTACTTCTGCATAAAATCTCTCCAATTCTTCTTCTTCTACGTTTGCTATTGGAGCATAGACTTGGATGATGGTTATGTTAATAGGTTTCCCATTTAATCTCATTGATATCACTTGCTCAGACCTTGCGTTGTAACTCCTAATTGCTTTTGCTACATCACTTCTCACTGTTAAAGCAACCCCGTTTCTTCTTAATTTCTCATTTCCTGCATAAAATATTTTGTAGTTGCCTGATTGAAAATGTCCCATTCCCATCCATTTTAATTCACTCATGCCAAGTATTGTAATGTTGATACGTTCCATTTCTTGCTTGACAATTTCTAACTTTCCCTCATGCTTCTCACATTCCATGTTCCTACTGTATGCATCGTACCAGGTCCGGTTCTAAAGGGCGGCCAGGTTGGGCACTGGCCGAGGGCCCCAGAGCTACAGAAGCCCCTGAGGGGTCCCTGAGGGGTCCTCTGCTCGCCTTCCGTGATCCGTGCCCCCCATGCCCCCCACTTACCTGTCAGCCGGCTTTTTAGCATTGCCCTTAATGAAGATGGTGGCCGCAGCTTCCCTAAGGTACTGAAGCTGCTGCCTCCATCTTAGTTGATGTCAGAGATGTGCACGCGTAGCACGCACATGTGCCATCAACAAAGATGGTGGCGGAGGCTTCATTCCCCTTAGGGAGACCACGGCCGCCATCTTCTTTAAGGGCAATGGTAAAGACTAGACAGGTAGGGGGGCATGGGGGGCTGCATGTGTGCATGTATGTGCACGCACACACCCCCACCCACTGGGGGGCCAGGGCAAGCTGATGCCCAAGGGCCCCCACATGCCTGGAGCCGGCCCTGCATCATACAACTCCAGACTCTCCTTTCACATCTGTGCACATCAGCCTCTGGGCTTCCTTTCGGCTTTGACCCAGTTGCATCATTAGTCACAGCGCTTCTCGTACTTGTCCTTTGTTCTTCCCCAGTAGCTTGGTGAGTGCCTTCTGACCTGGGGGTCTCATCTTCCAGCACTATCTCATGTTGCATTTTGGATACTCTCTTCCTAGGGTTTTCGTGGTAAGAGATATTCAGAGGTGGTTTACCATTGCCTTCCTCTGCGTCTGGATGCATCTTAGTCTGGTGTCTCAGCTTTGACCATTCCGCCTTGAGTGCCCCTGCTAGGAGCCTAGCCTCTTGGTCTAGACTCCTGACAGCATTGCTCTCAGCTTCTTAACACTCTCAACCCCCCTCACCAGATTAAGGTGTGCATCCTAAAGGAGATCATGTTTATGTTATATAAGGCTAAATGTGTGAATGTGCTTACATCTTGTTTCAAGTCATGGGAAGTTTTTACTTCCTTAGTATTGCAGTGCTGAATTTGCTTGGAATTCTCAGCAGTGATGACTTTTCTGCTGTGGTGTTGGAATTTTCCTTGATGTGTTACTATGCCAATGAACCATAGCAGATTACTGGCTTGGCCTTGCTCTGGATCTGATCTGTCCCCTTTTCTATCAATAATATAACCAAAGAATTTGGTTCCCATGTTATAAAATCTATATTGATGATGACAGATTCTAGTTGTTTCAGTCCAGCAAAGAGCCTTAGTCATGTTGAATTTTTTTGAACTAAAATATAAGGTTTATTAGGTTAGTACACTGGATTTGTCCAACTTGGGGGAATCCAGGCCTTGGTTGAGTTGGGCTGAGACATCTCTGGATCTCTGCATGCTGGGTCAGGCAGCCCAGAGCGATCTGGGGTGTCAGGCAGGAAGGAGAGGCAAGCATGGGTAGGAAGGAGAAACTGTGAAAAGGAAGGACATACTGGGTGGCTGCATTTTCACAGGAGAAGGTAGGGGTGGGTGATTGCCTTTCCCACCAGGTCTCTCCTTCTTGCCGCACTTTTTAACTAGAAGTATTGTCTTTTTGCATTCTTCCCTGATAATGTCTCTGACTTCAGTCCATAGTTCTTCTGGTTCTCTGTTAACTAAAGCCTCAAGTCTGTCCCTTATTTAATCTTTGTATTTTTCTGGGATGTTATTTAAATTGCATTTTGGATTATGCTTGCTTTGTTGTTCTCCTTTAGCTTTACTCTGATTTTCGATACGACCAGTTCATGATCTGTACCTCTGCTCCTGGTTTTGTTTTCACAGAAATATGGAACTTCTCCATCTTCTGTTACCAATTATATAATCAATTTGATTCCTATATTGACCATTTGGTGATGTCCATGTGTACAGTCGTCTTTTTGGTTGCTCAAAAAATGTGTTTGCGAGAAACAAATTATTGGCTTCACATAATTTAATAAGTCTTTCTCCTGCTTCATTTCTGTCTCCTAAGCCCCATTTCCCCACCATTCCTGGTTCTTCTCTGTTCCCTACTTCATTCCAGTCCCCTATGATTATCATCACATCTTGTTTTGGTGTGTGATCAATTTCTTCCTGTACTTCTGCATAATCTCTCTCCAATTCCTCTTCTTCTGTGTTTGCTATTGGAGCATAGACTTGGATGATGGTTATGTTAATAGGTTTCCAATTTAATCTCATTGATATAACTCAGAGCTTGGAAAAGTTACTTTTTTGAACTACAACTCCCATCATCCCAATCCAGTGGCCATGCTGGCTGGGGCTGATGGGAGTTGTAGTTTAAAAAAGTAACTTTTCCAAGTTCTGATATAACTCTCTCAGACCTTTGATTATAGCTCCAAATTGCTTTGGCTACATCAGTTGTCATTATTAAAGGAATCCTGTTTCTTCATAATTTCTCCTTTCCTGCATAAAATATTTTGTAGTTGCCTGATTGAAAATATCCCATTCCCATCCATTTTAATTCACTTACACAAAGTATTGTAATGTTGATACATTTCTTGCTTGACAGTTTCTAACTTTCCCTGGTTCATGCTTCTCACATGCCATGTTACTATTGTGTGCATCGTACAACCTTACAAAACATTACAAAATTTATAATCCTGAACTCATAAACTCTTGCTTCCTTCCCTTCTCTCCCCCTTCCAGTGGAACTTGTTACCAAATTCTTCCAAGCTACACAGGAAGTGGATTGTACTGTGACAGACCAACCCAATTGCGTTTGCATTTTTACAAATTTGTCGAGCAGTACAATATTGTCACGCACCTCCCCCAATCTGTGAGCAGCGAGATTTCCGGGGTCCCTGCACTCCTCCAGGGTTTGGTTTTCTTTGGGAAGTAGTTCAGCGGAGACTGAGGTGTCTTTATGAAATATGGTTTATTTATTTACACACATTCCAACCTGAGCTCAAGGATGGAGGGGTTCAATGCATCGGCAGTCCAATATCCAGCTTTTTCATCTGGGTTGCAGGAGGCACCCCAAATGCCATGGTTCAGATCCAGTCTCTCTGCCTGCCTTCAGTTTCCAGCAAATCTCTAGACACACTAAAACTACAAGCACAACTTCTGCTAGCTGCTAGGAGTGGGGGTGATGCTCTTCTGCAGAGTTTAAATGACAAAAGGGGTCTTCCTGGCCCATTCTCCATTGCTGGGCAAATGATAGAGCCCATTATCTTACCTGGCCAGTCTATTTGATTAACAAAGGAGATTCATCTGGTTAGCAGAGCCAGCCCCCAGAGCATAGGATTCCAAATCAGAGACTGGAAAGGGGACCCACAGGAATCATCCATCCCAACCTCCATGCTTATAACAATATATTAGAGAGTAGGTCAGGTCTCACTATAGCTGCCCAATTTCCCTGCTTTTAAAAGTTTGATAGAAATATATGTTGCTATAGGTATATTCTTAAACTGTAAGTGGGGTTTTTTTTGCCTGTTATTGAATAATTATTTGAGGTACTTGCAGTAGTTACACCTCAGACAAGAATACATACACTGTTGATCAGCTGTTGGGCTACAACTCCCATCAGCCCCAGGAAGCATGGCCAATGGCCAGGAATGATAGGAGCTGTAGTTCAGCAACATCTGGAAGGCCAAAGGTCCCCCAGACCTATTGTAGTTCATCTCTCATTGATTTTAATCACATTTGTAGTGTGTGGGTTTGAAATTAACAGTCTCAGGTTGTGTTAATCCAGTAATTGTTGTCCATTTTGGATATTTATTCAAGTGCCAAAGTAGAAAATATTTCCTATATTACTATAATCTTTAAATTAAGCAAAGGATGATAATATTTTGTATATGTCAAGGATCATCATATATGTAAGAGTGTAGTTGGTATATGAGATTCTTGGCAGCATATGATGTAGGAAATGTAGATGGTGATGATAATATTGGCAATTGGAATGATTGAAGAAAATGGATATTAGGATAGATTTAAAAATGTTTTTAGTGGGTTAAGGCGCACCTTGGGTTTTGAGTCCACCTTTGAAAAAGTGTCGAGAACTAGTGTGGTGTACTGGTTAAGGTGCTGGACTATGACCTGGGAGACCAGGGTTCGAATCCCCACACGCCATGAAGCTCACTGGGCAACCTCGGGCCAGTCTCTGCCTCTCAGCCTCAGAAAAAGGCTATGGTAAATCACCTCTGACAACCGCTTACCATGAAAACCCTATTCATAGGGTCGCCATAAGGATTGACTTGAAGGCAGTCCATTTCCATTTCCATTTTGAAAAAGTATATTAGATTTCTGTGCAATATGATTTGATTTAAATCACCAGTGTAATATTTAGAAACAAATATGTATATATTCCAGCATTTGCCTATTTTATCTGAAGTGTATGGGATTTCACATTCCATGTAATACTTCTTGCAAAATTCAACTTCTAATGTATGTCTCTGAAGTGAGGTTCTGTTTTATATCATTATTTATCAGTGTTAAATTTATTTATTTCTCAAATCCCATTTTTAAATTATATCAAAATATGAATGTTCCAGTTTTAGGAATGTTTCATCTTCCTATTTAAATAAAAGTTTTAAGGTTGCCCAATTTAGTTCTTATTGGCCATGGGAAGGAGAATCCCATATGGTTTTTATACTTTCCCCCTTCTGAAAGACCTGAGTTCCTAAAAGGTAAGGAAGGTTGGAGAAACAGAGGCCAGGAAGCTTGTACTAAGTTGAACTTTTGGTAAAATCATGCAAATATGCCAAATCCCATAGCTTCACTGATGCACCAGATTGTTGCACTTACAATGCATTTGGCATTCATTGACCCCCACTTATGTGATATTTATAAAGACCAGACAGTAAATGGCAATGAACAAACAGGATAATGTAGGAGCACTATTTCCTCTTATAATCCATACTTCTTTAATGTAGATATTTAAATAGCAGCTCACAAATACTTAGTGATGGGAAAATGCCCTTCGGTTTGATCTGGAATTAGGTCAGCAAATTGAACAATTTATGTGTACACGTGCACACACAGACACATAATGTAGACACACAATGGAAAAACATGGCTGGGACTGAATTTCCATGAGCAGAACTCTGCTTATGGGACACTCCTACTGGAGAAAGGGGAATGGGAAATAAGTAAAAATTGCCTCTCCCATTTAACCATCAGTAATCATCTCTGGATCTCAGTCCCTTCAGTGAATGGCATGGACACTCTGGCTGCAACTTAGTCCCCTCCCCTTACCTGAATTGGTTTTTTATTTTTTATCATTTTCTACCAGAATGCATGAGACTTGTGGTTTCCTATGCCTTCTGAAATACTTAGTAACTAGTGACACTTACTTCCAGGTAAGTGTGTTCAGGGGGTTGATGCCACTTGTTTCAACAGAAATGTATAAATGAGAAACGGGTACGTTTATCGGGCAACTCCATTAATGCAGCTGAGAGATCAGGAACTTTTGGCACCTATCCTTTAACTTTTCCACTTCTGATTACAAGTTGTTGGTCATTACAACAACTTGTAATTAGGAACTTGTATCTGAGTTTGCTTATTTTATCCTCACTCTCAATCCATTTTCCTTTTGTGTCATGCCTTTTTAGACTATAAGCCTGAGAGCAGAGGCTGTCTTGTTTGTAGCGACCTGATTAGAATCAAAATAGAAAGATACGGAACCCTTTGCAATTTATATATGTATGTGAATGTTCACCAAAAAGGCAATAACCAATGAAGGTTGGTTCTTTTAATAAAGCATATTAGATGAGTAGGACAAGCTCTTCTAATTTCTAGTGAAGTTTTAAATAAAAATGTTTTCATAGAAAATGATTATATGAACTGTTTGGTCCTAGTCAATACTAACAGGAAAACAGGTCAATAATTTGAAATAATGGAAGTACTGTGTGCAATTGACCATTTCTTTATTTAGATGTTTAGATTTACATCTGAAAGCTCAAGGCTGTGTGTGTGTCTGTGTGCTGAATAATTTATAATAAGCAATGACTATTATGGATGGAAGGATGTGTCAGCTTTGGTTCTCTCAGTTTCTCATCTCTCCAATCTTAAATTCAGGTCTCCACATTTCTGCAGCAATTTGCAATTTAAAAAAAAATCCTCATTGGACTCTCTGTATTTTTGGATGCAATTTCTCCTAATATAATGCATTTTTGTATGTTATTTTCACTAATATATTCCATTTATGCACACTTCCCCCCAATATATGCAAGCATTTTGTGAACATTAGTTGGTTGAACTGCATGTCAAAATTTAGATAACTGTGAATTTCAAAGGATGGCTATATTTCAGTTTTCTTATTGTTTCAGGAAGTGTGAATTTGATAGTTTCAGCTTTAAATGCGAACTGAATCTAATTTCTCCCTCATCTCTAATGGCTATGCAATTAGAGTACTCCCTGAAGATCTCACTATCTAAAACAGGGCAATCATAGACTACAAAAGTAACGTAAAGGTAAAATTACTGATTTTATCCAACCCTGTAATTGAGGTATCTTTATCCTTACACCTGATTACTTTCCATAACTAGCTCACCATTCAGCACTCTTCTACAGCACTACTCCTGAATTCATCATTTCCTTCCCAAAGTTACCCTCAGGGCAGCCTTTTGCCCTAAAGGGTGCCAGCCATTGGTCAAGCGCCAATGGAGTCTGGGGTGACTGTTCTTTAAAGTCAGTATTTGGCTCTGTCCCTACGTTTGTTAAAGAGAGAAGGCAGACTATATCTGGAAGGCACACACCTCAATAATGTTTCCTATCTACCATCTTGCAGTCATTGGGCAAGTAGCCATGAACATACACACACACACACCTTTTGAGGTAAAGTTTAGAATGAAATATAAACCTATTGACCTCAGTATAAGCAACCCATACAAAACTAGTCAGACCTGGCTATAAATCCACTTCAGGCATTAATATTCCAGCACCCAAAAAAGTCATTAAGAATATCGTTATGGCTGCTAAGTGCTTACCTGTTACATCATTTCAGAAACCCAGAGCACTTAAAAAGCAGGAAAATGAGTTGTTAAGAATCCTATAAATCTTACACAGCCCAAATAATAAACAAATACATTACTCATATCAGGCAAAAAGAAATGCATTTTTCATCAGAGCACAACAACCTTGCTTATGAGCTATGGATTTTTTTAATGGATTATATTTGTTATCTTGATTTCAAGGTTCTACATCATTTATTATAAGGAATACATTTTAAGTGAAAAGAATCTGTCTGAATTCTATGTTACTTTATAGTTTTTCCACTAGCCAGAAGTTGCAACCCCAACTTGAGGGAGAATCTCTAACTTCATGGAATATGTATACTCCACACTATTATTAGAGAGGAGCCATGCTCACCAGTTGAGAGCTGACTAATGACACAAATTGTACAAAATAGTGTAGAGTGGATACCTATCGCCTTTTACTGGCAGGCTATGAAGCAACCACTATTTTTATTGACACTATAGTTGCAGTATGTTTATTGTAAAATGTGAAGTTTATCACGAGGGCAGAAAGATCCTTGTAATATTCTCCAGAGTTTAATATACATAACAATTGCATGTATAATGCCTTCTGCTGAGATTTGTGAAACTATTAAAGAAGGGAAAGGGAATCTGTGATGCTCCAGATGTTGTTGAACTACAACTCCAGTCTTCCAAGATAGTTGGCTTTGCTGGCTGGAGCTGATGAGAGTTGGAGTCCTCATCCCAGCATTAAAGAATATTGTAGAGCATAGCCGGGAAATGAAGAGGCAAGACAAGATGAAGTGTGGGTAAATCAAGGGCCACAATTATTTAAATAAAGCCAATTAAATGCTTGATTGGATAATAAATGATCTGCAGAGACAAGTGCGGGACCTAACTCTTACCCAATCGGGCAAGGGCACCCTGCCATGGGAAACGGGGTGGTCCGAGCCCAATCCACTCTTCCGGACCCCATCCACGCAGGGTGGTTAGGGAGGCCTTCCAGATCCACCCCCCCTCAGGGCTGCACAACCTCTGAGTGGGTGTTACAGGTTAGCCCCAAAGGTGAGCCTTATCCTGCCAACCCGCCGCACAACCTGGAAGGCAGGCCTCAGAACCCACCAATCACCTTAAAGGGTGCGTAAGGGTGGTCACCAAACCCTATCCTGTGAAATTCCCACACCTCTTCGCCAAACGTGACCAGATGAACCTATTTACAATATTAAACTACCAGGCCAGGCAACAAATTAGCTGAATTACATTAAGCTGGAATAGCCAAATAAGCAAAAGCCAATCAGCCAAATTAGAAGAACAGTACAGGGTAGGCAAAAAACTTGTCAGCAAACAAAGGCTGACGAGCTAAAAATTCCTACCTGGCCCCAAGGCGTCCAGTCAAACTTGTACTGCCGTAAGGGAGGGTGAGTGGGAGTTGCGTCAGGCCAGAAAGAGGCCGAGGGGAGGTGGAACGGGGCTTAAATAGCCACCCTGCTCCACCCCCTATGTGACAGGCATGCGTGGCCATGCCATGCCCAAAAGGAGAGAAGCGTTGAAGCCATGCCAGGTCTTCCCCAGCATGACTGCAAAGGCCCGCCATTGCCAGAGCTCTTGGGTCTGACAATGATGGGAATTCCCTTACATTTTGGGATGCCCTCTTTAGCAACTGTTTTTGAAAGCTATAGTGGGGGAATGATTTGGGAGAGTTAGGGGGTTTGGGGTTGTGGATTTAATTAAGTATTTCTTGAATGTTCATCCTTTAATTCAAGCACTAGTGAGGAACAGGAGCCACAGTCAGGAACCTATAAACCTCTTTTCTGACTAAACCCTCTGGGTCTTAGAGACTCAAATAACCTGTGCCTCTTGCATAGTCAAAGCATTCATGAAGCTCCCCTGCTAGATTGTTTTATTTATTTAGCACAATTTATATACTGCTTTCTCAGCAGAAAACCTCTAAGCAGTTTACAAAAAATAATTAAAAACAATAAAAGCAAGCATTAAAAACAAGTTGCTTTTAAAAACAGAAATATAAATAAAATCAATAATGTTAAAATAATAATATGTAATAAAATTTCATGTTAAAATTGCATGCCTGGGGGTGGGCATGGCTTGTGGGACTGTGAAATGGCTGCTTAATCCTTAAACTCTGCAATCCTCTGGAGAAAAACAGTTTCCCACCCCTGCGTTAAAATCAAAGAAAGGGCTTTAACAGACTATCACAGACAGTGCCAGATTTAGGCATAAGCTAAACAAGCTACAGTTTAGGGCCTCACAATCCGCAGGGGCCTCAAAAATATTCAGATTTTTTGGGGGGGGCTTTTAAAATTTTATGTGTACTGAATATATATGTGTATATATATATATGGTGTAATTTTTTAACAAAGGGCCTCCAAGCTTTATATAGCTTAGGGCCTCACCAAGTCTAAATCTGGCACTGATCACAGACCAATTGAAATGGTCACGCACAACAGATGTCAACATGAGAGTATGGCATCCAGTCCACAAAAGACTCACTCTGAGAATTTCGCAGACAGAGGTGGAGGTCAGTACAAACTGCAATTTCACCCTTTAAATATGAACTGACAGATAGTTGGAGTGCTCTCCTCAAGCCACTGGAAGGAAAGATTGCAAGACTGTGATCTCATATTGACAATATGACTACTGCAGCTTTGAAGGCCTTAGTCCTGGGCCTTCGTTATGCAGAGGAGCTCAAGCTGCTTAAAAAGAAAAAATAGAATTATGACACTTAAGCTCAAAGAAATACAAAAAAAGCAAATAGTAGGGAGAACCAACCAGTTAATTGAATTGCTGAACAGTGAAGGAGAGGTTGACATCAGTGAAAGAGCTTATAGTGGGATGGCCATCATTCCAAGATTTGAAATCATGGTGCAGGAATTGGAAAGAGTGCCCCGGACAATTATGGCCAGGCCTCCACAAAATCATTGATACTCAGAGACATTGTAATTTGTTTTATGAAGCATGAATTACTTATTCAATTGCGGATGATTAAAGGACCAATGGAGACATGTTATTCTTCTATGGATCATTTGGTGGTGTTTCCCATCTTTTCAGGGAATTATGTGAAAATAACACATTATGTGTTGATTCCATTCTTGTTGTCTGTGTTTTTAGTTCTACTTTTCTTTCATCTTTTTTTGTAACATTTGAGAATGTATGTTTGGTTGTATAATAGAAAATCAATAAAAAGATTATTATCTAGAATTGGCTTCCCATTGGGGGATGAATGGTGCTCAAAGTCTGTGCCTACCCAGCTTTTCTCAGTGTTACTAAGGGTCACAGTCTGGTCAGAACCTGTTGCCCATGTCTTGCTTCATGTGAGTAAGGGCCAGCCAAGAGAATCAGGATCTGGGGAACAAAGATTGTGTAGCTATTATGGTTCATCCACCAGTTTTTTCTTGTGGAATATTTTGCATTACTTCTGGTTTAATATTTATGTTTTAATGCTGCAATATAAAAATAAATGTTCCTGTTGAGGGGGGGATAGTGCAATTGCTTTTGGAAAGTCTGTTCTTTTCACTCATATACACACAAACAGTATTATCCCTAGAGTTATAAGAGAATGAGAAAATGGGGAAGGGATATATTTATACGAACAGCATCCACAGATTATACATTTTAGATTTAACATACAAATGAGAATTGCAATCCCCGGTGCTTATGTCAGTATTAGCATTCATAGGCTATTGATAGGCTCACACAATTCATCAAAGCAAGAGCATCAACAATTACCTGTACAAAAGAAAAGAAGAAAAGAAAAAGAAGTACTTTTTAAAAACAACAACGGAGAATGTGTGTGTGAGAGAGGAATATGTTCACGCACTGGGCACATGAATAAAATGATGGTATGCATACCGGTGTGTTGCTTTATAGTTTCAGGAGCCAACTATCATACTAAAAAGGAGTCTTTAGTTAGACTAAAAATAATTATGTTGTGCTTTATCAGTAAAGGATGTACCCTTATCCTTGCTATGATCCTAGTGTGGTATCAGTGAAATTGCCTACATGAGTTCATGGCTGCTTGCAAATATGTATTACTTTGCAGTATGTGTGCACCATTTTTAATTTTTTTAAAAATCTCCTTTATCCAATTGGTGACTGTTCTGCTCAAGGGCTGATAAAGTGCTCTAAGTGGTCCCTGAAGAATTTCCTATGGATAGCTCCAGAGAATTTTCAGCATATCAGCCTGTATTTATGTACATGTTTTCTGTTTTCCTCTTTCTTGAGGGGAAGAAGCAAATGAGATTTTGATTCTGCAGCTCATATGAAGTTGATACAGAAAGATCTAAGATAGCTGCTTATGCATCATTCACAGCCACATGAAATTGCATTATGATGTCTGTTCTCAACTGTGTTCCTAGAAACTATGGGGCTCCTTGGAGACTCATCTGTGATTCTTCAATAGCAGATAAACTTTGCTGAAAGTTATTTTGTTCACCTCTGATACATTTTCTCTGCAGTTCAGTTACAGGAGAATTTGGGGTGGATTCTAGGACTGACAATTACTTTGTATGGGGCTATGGCAAGCACCAACAGGCTGGTTCATTACCTATAAGATTGTCTTACCACTTATATACCCAGTTAGTCACTGTGCACTGCTGGTGAGGGCCTCCTGCAGATACCATCTCATCATGAGGTCTGTTCCACACAACATAAGAAGCAGACTGTTAATGCTGTGGCAACTACCCTTTGGAATTCACTCCCCCTAAATATTAAACAGGAGCCATCTCTGTTTTCATTTTGGCACCTACTGAACACCTTCTTCTTTCAATAAGCCTTTTAAGAAGAGACCTTATTCCAGTCTGCATCTGTATTAGAATTGTTTTTAAGATGTTTTTAAAAATGTTTTAAAAATGTTTTAACTATGTTTTGCTTTGATGACTTTTAAAAGATGTTTTGTTTTCAAGATGTTTTAAAGCCATTTTAGTGTTTTATCATTTGTTTCCTGCCCTGGGCTCCTTCTGCGAGGAAGGGCGTGATATACATTTAACAAACAAGTAAATAAATAAATAAATAAATGTGAAAAAAATCCATATGGAAAGGGCTCTTTAATATGAAGAAGGTTTTTTGGGGGAAAAACCACTTATGAGAGTCAGTAGCATTTCTCTTTTTTCCCAGAGTTATTTACGGCATTATCAACTTCTAAAATAGCGAATGCACACAAATGCAGCAGTCCTCTTCAAAGGTACACCTAAAACTGTATGGGTTGAAAACAGAGGGCAGACATGCAAGCCCTGACTCATGTGTGTTGGCTCCAGTTCAGACCTTACTGCACTTGTCACATCCACATCATATGTTTAAAACACACTTTTACCACTTTGACAGACATGGCTTCTCCAAAGAATCCCGAGAACTGATGTTTGTTAATTGAGCTGTGAACAGTAGCTCTGTGAGGTCAGTACCCTTAAAAACTACAGTGACCAGGATTCTTTGGGAGGGCATGGCTGTTAAAGTGGTAAGACTGCTTGAAATGTATGGTGTGCATGTGACTGCTAAGAGAGAAGGTCTGAAGGGAGATTCTAAGGATGTCCAGCTGAATCCTTCCAATAATCAGAAGTCCTAATTTATTAGGGCTTGTGAGCAGGATTCTAAGCATGTTCATACAAATACACTTAAAATCCCCTTGGAGACTTACCCTTGCAATGTGGGAAGGTCTGAACTGGAGCCAGCAAGGTCTGAACTGGAGGCGAGGCTTCCATAAGTGCTCCTGATCTCTCTCCACTTAAAGCCCTCACAGTTTCATGCAAACACCTGAAGAGGGCTAGTGAGAGGTGCTATATACATAAATAACTACTCTGCCAATTTCCACATCAACAGGGCCTGACACAGAGTGACTTTATGTAAGAGTCTCACACTGGAGTAGGAGTGTGGTTATAGTTTGCATGCTGTTCTTTGCTTGCATAGAGAATTTACATGTGCACTAAATACTGGATGGCTTGGTCCAGTAGTAATTATCCCAAACTCTTCCCTTCAAGATTTGTAGGAGATATGTGGTGGGGAGTTACTTCCAAGTAAACAATGTCTAGTGTGGTATAGTGGTTAGAGTGTTGGACTAGGAACTGGGAGACCAGGATTTGAATCACCACTCAGCCATGAAGCTCACTGGGTGACCTTGGGCCAGTCACTGCCTCTCAGCTTAAACTATCTCACAGGGTTGTTGTGGGGATTAAATGAGGAGGGGAAGAACAATGTACGCCACTTTGAGCTCCTTGGAGAAAAGGTGGGCTATAAATGCAATAAATAAATAAATAAAATAGTGACTAAGCATGGATAGCTACTAGTATACATAAAATGCTTTTAATATAGTTAGGAACAGTAATCATCAGGGTTGTGCACCCAAGCAGGAGTGTTTTAAAATCAAATGAAATTACATTGCAAATGACTTTAGATTGGATCCATACTTTGTCTTCCACAGAAGGAAAGGCTCCTTTAATCTACAAAAGGCTTTTGATCCAGACGAAGGATCCCAATGGTTAGAGTGTGGGGAGGTGGCTTTTGCCAATTCCTCTGTCCCCCTGCAACCCCCAGAGCTATTCCCCCAACCCTCTGGAACAGTGTCAGAAGTGGTGGTGGGGCCTGAAGGGAGAGGGAGGAATTGTCAAAAGTTGCCTCCCTCTCCTCTACTGGTGGGGTGGAGGACTGGATCCAACCCAGTACCATTATTTTGAAAACTCTCATTCTATAGTTTAAATTTTCTACAGCAAAGGTTCTTACCATATATAGAGCAAGAAATGCCAGATGTCCCAGCTGCATTCAGAAAGGGAAGAGGCACCAGAAATCATACCGCAAACATACATTGGATAATGGAATGGACCAAGGAATTTCAGAAGAAAATCACCCTGTGCTTTATAGATTACAGCAAAGCCTTTGACTGTGTAGATCATGAAAAACTATGGAATGCCTTAAAAGAAATGGGGGTGCCACAGCATCTGATTGCCCTGATGCTTAACCTATACTCTGGACAAGAGGCTACTGTAAGGACAGAATATGGAGAAACCAATTGGTTCCCAATTGGAAAGGGTTTGAGACAGGGGTGTGTTTTATCACTCTATTTATTTAATCTTTACACAGAACATATTCACTAATAGGCAAAAAACCTTGTGGTTTAAGAATGTACCTATAGCCCACAGATATTTCTATCAAACTTTAAAAAGCAGGGAAATTGGGCAGCTATAGTGAATGATGCACCAGGGGAGCAGCAGACCTGACCTCCTCTCTGAGATATTGGACTGCCCTACAAATTGGTCAAAATGCAAACACAATTAAGGTTGGTCTTTCACAGTCCAATCCACTTCCTGTGTAGCTTGCAAGAATTTGGTAACATGTGCCTCTGAGCATATGGTGAGTGGTGGCAACACCTGCCATCTCCAAAGATAATTATATTTTTGTATGTTTATTGGTGTTCTTACTTTGCTTCTTTCCTGTGTTACTAATGTTTCTACAGAGAATCTAAACTAGAAAATTTTATTTCCCTCATTATTCATCCTAGAAATCTGTGTCAAATTTACTTTTAATAATGTCAAAGCCTTTTTATTGGTCAATGTCATAGGATGGTGAACATAGCCTTCTGTAGGTTATCTTCTATTTCTATTTTGGGTGCATTAACAGTTGAATCTGAAACTGCAGTTTGATGTAAAATCAGACTGATTACAATATGTTGCTACTTCAGCAATGACTCTTAGCTGTTGGAAAAAAGAGGATGCATGTTTTCAGCCTGTTATGTTTAAACCACTTTATTTAAGGCAAGGTGGGCATAGTCAATTAAAAACATAGAGCACACCTAGAATTTTGCTAGAATATATTTCACCTCCAACTGTTTCATTTTGTGCAAACTGAGACACTGCTGAGGTCCATTGGAGACTATTCTCCAGAGGTCAATGCCATTATTCCACAATTATGTTTGGAGTTTTTTTACTGTAAATTTTGCAAAGTGTTGCTGTACTTCACATATTCACAGAAATAGAAACAAAAGAAAAAAAGTTCCTATAGGAAACTTCAATAAAATTGCAAAGTAAATCAGACATATTTAAAGTGACCATCTGAACTATATCAACTGTCTTAATAATGTTGCTTCCTCCCTGCCATGTCTTGATTGATTGATTGATTAGATTTATTTATATGCCACATTTCCACAGTGACTTGTGCCCAAAGTGGCTTACAACAAACACTCAAAATAAAAGCACTGGGGTACGGGAGAGAAATCAGTTTACAAACATAGCAATACATTCAAATAAGACAAAAGAAAACAATTTAGCAAGCATAAAATAAATTCAATATTACAAAAGAAATAATCTAAACTTAAATACATAAATACAATCCATCTTTTTGGCCTTTGTCACTTCTGGAGGAGTGGTGGAGTTCCATTTTTGAGGCAGCTCTTTTACTCTTCTTCTTTCCTGAAAGTCATACTGGAAAGGACAGAAACATGTTGTAGACTCCTTCATCAGGAGTTTTGGGTTGCAGTGTCATCAGTATGCAGATGACACTCAGCTCTATCTCTCATTTAAGTCTTCACCGGAGTTGGCTGTGAACACCATGTCCAAGTGCCTGGAATCCGTAAGTGGATGGATGGGAGAGAATAAGACTGAGGTGTTACTCGTGGGAGATAAAAGAAGGTTAGGAATTACTGACCTGGTGCTTAATGGGGTGAGTCTACCCCTGAAGGACCAGGTCCGCAGTCTTGGGGTCATTCTCGACTCCCAGCTGTCCATGGAGGCTCAGATTACAGCAGTGAGCCGGGCAGCCTGGTATCAATTACATCTGATACAGAGACTGCGACCCTACCTTCCTGTTCATCTGCTCCCCCAAGTGATACATGCCCTGGTCTCCTCTCACTTAGACTACTGCAATGCGCTCTACGTGGGGTTACCCTTGAAAATGGTCCGGAAATTACAGCTGGTACAGCCCATAACCCCAGTGTTATTAGATCTTCACTGGCTACCAGTTGTCTACCGGGCCCAATTCAAGGTGTTGGTGTTGACCTGTAAAACCCTATACGGTTTTGGCCCAGTATATCTGAAGGAACGCCTCCAGAATCACAGATTATGCCGCCTGACGAGATCAGCCTCACAAGATCTTCTCTCGGTCCCACCGGTGAGAACAGCTAGGCTGGTGCGGACCAGAGAGAGGGCATTTTCTGTTGTGGCCCCCACCCTCTGGAACTCCCTCCCTTTTGATCTCAGACATGCTCCCTCCTTGTCAAGCTTTCGCCGAGCCTTAAAGACCTGGCTATTCAGGCAGGCCTACAAGATTGGGACAGATTAATTGTATGTTATATGAACTGAAGGATGGTCTTTTAGCTTAAATTTGGTTGTGTTGATATATATATGTATTGTTTTTACTTTTGTTGTTCATCGCTTAGAGTGTCCCTAACCCGGACAGATAGGCGACTGAAAAATAAAATTTATTATTATATCCTCTTCTGGGCCCTCGGCAAGGATATGTGAACAATCATACTGCCACCCTGGGCTCCTGATTTGGCTACATTGTGTCCTTCAGCTGCAATCCAGCTCCCACGTTTCCACATGGAGAGCTCCCTTTGCATACACAAGGCCCCAGATTCAATGCCGGGCAACATGAAAAAGTTTATCCTAATGTTCTTATCAGCAGGCTTCACGTCCCTGGATGTCTTCATTGCTTTGGAGAGTGGTGGGGAGCCTCCAGTCCATAGACCTACTTAGGCCAGCCAGGCCATTTCAGCCAAGCCATGTTCACTTGCCCTACACCTTCTTTCTATTATTTGGGCTGATTGCAGGTGTTGCCATCACTCACCATATGCTCAGAGGCACATGTTACCAAATTCTTCCAAGCTACACAGCAAGTGGATTGGACTGTGAAAGAACAACCCAAATGGTGTTTGCATTTTGACATATTTGCAGGGCAGTCCAATATCTCAGACAGAAAGTCGTCTCCTGCTCCCCTGGTACATTCACTATAGCTGCCCAATTTCCCTGCTTTTAAAAGTTTGATAGAAATATCTGTGTGCTATAGGGACATTCTTCTTAAACCGCAAGGTTTTTTTGCCTGTTAGTGAATTTCCCTGCTTTTTAATCCGGGAGGTAAGAAATGGGATCCTGTCCAAGTTTGCTGAGAATGGATTGATCATTTGCATACTTATTGAATTCAGTGGGATTTACTCCCCTGCAATCATGCTTAGGATTGGTGAAACTGACCACAGGGGAAGGGGAGGGGAGGAGAAACAGGAGGGAGGGGAGAAAACGCAGAGGGGACGACTGGGATTGGGTGGGTGGGCACTGGGCAGAAGGGAAGCCCCTTTCCTTTGCAAAAGGAAAACATTGTGAACAGTATCATTGCTTTTCTGCGTTTCTCCCACCTTTTTTATTCTACAGCAGGCACATCTAGCCTCCCACCCAAATTTAAACCAAAGCTGTCCCTGGCCACATCTCACTGGGCCTTTATTTCACTTTGGACAGTCATGGCTTCTCTCAAAGAATCCTGGGAAGTATAGTTAGTGAAGGGTGCTGAGAGTTGCTAGGAGATGCCCTGTTACCCTCACAGACCTTCAATCAGACTGGCTGACTGCTAAACCAGTCTGGCCACTGGAGCTCTCTCAGTGGAACATGAGTCTCCTCTCAGTACCTGTCACAAACTACACTTCCCAGGATTCTCTGAATGAAGCCATGACTGTCTCAAGTGATATCAAAGTCTGGTGTGGGTGTGGCCCCCTGATTAGGCAAGCCCAGCAGCTGTGAGTCTGGCTTTTAGAACACTGACTGTTGGTTCTTACTGAGCATGCCCCGCATTATCATAGGGTGCCAGTAAAATTTCTGAAATTAATTAAAAATCCACCAGACATTTTTTTAACTTTTAAACTGCAGAATATGAAGGTCAGGGTATGGGGCAAGGTCAGTATTAGGATTACAGGTACTCTGTGAACATGGCTGATTTTTAATGAATTTCAACAGATTATGAGAACTCTCAGAGAAAAAAGTCCAAAAGGGCTCTGGGTTTTCTTTCTCTCTTTTTTTCATTTTTTCATTTTTTCATTTTATTAAATTTATATACCACCCATAGCCGAAGCTCCCTGGACGGTTCACAACAGTCAGCACAAAATACAATGAAACACATATTTAAAACAGTTTTTTTAAAAGCTTAAAATTTAAATTTAAAAACATAAACATTTTTACACATACTAAAATGCCTGGGAAAAGAGGAAAGTTTTAACCTGGCGCCGAAAAGATAGTAATGTCGGCACCAGGCGTACCTCGTCAGGAAGACTATTCCATAATTCGGGGGCCGCCACTGAGAAGGCCCTCTTTCTTGTCACCACCCTCCGAGTCTCCCTCTGAGTAGGCACCCGGAGGAGGGCCTTCGATGCTGAGTGTAGCGTAGACACTTTGAACTGTCTATTCTCTCTGACTGTTTTGTGTATCGCCATGAAAATTGAGAGTGTTGTTAAGCCAGTGTTTCTGAGTTCAGGACTATAAGTTTTGTAAGGTTTTGTTTTGAAATGAGCTTATGGGAAGCATCAGAATGGTATGTGGGGTATTTTCAATTTAACATTGTGGAATGTAAAAAATCCATACTGGCTATAGTATACAGCCACTTTTGTGGGTGTATAATCATACGGAAAGTAGGATTGGACCAAGATGAAGGAGGTGTGAAAATTGGAGAGAGAAATAGCAATAATTTAAGATATGCAGACAATACCATACTCTTAGCAGAAACCAGTAATGATTTGAATCGAATGCTGATGAAATTTAGAGGAAAGCACAAAAGCAGGACTATAGCTGAACGTCAAGACTAAAGTAATAACAACAGAAGATTTATGTAACTTTAAAGTTGACAATGAGGACATTGAACTTGTCAAGGATTATCAGTACCTTGGTATAGTCATTAACCAAAATGGAGACAATAGATTCAGATTCTTTATTGTTACGGTCATAGACCCGTGGTTCACAGCAGAAACAGAGTACAGAAAACTTAATCAAAGGACTGTAATACAAGTGTTAATAAAAAGCACAATTCTAAAAGCTTAGTACATGAAATAAAAATACAAGGGAATTATTAAATGCAGGATAAGGAAATACATTTCTGTTGGGCCACATAGACAAACTTAGCTACCTGAATAGTAGTTTCTTTATCTAACCCAGAGAGCAAATGGGCAACAATAACATCAGTCGGTTTATGATGCAGTTTCGCCAGTAGAGGATTAAGAAACTTAGTACGAATCTGGGAATATAGGGGGCAGGAGAAGAGGGTATGATGTAGAGTTTCATTGGTGCCAATGCCACAAGGGCAAACACGGAGTTCATAAGGGATCCCTCTAACCCCCCCCTTCCAACATCGCAGAGTAAAGGGAATTGAACCTGGCTTTAGAAAAGGCTAAGCGTAGTTTAGGGGTTGTTAGGAGATCTAAGTAAGGGTTGAGCTTTCCGGGAAAAAAGTTTAGGTTCAGATAGACAGGGGAGCATATTTTGGAAGCCATACTAATTGAAGACTGGTGATCAATGTCCTGGAATCGGGAATGGATTATGACTAGGGCATCGGATGGGGATTGAGATATTAAATATTCTTTAGAAAGTCCCATATGTAGCAGTTTCTTTTCCAATTTTTTATTCCAATTGGAAGTCCAGTTATCTTTCCAAATTAAGGATAGAAATCCAGGAGTAGTATTGGTTGAGATTTTAACCCAAAAGTTTGCAGTCATCAGCCATGCCTGACATTCCATCGAGGGAAACCCACATTCTAATCTTAGTGCCGCCGAGGGTGCACATCTCGGGACTCCTAGCAGGCGGCGTAAAAAGGAGGAGAGAACCACTTCAACAGAAGAGTTCAGGGAGTGGATCCAAATCAGAACACCATATAAAATTTGGGGAATGATCTTGTTTTTAAAAATCTGAATAATCGCAGGAATGAATTGTCCCCCTTTGTAATAAGGAGGGTCTTCAGGGAATTCCTAGCTTTAATTGTCGCCGTTCTTATGTGGCAAGACCAATTCAACGAAGCATGGAAAGTAATACCTAAGTATTTATAGTGTGCTATCTGGGGAGAATAGTCAAGAAATCAGAAGAAGGCTAGGACTGGGGAGGGCCGCTATGAGAACTAGAAAAGTTCCTCAAATGCAAAGATGTATCACTGAACACTAGGATCATTCAGATCATGGTATTCCCGATCTCTATGTATGGATGTGAAAGCTGAACAGTGAAAAAAGTGGATAAGAGAAAAATAAAAAATAAAGGACTTCCGGGAAGGGTGACTGGACTTCCGGGAAGGGTGACTTCGCCTGTGCCTGTCTTTGAGACGAGCTCTCATCTCAGAGGAAGCTTTTTCAGTTTTAAAATCAGTCAGAACGGGTTTTTTTTACTGGTAAAGACTTTCTCCCGAGCAGGGAGAAACATAGAGATTAACCACAAAAGCCTGTGTTCGTTGGGGGGACTGGATTTCATTAGTTTATGAGAGAAGGTTCAGCCTGCAATGCCGGATGGACTGCCAAACAAGCTCTAACTGATTAAGCGACACGTTTATCTTTTCTTCAAAGGAAAACGGATTTTAACAGGCAAGCATCCTTCTTTCTATTTTTATCATCTGGTTTAAATTGTTGCAACAAAAAGAGATTTGTCAATGAATCAGCTATAAAGAATTCCTGGGTGAGTTATAACTCTTCTCTTTCATTCAAGAAATTAAAGAGGAAAGAAATTGAAAAAGCTTATCTTTGTTATTATTGCAAAAAGCTGGCCTGGAATTTGTGCATTTTAAAGATACAAACGGATGAGGAATTTCTATTCCGAGGAGAAAAAAAATAAATAAATCTGATTTATGAACGTTTGGAGTATTATATGTCTGGGACTATTTTTTTTGGTCTATTTCATTTTGACGAATCTGCTGGTTTACGAGGCCACTAACTGTTTTGACGCTGTGAACTAAATTTGTTTTGCATTCCTGAACATATAAGAGATAAGGCAGGCTGAGCTGTCTACACTGTGATGTCATCAGGCTTGGAATATTAACCCAATTGTTGCTGGAATAAGAAGTGGTTTTTTTTTCTTTGTGGTTTTAAGAATGGCAATCAAGAAAGTGGCTGAGATTCTGGAAGTAATTATGCTTCAGAAAATAATGGATGAGATTGAGATAACGAAACAAACCCTGAGACAGGAGATGAAAACTGAATTTGGCAAAATGAAGCAGGAGCTTAAAGAATTAGGGGATCTTGTGAGAGAGGAGGTTGATGAGATCAGAGATACAATTGCATTAGAAGATGAAAAAAGAAAAATTAAAGGGAAGATGCAAGCCCTGGAGATTGGAACAAATGTGGAACTGGAAAAAGACTTGGAGTTTATGGATATTAGAGATAAAATTTACTGTTTGGAATTCAACGTTGTCTCTGAAGAAATTAATGAAGATACTAGAGATAAAGCTATCAATGTCTTGGATAAATTTCTGGACTGGAATGATGTGATGGAGCTTGACATAGAAAAAATCTATGGAATTAATTACAGATATGTGACAATGGAAAAACTCTCAAGAGATGTGCCAGTGCATTTCATAAAAAAGAAGAACAGAGATATGACTTTACAACAATATTTCAGCAACACACTCAGAATTGATGGCAAGGAATTATTTGTGATAAAGGAAATTCCCATCAGACTCTTATTATATGACTATGGCTATGACAGCAAGATTATTATGGGATATTGATAATGGAAGAATGGCTACTGAAATTACTGGACTTAACAGGATTATTGAAGATGGAAGACGGAATTATCATTGATAATGGAAGAATGGCTATTGAAATTATTGGACCTAACAGGTTTGATGAGATGGATTAATCGACATGTTTATTTGGAGAAAAATTGATAGATATATTTCTCAAGGAATTGAAACCTCTCTTTGACTTTTTGTGGAAAGAATAAAGTAATGTTTATGAGATTTGATGATTAATTAAGATAACTACTGGAGGAAAGTGATTTTGTAATATAATTTAAGAGACAGGTTTGTTATATATTGTAGACCTTTAACTGATCTGCGACAAATCGGAAGTCAACATTTTATTTTATTGTTTAATTATTTTTGTTTTGTTTTGTTTTTGAAAATTTGAATAAAAATTAATGATAAAAAGAAAAAGAAAAAAGCGGATAAGAGAAAAATAAACTCATTTGAAATGCAGTGTTGGAGAAGAGCTTTGCGGATACCATGGACTGCAAAAAAGAAAAATAATTGGGTATTAGAACAAATTAAACCAGAACTATTACTAGAAGCTAAAATGATGAAACTGAGGTTATCATACTTTGGACACATCATGAGAAGACATGATTCACTAGAAAAGACAATAACGCTGGGAAAAACAAAAGGGAGCAGAAAAAGAGGAAGGCCAAACAAGTGTTGACCCCCGGCTCCCACAGGAGAATCAAGGAATGAGGCTGGATGAGATACAGATCTCTCAGCTAGAGCAAGGGGAAGAATCAGGGAGTGTAGACACTTTCGAGGACCATGAGGAGGGGGTGTGGTTGACTCTGTGCCAGTTCCCACAGACAGTTCTCCCGCCGAGGAAGACTTCACACCACCTCCACATGCCTCAACAGAGCCATTGGAGGATGTCCTGGCGCACACGCCAACTCCAACCCCCCTGAGCTTCCCTCCTGAAACTTCAAACGCATCCCCAGCTCCTGAAGCCGAGCCGGCACCTGAGCCTGTATTGTCAGATGAGCCAGCGGAGATGCGCCCCCTTTTGTCCTGTGCGAGACATCGTGAAAAGCGCCTTGGCCAGAGGGAAAGTCTTTGAAGGAGTCAGAGATTACAGGCAAAGACCTTTCCTACTTAAGGTGGCGCCCCTGTGATCTGGGTGCTCAGTCAACTTCCTTCACACACTGCAAAGTATGCTTAGGTAGCTTAGTTAGGGATAGAAGTGAGTTGGCATAGCAAGTCTATGATGCGTGCTGCCTTTGATGTTTCAATTACCCTAATAAAACAAGAATTAATTCTATCCTCGTCTCCACCTCATGATTCGCACCCTGGGCTGGACAGCAAGATACTGAACTTACAAGATTGTAACAGGTTGGTCTTATTGGAGGTTGCTGATTCATAGGGTCGCCATAAGTCGTGATTGACTTGAAGGCACATAACAACAACAAAATAGTTCAAATTACAATATCTAATTAAATTGCACAATTTATGGGGTTTTTTTAAGAAAAAATATAATCGTATTAAAATGACCAATATAAGAATCCTGGAACAATGGAGCTAAATCAGCAGGTTCATAAAGAAGAGCATTATATCAGAAAAAGGAATCAGATTTATTAACAAGCAGACATAATCCATCATGAGCATGGAATCTAACAAAGGTGACTGCTTCAGAAAGCCTTTTAATACAGGCAAAATTACAGCTGAAATTCCAACCATGCAATTCAGATAGTTTTTGTTTTACACACAGAGACACATGCACGCATGTACACACACACACACACACACATTCTCGCTTATATCTAATATATTTTAGAAACTCTCACATCTTTCCCTGCAGGTATTTACTTCCATTATATCATTGTGCATGACTGCTGGGTCAGCTGTACTTCATTTCTTATTGGCCACAAGCCCTTGATTATACAAATTATATACATAAATTAGAATATGTAAGGAGTTATGCAGAGTTTGCTGAAATGCTAAGCTTACTGCTTTATCAGATAAGTTACAGCTTCACCTGTTTCCTCTAATATTTATGACTAAGAGATGCCACTGCCATCACCATCATTGTGTTATTATAGTCATTATCATCTTCATTGCAATTACCATTACAGCCCATCATATGTCTTCATGCAGCATGTTTACTGAGAATTAAGTCCCACTATGTTTAATGGGCCTTATTCCTAGGTAAGTGTTGCAGCAGAATGTTTTAAAAAATGCACCTAGAAAATCCCCCAAACCTTTTTCTATAAAACCTGACAACAGCTAGGATTTTATATGTGAATCACTGACATGAGAAGTTCAAATGGAAAGAAAAGAAAATAATGGAATCATTTAATAAGATGTAGGACAAACTAACAGCTTTTCAAGCTTCAGCTGCTAAACATCAACATGTAATCTAGGGTTGGAGATCAGTGATAAATTATCCTAATGAGCAGGGATATAGTTCACAATATGTTTTCATCCTGTGTTCTATCTAAAAGACCATTTGTATTTCCCAGTGTATGGCTGTTCATGATCAGAACTACATCTTTATTGTCCCTCAGGGTAGGGATAGGTGAGAAATTCAATTCAGTTCATATTTCAAGCCGAATCTATCAAATTTGCACTTTCTGAAACAATATGAGAATCAAAAAGTATCCTTTGAAATTTGCACTTATTTTAATTTTGCAGTGCAGTCTGCCAGCCAATGTTTACAAAAATGCATATGATAGAGGAAAGTGTGTATAAAAATGAATATATGAGTGAAAATAACTTACAAATATATGATGAGAAATTGCTTGCAAAAATGTGTACATTAGTCAAAACTGCCAATAAAAATGTGTTTATTAGGAGAAATTAGCACTAAAATGCTGAAGAATTTTCATGAGAATTTAAACAAAAATCACAAATTGCTGCAGAAATGTGGAGACCTGAATTTCAGATTGGAAAAATGAGAAACTGAGACAACCAAAAGTGACAGAGCTTTCCATCCCTACTGCTGGGTTATAGTTACAGAATTTAACGTTACTGCTGACGTTTGGCTAAACAATAATTTAATAGTCTCTTACATAGGTATCTAACATTACTTCCAATACTGTTGATGTTATCTCCATATGTTTCCTGATTGTTTCTTACTAATTAATGAACCAGCTATTGTACATCAAGTAGCTATCTGCCCACAGGATTATCGCCTGTCAGGGACGTGAACGATAAAGAACATGATTGATTGGTTCCCACCACCCCCAGCCGCCACAATGTAAATGATAAGGCTTGCTGAGCTGAACAGAATTATTTTTAAGTATTTGAGATGGTGAAACTGAACACACTAACCTACCATGTAGGTTTGTTGTGTGATGCTGAAGAGGACACATGGAAAGTTTTCTCCAACTCCCAATTTATTACTATTATCAGCAGCAGTACCCCAGGAAAACGGTGTTGTTGTGGTTTTATGATATTCCTAAACTCATTGTTCAGTGTTTGGATTGCGATCCCTGCACTCTCTTCTTTTGACCTGATTCTTAGACTGTGAACAAGTTCCTCATGCATCCGACTCTGAGTGATACTGTCTAGTTCTTAAGCATCCAGGAGCCCCCCCCCCACATAATTCACAACCACACTATGAAGTAGAATGACACACTTCATTTTTTTAACCATCACAAGGTTGCATGTTGTGCTTAATGGTGGCATGTATATTTATGCTGATTTATCAAAGGACATAGTCTTTACAAAACAGTGGTTATAGCCCAGGAGATCTGTACTGCATCTGGTTGCAGTGCACAAGCACAAGATTAACTTTTTTGTTAACTTTTATGCTTCAGCTTCTCTCTTTCTGATTATGCGATGGCCTGAGCACCCCTCCCCATCCTCACCTCATTCAGTATACTCAGTTTTTTTGCTTCAGGCTAAAAGCTTTTTGCTATACGACATTCTTCTTTTGTCATTTCATTTGTCATTTCTGTGCCCACTCCATCCTGTGCCTACTGTGACTGTGAAACAAATAACTGAGACATTTCATTGATTGGATATGCCAAAGTGCCAATGTTACAGATACCCAGAGAAGTTAATGTTAGTGGATTAAAATCAATGTTAACATTTAATTTATTTTCTTAATGACATTGTAAAGTTTGCTGACCTTTTTTTAAAAAAAACAACTGGTATTGGAGAAAGTTGTTGAAGTTTGCCTGAAAGGCCGTACACAAGGCGAATTTGCGAACTGCAGCAGAATCTGTGCCGATTTCTCCCCCATCTGTAGTAATGAGTGGTTCTCCCCCACCTCTCCCAGACCCAGTCTGTATTTTGTGAAGTTCTTATGAATGAAGTTCCTTAGTAGTCATGTCACTTGCAGTGAGACTTGAAAGGGGGCATGTTGGGGGTGGATCAAAGGAGTCCTTGTGGCTCCAACATGCCTCCAGAAAGGGCTAAAATCTACACTCACCTCGGAGGTGGTGTACCTATTTTATTTCTGATTGGTATCAACAAGAGAGGAGGGGAAGGCAAAACTAAAGGGAAAACACCAGGAAAGCTCCTTCTCCACCTGATCCCTCCACTTTGAGCAGGGCCGTTGTCATGGCTAGGCTGAGACATGCAGGGCTTGAGAGGCTATTTAACCCTATGCTGGCCTCATTTTGGCTTCCTTTCATTGCCAGCACCAACCCATCCTCCCTTAGGCATGCGCCCCCCATATTTGGGATGGTAACTGCCCATTGACCACGCCAACTGGGACTTGAGTTGTCACTTAAAACATGAAACAAAGCTATGAACTGTTGAAAGCTAACAACAAACATGGTATTGTGATTTAGCACTAGAGACCTTCTCCTTATTCTTTCTCACTCCCTTTCTGCAGCTATGCACACCCTGTGACTCCTTGCTCCTTCCAGCCCATACCTTCAAGAAACCTTGCCCTCAAAGGGCTATGGGAGAGTATTTATGTATTTGTTTCATTTATATCCTGCCCTTCCTCCCTGTGGTCACAAAGCCACCTTCCTGACCCTGGTGTTGCTGCTGCTTGCAGGGAAGTGACAAGGTTGGGCTTGCGCAGTCCAGACTGGGGCTGCCACTCCAGTCTCCCCATTGGTGCAACCGTGTGGCCCCAACCTCACTGCCATCCTTTCCCAGCCATGTCCAGGTAAGCAGCAGCAAAGGATGGTCTTGGAAGAGCAGGTGCTACTACTAGCTGTTGTCCAAAACATCTGGAGGGCACCAGGCTGGCGGAGGCTGGGATACAGTTTGCAACGGTAGCCTCTGGCCTTCTCCTGCTACATTTGTGACTTGGGATCTTCTTTGCACCATGTAATCCCCCCCTTCTTCTTCTTCTTTAGCAGATTATCATTGGTAGCTTTAAATGGTGTTAGAGGCACCACAGTAGTCTATCCTTTTCAGAGAGACTGGAGAAAATCCTGTTTTCCCAAGAGCTCTGGTATTTCTTTTATTCAGACTTGTTTATTTTAGGCTTTTGAGGACAGTTTCTGTGAATCCTCTTGTGAATGGCAATCGCTTGGGGGGGTGGATATAGCATTGTAGTATATCCCCTTGTGCTGGTAGGCTGAAATGGATGAAGTGCCTTAGTGATTTTCCTCTGGGCATAAATGGGGTGTGTGGGAGGTGAGATGTTAACATTCTCACTATTTTTATATGTTATGTCCTTTTGTCAGAAGACATAGCTGAAATTCATAGAGCTGCAGAGGGAGGAATAGCCAGTGGCACTGAATTGCTTGCTTCAGTGCCACAAAAGCAGGAGAAAATGCTTAGCAAGTTTTTTTATTGCTTGTGTGCCTAGCTGGGCTTCAGAGAAATCTTATGCTCCATTCTCAGGCCATTCACTCACAGGGAACCTTTACATATATTTCAAGTTCTCTAAAACATCAAACACACATGATCAAGGTCTTTTATTTTCTTGACCTTCCAGAGATTACATGGACATAAAAGGTGGCATCAACACAGCAAAAGATGGCTAGGAATCCTTCATTTCTGATGAGGAGGCTAGGGAATCTCTAGGCTTGAAAAGCAACACTGAGGATTATATAAATAGTATGGTTTATTTCCATAAAGTTTTCTTTTGGACAGTGCTCAGTTTCAGCTGAAAGGCAAGTGCACACATTTATGGGATGTGTTTGAAATGTTTTCCCAAGTAACCAAACCGCATTTCAAGCTCTGAGTAACCAGACCACATTTCAAACCTCTGAAAACAATAGCATGGATGAGGAGACATAGCTGGAAGGATAATGGAGGCCTTCTGCAGTCCAGCCAGTAAGTCAGAGGTTTGGGCAGCATTCCTATTTGAGGTTGCCTTGCACCCCCCTCCTTGGTAGTTTATGGTGTGACCATAGCATCCTACCTTGCTACTCCATACTTATGTTGATGCAGAAATAGCTGGTGGCCAGTAGGGACTGAATAGGGGTTTGGGGTGCTCACACTCTCAGACTGGCCTGAGAAGTAAAGGATCATTTTTTTTGTTTGCACTGCACTGTTGTTTTGGGAAGGACACCTCTGATCTAGCCTTGTCATGTGAATTAGCTGCCTAGGTCTAACTAGGTTACAAGTAGCAAACACAGTTGGGTGGAACAGCATAGGTTATCACATAGTGGGGAGTGTCCTAAGGCATCAGAATGGTGAAGGAAGGTTTATCCAAATCAATCTTTCAAGGCTTGCTGCCTTGAAGGGACTTGGATGCTGAATTGCTTGGGAGCTTTATTGAATCTCAAGTCTTACCAGTTGGGAGGGTGGCAGTAATGCTACCAGGTACTACTCAGCACACCTTAAAGTTTGTGTGCAAGAAACAGTGAAGTATCAGTTAAGGATGGATGGATCAATTGATTTTTGGTTCTTGCCAGTTTCACAAGGGTTCATCCATCAGTCTATTCTGCCCCATTTTTGCATCAATCTGAGACACATAATTTTAAAAAGGCATGGGGGGGGAAGAGAGATTCACATTATCTTTTCAGAAAATACAAATTTTGTATGCATTTTAACCCAAAAATATGCATACACATTTTAGTATGTTTTGTCAGCCAAGAACTTATTATCACAAATTTCAGGTAACTATGAAAAGTTAAAGATAACTGCCCTCTGATTTGCGTATTAGACTGGAAGGGGCAAATAAAGTCATTTCACTTAAAATGTGGACTAAACAAAATCCTTGAATGTGCCTAGTACTATCAGTGCAGTTACAGTTAAAATGTCCAAACCAGGGCAGAGCTGTCCAAACAAGAAAGGCAACAGAAGACAATATCAGTTAACCTGTACTGGTGAATGAACTATTAAGTAGAAATTTCAGATGTAGATCAGCAAAATTGCCCTGCTGTTTTTTACACACACACACACACACACACACACACACACACACAAACACACACACACACACACACACACACACAGAGAGAGAGAGAGAGAGAGAGAGGGAGAAACTACTTAAGTATTTCTTCACCTTCTGTCGGAAGGCAGAGCTGGGGTCCCAATCCCGGGGAGCTGGATCCCGGAGAGTTGGGAGAAGAGTATTCGGATGGATGGCAGAGGGAAGGGGGAGGAACTTCGCCCCTTTGGAGCGAAGACGAAACAGAGGAACTGCCAGTGATAAGGTCGCTTAGCAACGGGGAGCCTGAGCCCTCCCTGGACATTCTCACGCCTCCCCCTCTTTCAGGCTCAGAGCAAGAGGGGGAAGAGGGAGGGCTGCTCACAGCCGAAAAGCGGGGAGGCAGTTTACCATCAGCCCCTCCCCTATCCCCCATCCTGGAATCGGAAACTTCAGAAGAGGAGGGGGTGATGCTTCCCCCCTCACCGCGCACACGCAGACAGCTGAAAAGACAGGAGAGAAGGGGGGGAAGGCGGGCAGTACCTGAGGGGCAGTTAAGGAGGAGCGAAAGATTGCGCGCCCGTTTGGCCCCTTCTTAAAGAACAGGCGCGAAGAAGTCCCTTGCTCTGTCAACTTTCTCCCAATGCCGCAGGACCTGTATCCCTGTATTGATTCATGAGAAAATGCAGTCTTTGTTTGGACATTACCCTAATAAAACACGAATTAACTACAATCTTTGGTCTGGTTCCTGAGTCACATCCTGGGCCTGACACCTTCCATATCTTCTGTGTACAATAACATTATGTTATTTGCAAAATAGTTCCAGGACTGTATGACTTCAGACTGAAGAGGGTTATTTCTTTTTTGGGGGGGGGGATATTGCATGGGCTTCAGAGAAATCTTATGCTCCATCCTCAGTCCACTCACTCACCCTTACATATATTGCAAGCTCTCTAAAACATCAAACTCACATGATCAAGGTCCTTTATTTTCTCGAAAGCGTTCTGCATACAGCATAATAAATAAGTAATACTAAGCACAATAGCTTTCCATATGTGGAAATGTTTTTTTCATTGTTGGGTGGTGGGGAAGGATTCAGACATGGAATCTTCCACCTACAGTCTGTCGTGACCTGGGGACATTCCAGTGCATGGTGGAGGACTCAGATGAGGACAAGTTTCAGGTGACTTTCTCAGAGGAAAACCCCACCAGTACCTCATTCAGGTCCTTCTTGGCCGCAGGACAGCCACTATCCTCTGTCTCAGGAAAAGAGTCGCTTGCAGTACCTCTTTTTCCCTGGCATTTCAGAAGTCAAACACTACAAAATAAGGCAACAGCCCTTTAATCAGCCACCTACTTTCTTCAGGAAGACAGAGCCTCCAGGATTGGTCAGCCTACATAAGGCTTCAGTTGGCTTTAACTCCCTTCAGGAATGGCTCTTGTAGCTGCCTCGGTAGAGCTCCTTGAAGCTGTCTGTGACTTGGGCTCCTGTCCTGGACACCACCTGTTTCTGTTGCGAGCCCCAAGCTCCCACAGGACACAATCTGTATTTCATGGTCTCAAAACGTATGACAAGCTGATCTTCCTTGGATCAATGCATTCATATGCCAAGGTGGTGGGGCTGAAGATAGCTTTCCTTTGGTAAGTGAACCAACTCCATCTTAACATTTAGTACTGGACAGGTGAATTGCTATCAATAAGTTGTCAGTCTCCACAGCAGTCTGCAGGAATATATGGAAAAGGCACAGAGACCTTGAACATGGAGATCAGCAGAGAAAGTCATTCTCAATTTTGCAATTGCTGATGAGTTCAACAATGTGGCCTCTTTTTAGCAAGATCGCAGGACAGGTATTACATGAACTGTCGCTTTAGGCATATTGATACCTGTTTTAGCTCTGTTGTAGAATGTAGTACCTTTAAATCAATAGTGTTCTATGCAATCACAATGTCTGACATAATCTTCAATTCCATTGAGCTGTCATTAAAGACTAGTCACATCTTTCTGGTTTATTTCAGGGCATGACCAGGGAAATCATTACAGGGTTAGCACTTTAAATTATGAAACCTAAAGCTCTAATCCTTTGAATGCTCTCATTTCCTAGACTGCCAGTCAAACAGATGCTTAGAAGGAATGCATACCTCTCAACCCCTTTGAAGTTTTACACCAAAATTCTATTGATGACCATAGTGAGAAAATAGATACCAAATGTTCATGGCTGCATCGCCTAAGGCCTGAATGTAAATTAGTTTTGCTTGTTGGTTAGATTGAAATTATTTCCTGAACTGGACTGATTAGTTAGCTACCTTAATCTTGTGATTATTGTGCTTCTGTATCATAAGAGTTAGTTTAATATGAGTTCCCTAGGGTAAAAGTATTTTTATACAGCTATTTTACCCTTTTCAGCTTGAATTTACCTTCCAGCTAAGTGAAATATTCACATTACTAATAGCTTGTCTTCTGAAAAATTCAAAAAATACCTGGGCCACCCATTTTACTGAGTAATACATTACATTTGCTCCTGATTTCCATTGTTCACATCTGAATTCTGTTGGTTTAGTTTGGCTTCTCTATATACCAATGAAGTGACTTTTTTAAAAATGAGGTTATGCTAACCATGTGTCTGTTCAGAAGTTTTGGTTAATCCAAGGCACTTTATTCCTTTATTCTGATGATTCTTACCTGGTAATTTGCACATTGTATTTGATCTTTCACATGACGTACAAGCTAGCTGTGGAATTCTAGTGAAATGTAGTACATGTTTAGTGCAAATTTCCATGGTTAATGATATCAGAAATAATCCATTAGTAAGGCTGGGAACCAAGAAAATCACAAGAGTTTTTTGCTAGCTGAAGCCGCTCACATGACAGGCATCCCAGCATGCAGTGCATTCCAGCCCTTTAGTTGTGTGTGTGTGGGTGTTGCCTGATGAAAATTGTACCAGTATTCTGGCATTGGCACAGATAGCAGCAGCATTCCCCACACATACCCTTGTCGATACAACTAAAACAATTTAAAAAGTCAGATGCTATAGGGAGAGGGCTTACGTCATGACAGGATGAGATCTGAGACCTCCTACACAGTGGGGAACAGTGTGCATATGTATAATGGGTGAGAGATGAAAACAAGCTGTGTGAAAGACAGTTGTACGAAATGCTGGTATATCAGGTTGAAAAAACTGCTGTTCCTTAATGCAAAAGGTACTGCAGTGTGAAAGAGATTTTAGAAATTGGGACAGAAGCGCTATCTTTTTAATCTGTTAAACTAACTTAATCAGCCCCATGTGTGAAAGCAACCCCAGTGAGATAATCCCTTTTTGACTTCAACCTGCATTTTCATGAATCCTTTTAATTTACATGTCTGAATATTAGCGTTTACATTGGGACTAAAGATCATCTTACCCCTTATATACCCATTTGATCACTGCACTCTGCATGTGAGGGCCTCCTGCAGATACCATCTTTTTAGGTGGTCCATTCCATACAACATAGGAAGCAGACTTTTAGTGATGTGGCATCTATCCTTTGGAATTCCCTCTCCTTAAATATTAGAAAGGCACCACCTGTGTTATCTTTTTGGTACCTACTGAAGACCTTCCTCTTTCAACAAGCCTTTTACTGACCTTACCCCAGTCTGCATCTGTGTTGCAATTGTTTTTTAAGATGTTGGAATTGCTGCTCTGGGCTCCTACTGGGAGGAAGGATGGGATATAAATATAATAAATAAGATAATAAAATTAATAATAATAATAAATAATTTTAAAGGTTTTTAAAAGACACTTTAAAGACATTTTAAAGATGTTTTAATACTTTTTAAAAGATGTTTTGTTTTAATATATTTTAAAGTCTGTTTTGTGATGTTTTAGAATATTTTTAGTGTTTTTGTTTGCCGCCCTGGGCTCCTACTGGGAGGAAGAGTGGGATATAAATGCAATAAATAATCATCATAGAATAGTAGAGTTGGAAGGGGCCTATAAGGCCATCAAGTCCAACCCCCTGCTCAATGCTCAATGTTATGTTCAATATTGTTCAATATTATTAATGATTAATATTAATATTATTATTAATAATATCAATAATGCTCAATATTATTAACAACAACAACAACAGAACACCAGGAAAAAATCTGTCTTGCAATCTAATTTTGTCTTTGTTGTTTCTTTGCTGGATTTCCCCCCCACCAGCTTTTACTAATTTGCTTCTCCTGGTTATTGTTAGTTCAACCCTCCAGCTACTACTACTAGCCTACTAGACTACTAGCCTGTTCAGATGCCGGTATAATCTGGATCCGAGGCTTTTTGCAGATCCTTTTAATTTGGACCGTTTGCATGAAGTTTTTGCCAACGCGATTACATTCAGATGCTTTTGCCTTTCACTCCAGATTAAATGGATGTGATGAAAACCTAAAATTGCTTTTAAAATCCACACTTGCTTCGGTACGCTTCTACCGTCTATTACCTTTTAAATGCCTTTTGGCTGTGCACTTTCTTCGCCATTAGATCCTCCCTTTTCTCCACCCCTTTAACTGTCTCTGGGCATCATTTTGTTTCCTGCCATTGACGAAGCAACTTCCAGTCTCTTGCCTTCCTTTTTCCCACTTACTCCCCAAGGGTAGCAGGGAAGAGCTGGAGCTCATAAAATTCCTTCCTGGCTACTTCACAAAGACAAATCTATCTTTTTTGAGCCAGCTTGCGCTCTCTGTGTTTGGCCGGTGGCGCTCCTCACCTGTCTGCAGAGCTGTGGTTTTGGTACTGGATGCCCTTCGGAATTGTGTCTGCACAGCTGTTGTTTACGTCTAGCCCGGCATGTGTGTGTGTGAGAGAGAGAGAGTGTGAGAAAGTGTGTGTGGAGGACCTGTTCTGCCTCATCGCATCCCTCTGCTCCCCCCAAAGCTGGATCTCTCCCCCCCTCGGGCAGATGCATTTGCCCTTTTTGCAGCCATGGCAAGAGGAGGCTGGCGAAGGCGCCACTGGGGTAATTTATAAGTGCCCAAAAGCACAGGGGAAAGGGGAGCTGCCTTGGCGTCTAATCCCAGCATCTGTTCCACTCACGGAGAGTGATAATATTAAACGGTCAGTGCTGCCAATAGTAGCTGTTTTTAATGTCTCTCTAAAGATAATTGTTTGGGTTTTTTTATGTTTCCCAGAACACATGCTGAGGCTTGTCCTGGGGTGCCAAAGGCACACTGATCTCGCGCAGGGACAGCCTAACAGCCATGGGTGGGAGCGATTCCCTTTCTTTCAAGTGCCTATTCCTCCCTTCGTTTAGGGAAACACTGCCCCTTCCCCGCCTCCGCAGTTAACATGCTAATGTGTGGGTGCAGCAACAAGGAAACACTGATAGCAATAAACGCACACACATGTGAATGCTACAAAGAAAAACAGCCAATTTATTCCTAGCGAGGGCAGAAGTATGTGAGCTGTCAAAATCAATTGTGATGGGAAAAGCAGCATTTTTAATGTGGATCTTGACTCATATGTGAACCAGCCCTACAAAGGCTATGTCTCAGAAATTGCCTTTGAAGTCTGTTTCCAAGTGGTTTGCTATTGAAATTGCCCCTTTCAAGTAGTCACCTGATGTCACAGGCCCCACCCACCTGTCAAAGTTAGTCCATGGGGGAGAGGAAGGATGGAGCCCACTGGCAGGATTAGTTCCCCACTCCTGGTGCATATGAAAGGGGGAGGAGGAAGAGACAAAGGATGAAGGAATTTTGTGGCTCTGGTCAGGAAGAGAACCAGGAACTACAGCTGAGAAGAAGCAGGGTGTGAAATATCCCCTTTCACTTGAGGCTAAAGGGATCCCAAGGTTTGCTCCATCACCCTTTCTCCTATGGTGTAATTCAGAAGGGATGCTTGAAGAATAAGAACATAAGAACATAAGAAGAGCCTGCTGGATCAGGCCAGTGGCCCATCTAGTCCAGCATCCTGTTCTCACAGTGGCCAACCAGGTGCCAACCAAGAATGTGATGCATGTTCATTCCAAAGAATTAGAACCTGCCAAACTAATGTAAGTAAGTTTAATGTTGAAACTACAGGCCACAACACAGCAAATCAAAAACATACACAAGAACATTAATGTATTAATAATAATCTGACCCAGCATCCTGCCTGTTATTGCTTCATAAAAAAGACAGTGTAGGACATAATGTTTAATGTTCTCCAAACTAATGTGCAGATCAGAGTGTGGTTATCACTTTAAATTTCATGCTTCTCCAAATTTTATGAATGTGAGACTTGCAACAACAACAGTGTTTTACAGGCAACTCCAAGAACCTTGAAAGCCAATCTGTAACTGCAACACTGCGCATGTGTTCAAAATGGGGATAGTCATTTTGTTCCCTGCACAATACCTGTGAGAGGGATGGCATGTCACCACAACTTGTTGCTCCCTGAGGATTTTGAAACATGCAGTGGATGCCGTAGCAGCCAGGTTGTCCAGCTATTCAGAGTAGTTAGCTATTACCTATAAAACAAGACTGGAGTTTTTTTTAAAAAAAGAGAGACTGCCCTTGGACTGCCTTGTAACACTGTATGTATTTGTTTACAATTTTTTAAAATGCACACATTAATACAGAAGTGGGACAAAACAGACTAAGGAAGGAATACATATGAATGTGGCATGGACTGGAAATAGACAGATCTGTCCATTCAAATAATGGAATTGCTATTAAAGACACCTGTTTAAAAGAACACCCAGAGCACACTTGCTTCCATGATTTTAGTGCAGTGCTGTAATTGTTATATCCAATTTGTTTGATTTTATGTTTTATAACTGTTTTGTTTGTTTAAACAGAACACTGCAAAGAGAATGCCTGTCATGGGGTGGCTCAGAAATATAATCAATCAGCTCAGTCAATCAGTTTAACACCCACCTGCTATTTAACAGAATCCTGTGTGTGTAAACAGATGACTTTTCAGGTTCATCCAACCCATCTTTAACTCTCTTTTGTAAAGTGGGGTTCACCTTTTTTCATATTTTATGTTCATTGTGTGATTTCTCTCTTTTGCCCTTCTCCCCAAGATAGCCACAGCATCTTTACCGGTGTGAAAACCAATTTTAGGTCAGGAGTCATGACCCATATTGCAAATCATTGGTATTACTGCATTTAATGGTTCAAGTAAATGTGAGTCTTAGTTCATACTTTTATACCTCTCACTGTATGTCACAATTTCCCTTTATTCTGTTTTTCCCCCTTTTTTGCACTCTTGCACTTAAACTGCTTGTTACTTAATATTTTCATTGGGTTGGATTCAGGCTAAGTTAGTTGGGCTTCATTCTCACTGAAATAAAATTAGTCATGACTACTTTGTTTACCCCCTCTAGATTCATACCTTAATGTGGTGTGGGGGTTTGCGAGTGTTGAAGGAGCTGAGAACAATGCTGTCAGGGGTCTAGACCAAGAGGCTTTTACCTCCGCTTTCTGTTTGCACAGTCCACATAGGGGGCTGCAAACTTGATGCTTTTCATTCACACTGAAGGGAAAGGATTAATCACGCAGCTTCCTAATGACCACACACTCTTAAGGTCAATTTTTCACTTCCTCTGGTTACCTTGGCAACTGAGCATGCTCAGTTTGTTCCAGAGTTTCATAAAGTGTGATTTGTATTTTCACTGCTACAATCCAGCTGGAATGCAAATATTTGCTTGAACAGTGTTATGCTTTTGTGCACAAATTAGGGGAGAAAGAAAAATAAAGCACAGTTTGCAGCAGGCTTGCAGAATGGGAGACAGCAGCCATACACGATATGAAATGAAAGAAGGTAGGAGGAGGGGAGTGGGCATGGAGAGGGGAATGATTGACACACCCACCTAAAGCATCCGAGTAAAGTGTCTACAAGCACTCAGATATACAAACTGAAGTCATTTTTACCTTCCATTTTTGGATTAAAAGAGCATTGCCATACTACAGATTTAAAGGGGAAACTGAGATCTAGCTGCTGATTGCGTGCAACTTCATGTGATCCATGCAAATTAAAAGGGGCTGTGAGTAGCACCAGACTCATACGAAAGCTCTGTGTGAACCAGCCCTAAGTTGCATCCAAACTCAGAGGAAGGCATTGGTAAACCACCTCTGAATACCTCTTACCATGAAAACCCTATGAACAGAGTATCCAAAATGCAACATGAGATAGTGCTGGAAGATGAGACCCTCCAGGTCAGAAACCGCTCACAGAGCTACTGGGGAAGAAAAAAGGACAAGTATGAGTAGCGCTGTGACTAATGACGCAGCTGGGTCAAAGCCAAAAGGAAGCCCAGAGGCTGATACACACAGATGCGAAAGGAGAGTCAGGAGTTGTATGACGCACATAATAGGAACATGGAATGTGAGAAGCATGAACCAGGGAAATTTTAGAAATTGTCAAGAAAGAAATGGAACATATCTACATTACAATACTTGGTGTGAGTGAATTAAAATGGATGGGAATGAGACATTTTCAATCAGGCAACTAGAAAATATTTTATGCAGGAAATGAGAAATTAAGAAGAAATGGGATTGCTTTAATAGTGAGAAGTAGGGTTGCCAGGCTCAGGGCCTGAGAATGATTCTGTATCTTGGAGGCTGGACCTGGCAACCAAGAGGTCTTCTGTATCTTTAAAAGTTGTGCAGGGGGAAGGGAGAATTTCACCTTGTGGTTTTCCCATTACAGTGTTGCAAGAAAACCTGCACTATGCTGAATTTTCTCCTCTCTTAAAGATACAGAATGATTCTCAGGCCCTGAGCCTGGCAGCCCTAGTGAGAAGTGATGTAGCAAAAGCAATTAGGAGCTACAACGCAAGGTATGAGTGAGTGATAGCATTAAGATTAAACGGGAAGCCTATTCCCATAACCATCATCTAAGTCTACACTCCAATGGCAAATGCAGAAGAAGAGGAATTGGAGATATTTTATGAAGAAGTACAGGAAGAAATTGATCACACACCAAAACAAGATGTGATGATAATCATAAGGGACTGGAATGCAGTAGGGAACAGAGAAGAACTAGGAATTGTGGGGAAATGGGGCTCAGGTGATAGAAATGAAGCAGGAGAAAGACTTATTGAATTCTGTGAAGCCAATAATTTGTTTCTTGCAAACACATTTTTGAGCAACCAAAAAGATGACTGTACACCTGAACATCACCAAATGGTCAATATAGGAATCAGATTGATTATATAATTGGTAGCAGAAGATGGAGAAGCTCCATACTTTCTGTGAGAACAAGACCAGAAGCAGACGGCGGTACACATCATGAACTGGCCATATTGACAATCAGAGTAAAGCTAAAGAAGAACAACAAAGCAATCATAATGCCAAAATACAATTTATTTATTTATTTAGTATGTTTTTTTATTTGAAATATATAAAGGAAGATTGAATATTAAATATTCACATAATACAGAAACCATATACGCAAAGAATAGTACATTACATATAAAAGTACTGCTCAGCCTATCACTATCCACATACAATACAAATTACTTAACATTGGTTATTAGGCAGTTTTAGATAATAATTAATTATCAAGAGGACAGATTCCAGATCTCCAGAGAAACTATTGTAGCCATAAGCTGTTAAAGGCAATTGGAACCTGTATTGGTGCTGATGTTTTGTTTGTATGTGTAATAAAACACGACCATTCTGTAGCAAAACTATATTTTTTCTTTTGTCCTCTTGCCACTCTCAAACTTTGAGTAAGTTTCTCTGAGAGCGCTATTTCCCATACTATGCTATACCACTTTCCAATGTTTAATCCTTTTGCCTCTTTCCAGCATTTAGCTATCAACATACGTGCTGCTATTAAGAGATACTCAATTTGCTTTTTATGTGATATGGTTTGGTTTTGGCCATCAAATTTATTAAATAATGCCAATTCCGGTGTTTTTATTACTTTCATTCCCATTATAATGTATATTTCTTCAAAACCCTCCGTCCAGAATCTTTGAATATGTTCACAGTCCCACCACATGTGAACATAGGATCCGCGGACCCAACATCATCTCTAGCACAATGGTGAGTAGGACTTGTCTATCCTTGCTATTCTGGATGGCGTTAGGTACCATTTTTGTAAGATTTTGAGTGATATTTCTGTGTATTTAGCTGATATGGCTTTAAAAGGAAATTTCCCCCACATTTTTGTCCATTATTCTTGATCAATTTTTGATAGCCCAGTCAGATTCCCAGCAAGTTCGTAGCCCTTGTTGTGATCCTAAATCCTGTTCAAGTAGCAATCTATATAGGGTAGTTATTTGCCCTTTATCTTTTTCTGGTATGTTAACTACCATTCTTTCAAAATCTGTCAAGTTTCTGGTGCCTTGCTGTATGACGTGTTGCTTTCTAATAAATGTAGATAGTTGATACCACGCTAACCATGTAATATTTGAATTCTTCAATGATGTCCTCCGGACAGTCCTGGATATGGGTAATAAGTCAGTATAATAATGCATTAATCTGTAGAGTTGATTATCTTTTAATGTCTTTTTATTTATCATTCTCTCTTTTAGGTAAAAGTCCAGGTGTCCACAAATTGGTATCAATGGGGATATCCCTGGCATCAATGATTCCTTTCTATATTTCCAGACCTTTAGTATGGGATTAATGCTTGTATGTTGTTGTTTTATTTCCTTTTTAATTTCTTTTTTAATGAAAGGTAATACTGCAAGATCAATGTATTGAAATAAAGACTTTTCTATACATACCCAATATTTTTCTTGAGAATAATTGATTATGGACATCAAGTGTCTAAGCTGATAAGCTTCATAATATAGTTTCAATAGGGGTATTCCCCATCCTCCTTCTTCTACCCTCCTATATCTCAAGTTTTTTGATGTCCTAGGTCTTTTACTTTTAAAGATAAATGTGTCAATTGTTGATTGCCATATATTAAAAATTATTCGTGCAATATCCGTGGGTAATACATAGAACAAGTATGTAAATTTTGGCACCACCATCATCTTTATAACTGATATTTGGCTCATTAGCGACAAGTTCATTTTATTCCATCTTTTAATATCTGCTGTTACTTGTTTCCAGATTCTTCCATAATTTAATTGAAAGGATTTGTTCATATTTTTTGAAATTTGAACTCCTAAATAGCGGAATGACTTGTGAACTAATGGGATTTTAAGTTGATTAGACATGTCAAATTGATCTTTGGGAGGTATATTGTAACATAACAAATCTGATTTTGTGTAATTGACTTTCAGTCCTAATGCATTTTGGAAATGTTCTAGTTCCTCTTTGATATATCTCATACTTCTTTTTGGATTTTCTAGCATAAGTACCATATCAGCATACAAATTTATTAAATGAGTTTGATTTTTAATTGGCACTCCCTTGATGTTATCATTGTTTGTTAATTTGCCAGCTAAAAACTCAATTATCAGATCAAATAATAATGGGGATAGAAGGCATCCTTGCTTGGTACCAGATTGAATTTTAAAGGGGGATGTTTCTGTATTATTAAATCTAATTGTTGCTGATGTTTCGGTGTAAATTGTTTGTAAAACATGTGAAAATTTTGGGCCAAATTTGTATAGTGGAATATTTAACAAAAATTTTAGGTTTACGCTATCAAAGGCCTTATGGAGGTCTAGAGCCAAAATTGCTAGTGATATTTTTGATTTTTTTTGCGTGATTACACTATATAATCTTCTAACAGGAATTGCTATATGCCTTTTGAGGATAAATCCAAACTGGTCTGGATGAATTATTTTCCCTATCATTTAATCTATTTGCCCATATAGTAGCAAAGATTTTATAGTCCACATTTAATAATGAAATAGGCCGATATGAATCTGGAAGATCTGGGGCTTTACCAGGTTTTAATAAAAGAATTATCCTTGATTGTTAGCAAGTATCCGGTAGTTGTGTTCCCTGTAATACCTATTTGCTTCCGGGTGAGATTCAAGGTGCTGGTTATGACCTATAAAGCCTTACATGGCGTGGGACCGCAATACCTGGTGGAACGCCTCTCCCGCTATGAACCTACCCGTTCACTTCGTTCAGTATCTAAGGCCCTCCTCTGGGTACCAACCCATCGTGAAGCCCGGAGGGTGGTTACTAGATCTAGGGCCTTTTCTATGGTGGCCCCTGAGTTGTGGAATAGCCTCCCCGAAGAGGTACACCTGGCACCTACATTATTATCTTTCCGGTGCCAGGTAAAGACCTTCTTATGCTCCCAGGCATTTTAATCATTTTAATATTTGTATCTTTTTAATCTTGTAATACTAATCCTTTTATCATCTTATACTTTGTTTAATTGTATTTTGTTTTCATTGTGTCTTATATGTTTTGTGATTTTATTATTATGATGTATGTATTTTATCCTATTCTGTTTACTGCCCTGAGAACTACTTGCTATGGGCGGTATATAAATGCAACAAAATAAATAAATAAATAAATAAATAAATAAATATTGCATTAAAAACTTCTGAAAGTTGTGGAATCAGTAATTCAGCATATGCTTTATAAAATTCAGCTGTAAAGCCATCAGGTCCTGGTGCTTTACTAGACTTCAAAATTTTTATAGCATTTTTTTATTTCTTCTACTGATATAGGCTATTCTAAATATGTTGACTGCTCCCTTGTTAGGCCAGTAATCTTACTTCCTTGTTGGTACTCTTTTATAAATTATCTGTCTATATTTGTTCCTTTGTATAAGTTTTCATAATATTTGGTTAATATTTTCCTCATTTCATTTGCGCTATACGTTTTTATGCCTTCCTTAGTTGTTAAAGCTACAATTCTATTACTATTTTTCCTTTTTTTTACTCTATTTGCTAACATTCTTGATCCCTTTCCATCAAATTCATAATATTTTTGTTTAACATAGAGCAAATCTACCATTGTTTTGTCAATATCTAGCAGGTTTAGTTCTGTTCTTTTCTTTTCCATTTTTTGTCTAATAACTTGTGAACCAGTACCTTTATATTGTGCTGTTAGAACTTCTACAGTTTTTTCTAATTCTGATTTCTGTTTTTTAGTATTATTTCGAATAATGGCCATTTCTTTAATATACTGCCCTCTAGTTACTGCTTTCATGCAATCCCATCTCACCCCTCCTGAAGTGTCATTAATATGATTTTCTCTGAAATAGTTTACTATCCCCTCCTGTATTCTACTTTTACATTCCTGTCTTGCTATTAGGGTAGGGTGTAATTGCCATATTGGTGTTGTTTTCTCTTTGGCACACGTTGCCATCTCCAGGAGCACTGGGGCATGGTCAGATATGTTTATTTGGCCTATATGCATTCTGACTAACCATGGTAGTAGACCCTTTGTAACCATTATTGTATCCAGTCTCGAGAATGAACCATGGGGTCATGAGTAAAATGTGTGTGTGTAGTCTTTTGGGTAGAGTTCTGCCCATGTTTCGTAGAGTTCATATTTTTGTAAAATTTTCATTCATTACTTGCTTATGGTGTTGAGATTGATCTCTAATTTGTTTAATATTATTCACATCTCTGACTGCTACTACACCTTGTAAATTCCAATTAATGTCCTCTCCTATCAATAATTCTGTTTCTGTAACCAAAATACAATTTAAATAACATCCCAGAAGAATATAAAGATCAAATAAGGAACAGATTTGAGGCTTCAAACTCAGTTGACAGAGAACCAGAAGAATTATGGACTGAAGTCAGAGACATTATCAGCGAAGAATGCAAAAAGACAATACCTCTAATTAAAAAGAGACAAAAACCCAGAGCTTGGAAGTAACTTGTTACAAATAATGAGTTACTTGTAGTTTATTACTTTTTTGAGTAATGAGAGGCTACCTTCATTACATTTTGCTAGTAATAGAATGAGTAGTAACTTCATTACTTTTGAGCTGTAACTTTAATGTTTCCAGCGTTACTTTGGGGCATTACTTGGGGGGGGAGCAGGGGAAATCTTCCACTCCTCTGATTTGTGGATAAAAACCATGTGCTTCAAATTGGGCTTCTGTGGAGCATCGCTCTTCCCTTGTCCTCTATGGGTGTTTAGGGGGTGACGAGGGAGGAGGTGGAGAGTGTGACGGGATGGAGTGGAGAAAACAATTATTTAAAAATGGATGAGAGTGGAAGGAGAAAAGAGCTGGAAAGCAAGGAGGCAGCATGGAGGCATCAGCAAAATGGACATGAAGAACTGGATTCAGAGGTGAGAGATGACAATGTGTGTGTGTATGGTGCACAAAGTCTGTGTGAGTGCTTGCGTGCGTGTGTGCACACGCCAAGCTCCAGCGATGCTGCCTCTCTTACCAGCATAGCCAAAAGCACAGCTTCAGGGTGAGCGAGGGGCAGGCAGAAGTTGCAGCAGCAAGTAGCCAGGGTTCTAAAGAGTGTTGCTTCCAGTTTTCTTTCCTGCCCTTCCTTTTGTGCAAATTCTTCTCTCCATGGCAAATGCAAAGTGTTCCAAACAGGCACTTGTTAAAAATGATTGTATAGCTGACTTACAGTACAATAAAGAAAAGTCTATGCAGAAGTAAGTCTCTTTATGTTTAATGGAGCTTACTCCCAGGTAAATCAAATATCTGTCAGACCGTATCTCCCTATACGAGCCTGCCCGGGCCCTGAGATCTTCAGGAGAGGCCCTTCTCTCAGTCCCAACACCCTCACAAGTGCGATTGGTCGGGACGCAAGATAGGGCCTTCTCGGTGGCTGCTCCTAAGTTCTGGAACTCCCTTCCTAGGGAGGCACGAATGGCCCCCATCTTGCCATCCTTCTGTCGGCAAGTAAAGACTTTTTCATTCCGACAGGCTTTTGGGATAGAAGGTGTTTAGGATTGGGCTTTACAAGGCTTGTTTTAATGTTTTATATTATTATCTATATTATTTTAAATTGTTTTTAGATTTTTAAGTGCTTTTTATGGTTTTTAGGTTGTGCATAGTTTAATTGCATTTTAATTGTATGTTTTTCTATGTTTTTAACTACACATAGTTTTATTTGTAAGCCGCCCTGAGTTCCAGTTTGGAAAAAGGGCGGGGTAAAAATAAAGTTTCAATTCAATTCAATTCAATTCAAATTGGGTATAGGATTGCACTAATTAGGCGACATAAGGACTGATTTAAGCTGTAACAATTAGCGACGGTGGGAAGAGAAAAAGTATGACCCTTTATAGTATAAAGATGCATCAATCTCTTTAACGCAAGTAAAATTTGATGCGGGTAATACAAAGACTAACCTGCAAGCCAGTACTTGTCTACTCAGAAGTAAGTCCTATTGGGTTTAATGGGACTTACTCCCAGGCGTATATTGAGTACACACTTACCTGGGAGTAAGTCCCATTGAACCCAATAAAGCTTACTTTTGAGTAGACATGTATTGGATTGCAGCCTTAGTTTTCTTTTTCTCCCATTTTAATTCTGCCTTCTGTATCTTCACAACAGCCCTGTGAGGTAGGTTAGGCTGAGAGTTAGGGACTGGCCCAAGGCAATAGATAGGCAAAAACAATAAGTAAACATTTAAAATGTGAAAATGCTCATGCTCAGAGTATTTTTGTTGCTCTTTGTCAAGGCTTTGTGTGTGGGTTTCTATGTCTACTGTCTCATAACTTCTTTTTGCCTGAGAATGTCATATTTCATTCGGTTACAGATGTTCTTTTTTTTTTAAAAAAATGCCCAAATTCTGTGGTGTTTATTTTTTAACTTGAGTTCTTTACATTGTTTAGGGGTGGCATTGCAGGAGATCAGGCTCTTATGGACAGCTGTGGGGCAGGTAGAAATAAAATGGAGTAAGCCTTTTTTGTATGGAAATACAATTACGGGGAAAGCATCACCTGTTAACATTCTATCTGTCAGACATCTTATTACTTCTGTGTGCCTCCTTCCTAGATTTATTTTTGACTTGTGAATGCCATGACCATTGGCATTCCCTCCCCTGTTTATCTTTGCAACAACCCTGTGAGGTAGCTTAGTCTGAGACAATATATGTACATAAGCATCAGTTGGTAGTTGTAGTTGGTACAACATTAATAAAGTATAGCGCCTGAAATGTATTGTGGTAGAGTCCAGCCCTATATATGTCTACTCCAAATTAAGCCTCATTGAGTTAAATGGATAAGTATATAGGATTGCAGATTAATTTTTACCTCTGAAAGGAACGCAGTGTCAGACATAGAATTTAAGAGACATACTTTTCTGGATATGTTTGAAACAAATGGGTAGGTGGGAAGGGAGTTGGGTCTTCAACATAGTGCCCTCCAGATGTTTTTGGACTACGACTTCCATCAGTCTCAGATAACATAACGACACTGAAGTTGGTTCCTAGTTCCCAGTTCCTTATTTGCTTGAAAGTTAAAAACACGATATAAAGAAGAAAAGTTCTCAGCTACAGAAACTCCAAGCCAAAGTTGACATGTCTTTGAACCCCAAAATATATGTTGGGGTACCTGTATCACATATCGCTGTGATCTGGAGACTCTCCCTGTCAAGAATAACAACAAATTTATTGCATCAAAATTATCAGGCTTCTGAAATGCTCATAAATGCATAATGATGCCATAAAATCATAAAAAATAAGTAACTGGGTGTGCCCACCCCACAATCTGTTCTGGGCCAGGACAACTCATACACCCCAGGGAAGGGGAGGGTGTCCTCTATAAGATGCCAGTGCATCCAACCTGACCCAGAGCTTTTGCTGGGTGCAGGACAGGGATAAGGGCATCTATGCACAACCCAAAGCAACAAAAATATGCAGAAAGCAATAAGTAACTGGGGGTGCCCACCCAAAAATCTGCACCGTGCCAGGCAGTAGTGTAGTGGCAAATTCAGCAGTGCAGGGTCCCTTCATGATAGTCTCAGGCACAGCCAGACCCCCCCTCCCCCTTATTTTGCTCCTGGGTTGAGAATGAGGTCCTTGTTAATGCCTTCTTCCACAACAACTGATATCCCTAGGAGACAATCAGTATGAAAGGGGAGAGTATTAGCTACTGAAAAGTGTCTTCTCGGTGGGTGACTCACCTCCTTTCACTCTGATTGCCTCCGATCAGCAGGAAAAGACAAGGAAGCATATTAGAAGACTCTTCTCAGTGGCTAACACACTCCCCTTTCATGCCAGTCAGCTCATATGATGCCGGAGACATAGGGCCACTGCTTCAAAAAAAGTAAGGGGTGTAGGACTCCTTAAGTCGCTGGACAACTACTCCCCTGCTGCCAGGACAAATTATACATCCCAGGAAGGGGGAGGGTGACCTCTACAAGATGCCAGTACTTTCCACCTGGCCAACAGTTTCCCCTGGGCGCAGGGCACTCATAAGGTCATCTGTGCAGAACTAAAATAATGAAGAGCTACAACGCAAGGTCTGAGTGAGTGATATCAATGAGATTAAATGGGAAACCTATTAACATAACCATGATCCAAGTCTATGCTCCAATGTCAAACGCAGAAGAAGAAGAAATGGAGAGATTGTACGCAGAAGTACAGGAGGAAATTGATCACACACCAAAACAAGATATGATGATAATCATGGGGGACTGGAATGCAAAAGTAGGGAACAGAGAAGAACTAGGAATTGTGGGGAAATGGGGCTTAGGAGACAGAAATGAAGTAGGAGAAAGAATTATTGAATTCTGTGAAGCCAATGATTTGTTTCTTGCCAAAACATTTTTTGAGCAACCAAAAAGATGACTATACACGTGGACATCACCAGATGGTCAATATAGGACTCAAATTGATTATATAACTGGAAACAGAAGATGGAGAAATTCCATACTTTCTGCAAAAACAAGACCAGGAGCAGACTGCAGTACAGATCATGAACTGATTGTATCAAAAATAAAAGTAAAGCTAAAGAATAACAACAAAGCAATCATAATGCCAAAACACAATGTAAATAACATCCCAGAAGAATATAAAGATCAAATAAGGAACAGGTTTGAGGCTGTAAACTTAGTTGACAGAGAACCAGAAGAATGATGGAGTGAAGTCAGGGACATTATCAGGGAAGAATGCAAAAAGATGATGCCTCTAGTTAAAAAGAGAGAAAGACCTCAATGGATAACTGAAGAAACTCTTAAAATGGTTAAAGAGAGAATGAAAGCAAAAGCAAAAGGAGATAGAAACATGGTTAGAACCCTAAATGCAACTATACAACGACTAGTACGTAGGGACAAAGAAAACTATTACAATAGTTATTTTGTAGAAATAGAAAATGACAACAAAATGGGAAGAACAAGAGCCCTATTCCAAAAGATCAGAGAAATGAAAGGGAAATTTAAACCAAGAGTAGGGGTGTTGAATAATCAACAGGGGGAAACACTGACTGACCGAGATGAAATAAAGGGAAGATGCAAGCAATACACTGAAGAACTCTATAAAAGTGATGCAAGGATGACAGATTCATTCACGGAGGAATCATATGATGAAGAACCAGAAAGTTTAGAATGTGAGGTGAAAGCTGCTCTTAAAATACTTGGAAGGAACAAATCACCAGGAATAGACTGCATACCAATTGAGTTGCTACAAGCTACTGAGACTGAATCTGTCCAAATTTTGACAAAAAGTTGTCAAGAAATATGGAAAACTAAACAATGGCCCACAGACTGGAAGCGTTCAATATATATTCCAATTCCAAAGAAAGGGGATCCCAGGGAATGCAGTAATTATCAAACTATTGCCTTAATATCCCATGCAAGTAAAGTAATGCTTAAGATTCTACAACAAAGGCACTTACCATATATGGAGCGAGAAATGCCAGTTCTCCAAGCTGGATTTAGAAAGGGAAGAGGTACCAGAGATCTTATCGCAAACATATGTTGGATAATGGAACGGACCAAGGAATTTCAGAAGAAAATCACCCTGTGCTTTATAGACTACAGCAAAGCCTTTGACTGTGTAGATCATGAAAATCTGTGGAATGCTTTAAAAGAAATGGGGGTGCCACAGTACCTGATTGTCCTGATGTGCAACCTATTCTCTGGACAAGAGGCTACTGTAAGGACAGAATATGGAGAAACCAATTGGTTCCTCATCAGAAAGGGTCTGAGACTGGGGTGTATTTTATCACCCTATTTATTTAATCTATACACAGAATATATCATACAGAAAGCGGGATTGGACCAAGATGAAGGAGGTGTGAAAACTGGAGGAAGAAATATCAATAATTTAAGATATGCAGATGATACCATACTCTTCTGTTCCCTGACCTCAACTAAACCACAGTCTCCAACCTATTGACATAATAAACCTCAAACAAAACTATGCAGGTAAGAAGCCAGCAGGCGTGTGGGGGCTTTCCAGTGTTTTGCACAGCCTGCAGCATGTATGACTATCTGCCTGTTGGACAGCAGTCGTGGGTGTGCTCTCGGTGCAATGAGCTCCTGGCTCTCCGGGAACTACTTCATTTCCTTGAGGCCAAGGTGGCGGACCTGGAAAAGCTGAGAGAGGCAGAGAGGTGTGTGGAGGAGGCCTCAAGGGATGTTATAGCTGTGTCCCACTCCAGCGATGATAGCTCTCCTGCTATCATGGAGAACGATGGTCTCGGGGAAGGAGAGCATCTAGTTGAGGAAGAGGGAAACGATCCCTTAGAAGGGACCCATTCCTTGGGGGATGAGCAGCTATCCTCTTGTGCCGAGGATATATCTCCAGGAGGTGGAGGGATCCTTGTAGTGGGTGATTCGATCATTAGGAACATAGACAGTGGGGTGTGTGATGGGCGTGTAGACCGCAAGGTGTTTTGCCTGCCTGGTGCGAAGGTTGCGGATATCGCCCATCGTTTAGATAGTTTGGTAGACAGTGCTGGGGAGGAGTCAGTGGTTGTGGTGCATGTTGGCACCAACGACATGGGGAAATGCAGCCGTGAGGTCCTGGAAGCAAAATTTAGGTTGCTAGGTAGGATGCTGAAAGCCAGGACCTCCAAGGTGGCTTTCTCTGAAACGCTACCGGTTCCACGCGCAGGACCAGCCAGACAGGCCCAGCTTTGCAGTCTCAATGCGTGGATGAGACGATGGTGTCGGGTGGAAGGGTTTAGATTTGTTAGGCACTGGGGAACATTTTGGGACCAGCCGGGCCTGTACAAAAGGGACGGGCTCCAATTGAACCAGAATGGAACCAGACTGCTGGCACTTAAAATTAAAAAGGTAGCAGAGCAGCTTTTAAACTGACTGAGGGGGGAAACCCGACAGGAGCTGAGAAAGGTCCGGTTCGGAATAAACCTCCCCCCTGGGATAAAAACCAAAGAAATGATGAAATTTAAAAACGGGTAGGCCTAGAAGTAGGCATTGTAAGAGCAGGGGCACAGGATATAAATTCAGAAGAGCAAAATTACCACAGGCCAAACCAAAAGTGCCAAAGACACTTGAAGAGAGACACTGCTTACAAGTGCCTGTACGCTAATGCTAGGAGTCTGCGAACCAAGATGGGAGAACTGGAGTGCTTGGTCTTAGAGGAGAGCATTGATATAGTGAGCATAACGGAGACCTGGTGGAATGGAGAAAACCAGTGGGATACGGTTATCCCTGGATATAAACTATATCGGAAGGACAGGGAAGGACGTATTGGTGGTGGAGTCACTCTATACGTGAAAGAAGGCATTGAATCCAGCAAGCTGGAAACCCCAAAAGAGGCAGACTCCTCCACAGAATCGTTGTGGGTGGTGATACCATGCCCCAGGAGGGACTTAATACTGGGAACGATCTATCGTCCCCCTGATCAAAATGCTCAGGGAGACCTTGAGATGAGATATGAAATTGAGGAAGCATCCAAACTAGGAAATGTGGTAGTAATGGGTGACTTCAACTACCCAGACATAGACTGGCCGCATATGTGTTCCAGTCATGACAAAGAAGCAAAGCTTCTAGATATTCTAAATGACTATTCCCTAGACCAGTTGGTCATGGAACCGACCAGAGGGACGGCAACCCTGGACTTAATCCTCAGTGGGGACCGGGACCTGGTGCGAGATGTAAATGTTGTTGAACCGATTGGGAGCAGTGACCACAGTGCTATTAAATTAAACATACATGTAAATGGCCAATTGCCAAGAAAATCCAACACTGTCACATTTGACTTCAAAAGAGGAAACTTCACAAAAATGAGGGGATTGGTAAAAAGAAAGCTGAAAAACAAAGTCCAGAGGGTCACATCACTCGAAAATGCTTGGAAGTTGTTTAAAAACACTATATTAGAAGCTCAACTGGAGTGCATACCGCAGATCAGAAAAGGTACCACCAGGGCCAAGAAGATGCCAGCATGGTTAACGAGCAAAGTCAAGGAAGCTCTTAGAGGCAAAAAGTCTTCCTTCAGAAAATGGAAGTCTTGTCCAAATGAAGAAAATAAAAAAGAACACAAACTCTGGCAAAAGAAATGCAAGAAGACAATAAGGGATGCTAAAAAAGAATTTGAGGAGCACATTGCTAAGAACATAAAAACCAACAACAAAAAATTCTATAAATACATTCAAAGCAGGAGACCATCTAGGGAGACGATTGGACCCTTGGCTGATAAGGGAGTCAAAGGTGTACTAAAGAACGATAAGGAGATTGCAGAGAAGCTAAATGAATTCTTTGCATCTGTCTTCACAGTGGAAGATATAGGGCAGATTCCTGAACCTGAACTAACATTTGCAGGAAGGGATTCTGAGGAACTGAGACAAATAGTGGTAACGAGAGAGGAAGTTCTGGGCTTAATGGACAATATAAAAACTGACAAATCACCGGGCCCGGATGGCATCCACCCGAGAGTTCTCAAAGAACTCAAATGTGAAATTGCTGATCTGCTAACTAAAATATGTAACTTGTCCCTCGGGTCCTCCTCCGTGCCTGAGGACTGGAAAGTGGCAAATGTAACGCCAATCTTCAAAAAGGGATCCAGAGGGGATCCCGGAAATTACAGGCCAGTTAGCTTAACTTCTGTCCCTGGAAAACTGGTAGAAAGTATTATTAAAGCTAGATTAACTAAGCACATATAAGAACAAGCCTTGCTGAAGCAGAGCCAGCATGGCTTCTGCAAGGGAAAGTCCTGTCTCAGTAACCTATTAGAATTCTTTGAGAGTGTCAACAAGCATATAGATAGAGGTGATCCAGTGGACATAGTGTACTTAGACTTTCAAAAAGCGTTTGACAAGGTACCTCACCAAAGACTTCTGAGGAAGCTTAGCAGTCATGGAATAAGAGGAGAGGTCCTCTTGTGGATAACGAATTGGTTAAGAAGCAGAAAGCAGAGAGTAGGAATAAACGGACAGTTCTCCCAATGGAGGGCTGTAGAAAGTGGAGTCCCTCAAGGATCAGTATTGGGACCGGTACTTTTCAACTTGTTCATTAATGACCTAGAATTAGGAGTGAGCAGTGAAGTGGCCAAGTTTGCTGACAACACTAAATTGTTCAGGGTTGTTACAACAAAAAGGGATTGAGAAGAGCTCCAAAAAGATCTCTCCAAACTGAGTGAATGGGCAGAAAAATGGCAAATGCAATTCAATATAAACAAGTGTAAAATTATGCATATTGGAGCAAAAAATCTTAATTTCACATATACGCTCATGGGGTCTGAACTGGCGGTGACCGACCAGGAGAGAGACCTCGGGGTTGTAGTGGACAGCACGATGAAAATGTTGACCCAGTGTGCGGCAGCTGTGAAAAAGGCAAATATCATGCTAGCGATAATTAGGAAAGGTATTGAAAATAAACAGCCGATATCATAATGCCGTTGTATAAATCTATGGTGCGGCCGCATTTGGAATACTGTGTATAGTTCTGGTCGCCTCATCTCAAAAAAGATATTATAGAGTTGGAAAAGGTTCAGAAGAGGGCAACCAGAATGATCAAGGGGATGGAGCGACTCCCTTACGAGGAAAGGTTGCAGCATTTGGGGCTTTTTAGTTTAGAGAAAAGGCGGGTCAGAGGAGACATGATAGAAGTGTATAAAATTATGCATGGCATTGAGAAAGTGGATAGAGAAAAGTTCTTCTCCCTCTCTCATAATACTAGAACTCGTGGACATTCAAAGAAGCTGAATGTTGGAAGATTCAGGACAGACAAAAGGAAGTACTTCTTTACTCAGCGCATAGTTAAACTATGGAATTTGCTCCCACAAGATGCAGTAATGGCCACCAGCTTGGACGGCTTTAAAAGAAGATTAGACTAATTCATGGAGGACAGGGCTATCAATGGCTACTAGCCGTGATGGCTGTGCTGTGCCACCCTAGTCAGAGGCAGCATGCTTCTGAAAACCAGTTGCCGGAAGCCTCAGGAGGGGAGAGTGTTCTTGCACTCGGGTCCTGCTTGCGGGCTTCCCCCAGGCACCTGGTTGACCACTGTGAGAACAGGATGCTGGACTAGATGGGCAACTGGCCTGATCCAGCAGGCTCTTCTTATGTTCTTATGTTCTTAGCAGAAACCAGTAATGATTTGAAATGAATGCTGATGAAAGTTAAAGAGGAAAGCACAAAAGCAGGACTACAGCTGAATGTCAACAAGACTATAGTTGACGACTGGTCTGGAATGCCTCCACCTTGTGCTGGGTCAAGGAGACAGACTGGGAATTCTGTTGGTGTACCGCCCACCCTGCTGCCCAACAGCTTCTCTAACTGAGCTGACTGAGGTAGTCTCGGAGGTATTGTTGGGGTCTCCCAGACTATTGGTACTGGGGGACTTCAACATTTATGCCAAGACTGCTCTATCTGGGGCAGCTCAGGACTTCATGGCCTCCATGGCAACCATGGGGCTGTCTCAATTTGTCACTGGCCCAACGCATGTGTCGGGGCACACTCTTGATTTGATCTTCGCCACTGGACATGGAGATGGTGATCTGGAGGTGGGGAGTCTTTCAACGACCCCATTGTCATGGACAGATCACCGCTTGCTGAAGTTTAGGCTTACAGCGTCCCTTTCCCTCCGCAAGGGTGGGGGACCTATTAAGTTGGTCCAACCTCGGAGACTAATGGATCCACAGGGTTTCCAAAGGGCTCTGGGGGATTTTCCGGCTGAGAAGACTGGCGCTCCTGTCGAAGCCCTGGTCGAATTATGGAACACCGAAATGACCCAGGCCATGGACACGATCGCTCCTGCGCGCCCTCTCCCTTGCAGAGCTCATGCAGCTCCGTGGTATACCCCGGAGCTGAGAGCGATGAAGCAAGAGAGGAGGAGGCTCGAGTGCAGATGGAGACGGACTCCCGACGGATGCAATCATGCCTTGGTAAGTGCTTCCACTAAACGGTATACAGAAGCGGTGGGGGCAGCAAAAAAGCGATATTTTGCTGCCACTATTAAATCATCTCTCAACCGCCCAGCGGAGCTTTTTAAAGTTGTTCGAGGGCTTCTCCATCCCAGCCCTCCGGATATCTTAGAACCATCTCAAACCCGCTGTAATGAGTTTGCTGGGCACTTCCAAGATAAAATCTCATGCATCTGCCGGGACTTAGACTCCAATATTATGGCAGTTGAACCTAATGAGGTATCCGGAGCACGGTCTTGTCCTCACTTATTGGATGAATTTCAGTTGGTACAGCTTGAGGACGTTGACAAGGTACTTGGACTTGTACGTGCAACCTCTTCCGTACTGGATCCTTGCCCCTCTTGGCTAGTGAAAGCTGCCAGGGTGGGAACTGCCGGCTGGGCCAGGGAAGTGATAAATGCCTCTTTGAGAGAGGGAGTGGTCCCCCAGTGTCTGAAAGAGGCGGTGGTGAGACCACTCCTGGACCCAGATAATCTGAACAATTATAGACCGGTTGCGAACATCCCATTTTTGGGCAAGGTTCTAGAGCGTGTGGTTGCCACCCAGCTCCAGGTACTCTTGGATGAAACCGATTATCTTGATCCATTTCAATCCGGTTTTAGGCCCGGTTTCGGCACTGAAACAGCCTTGGTCGCCCTGTATGATGACCTATGTCGGGAGAGGGATGGGGGGAGTGTAACCCTGTTGATTCTACTTGACCTCTCAGCTGCTTTTGATACCATCGACCATGGTATCCTTCTGGAGAGACTCACGGAATTGGGAGTTGGAGTTACCGCTTGGCGGTGGCTCCGCTCCTACTTGCTGGATCGTCTCCAGAAGGTAGGGCTTGGGAAACATTACTCGATGCCCTGGACTCTCCATTGTGGAGTCCCACAGGGATCGGTCCTGTCCCCTATGCTCTTTAACATCTATATGAAGCCACTGGGAGCGGTCATTAGGAGTTTTGGAGTGCACTGTCATCAGTATGCTGATGACACGCAACTCTATTTCTCCTTTTCATCTTCTTCAGGTGAGGCTGTTAACGTGCTGAACCGTTGCCTGGCTGCGATAATGGACTGGATGAGAGCTAACAAACTGAAGCTCAATCCTGACAAGACTGAGACGCTGTTGGTGGGTGCCTTCCCGTCCCAGGTGGTGGATGTTCAACCTGTCCTGGATGGGGTTACACTCCCCCTGAAGGAGCAGGTTCATAGCTTGGGGGTTCTTTTCGATCCATTCCTGTCGCTTGAGGCTCAGGTGGCCTCGGTGGCACGGAATGCGTTCTACCATCTTCGGTTGGTAGCCCAGCTACGCCCCTATCTGGATAGTGGTGACCTCACCTCAGTCATCCATGCTCTGGTAACCTCGAGATTGGACTACTGCAATGCACTCTATGTGGGGCTGCCTTTGAAGACAACTCGGAAACTACAGCTAGTGCAAAACACAGCAGCCAGACTGCTGACGAGGACCAGACGGTCTGCACACATAACACCTGTTCTGGCCCGTTTGCACTGGCTACCTATTTGTTTCCGGGCTAGATTCAAAGTGCTAGTTTTGACTTATAAAGCCCTACACAGTGCGGGACCAAAATACCTTGCGGAACGCCTCTCCCGCTATGAACCTACCCGCTCACTACGTTCAGCATCTAAGGCCCTCCTCCGAGTCCCGTCCCATAGGGAAGCTCGGAGGGCTGTTACTAGATCCAGGGCCTTTTCAGTGGTGGCCCCCGAGTTATGGAACAGTCTCTCCAATGAGGTGCGCCTGGCACCTACTCTTCTATCTTTTCGGCTCCAGGTTAAACCCTTTTTATTCTCCCAGGCATTTTAATGTTTATTGTTAATTTCTTCTATATTAGTTGTTAAATGCTCAAGTTGTATGTTTTTAATGATTTTATCTGATTTTTTACTGTATTGTATTTTATTCCTTGCTGTGAACCGCCCAGAGAGCCATAGGCTAAGGGCGGTATAGAAATGGAATGATATAAATAAATAAAATAAATAAATACAGTAATGACAACAGAAGATTTATGTAACTTTAAATGGAGACATTGAACTTGTCCAGGATTATCAATACCTCGGCACAGTCCTTAACCAAAATGGAGACCATAGTCAAGAAATCAGAAGAAGGCTGGGACTGGGGAGGGTAGCTATAAGAGAACCAGAAAATGTCATCAAATGTAAAGATGTGTCAATGGACACTAAAGTCAGGATCATTCAGACCATGGTATTCCCAATCTGTATGTATGGATGTGAAAGCTGGACAGTGAAAAAGTGGATAAGTGAAAAATCAACTCCTTTGAAGTGCGGTGTTGGAGGAAAGCTTTGTGCATACCATGGACTGAGAAGAAGACAAATGATTGGGTGTTAGAACTCATTAAAGTAGAACTATCACTAGAAGCTAACATGATGAAACTGAGGTTATCATACTTTCGACACATCATGAGAGGACATCATTCACTAGAAAAGATAATATTGCTGGGAAAAACAGAAGGGAGTAGAAAAAGAGGAAGGTCGAACAAGAGATGGATTGATTCCATAAAGGAAACCACAGACCTGAACTTATAAGGTGTGAACAGGGTGGTTCATGACAGATGCTCTTGGAGGTCACTGATTCATAGGGTCGCCATAGGTTGTAATCAACTTGAAGGCACATAACAACAACAACATCTGTTTGTCTTTGGAAAAGTTACTTTTTAAAACTACAACTCCCATCAGCCATAGCCAGCATGGCCACTGGATTGGGCTGATGGGAGTTATAGTTCAAAAAAAATAACTTTTCCAAGCTCTGGTCTTTATTACAATGGGACCTCAGACTGCAATCCTATGCCCACTTATTGGGGAATAAATCCATAGAACTCAGTGGAACTTGCTTCTGAGTAGGCATGTATAGGATTGCGCTATATATAACTAACATCTAGATGCAACATATATCTGTGATTGGAGTCAGGTCTCGGAGAGTAGTATGCTTATAACTCAATTTTTTATTTTTCATATTAGCAGGGCCTTCATTTTGGATCGAAAGCAGAACAGGAGAGTCCGTAACATCTTTTCCTTTTATTATGTCATTGACACTATGCCAGGTTGCTGTTCTCATGCGTACCCAAACCACTTCAGTTTGTGTCCAACTCAGAGTAGACATATTAAGATGAAGGAACCTAAGTTAGCCATGTTCATTAATTTCAATAGGACTTCTCTGAGTAGGACTAGCATTGGATGCAGCCCTTTGTTACTAACTTTTTTATATAACAAAAACCTAGTCACAGAAAAAACCTCCTTAACTATGGATATGCAAAGCCCAAAATGTTCTGCTTTGCTCCAGCTGAAAACTATTAGCTTTATTGCTAGTGATTAAGAAACAAACACAAACCTCAGATTGAATCTACTGACCCCTCAGGCTTTTTTATATGCTAAAAAACAACAACAACCTTATAGCAGCAGAACTGTCTTTCAAAGGCCAGGTTAAAAAAATGGTCAGATAAGGAGTGGACTTTGACCTCCAACACCAATAATAGTTTCTTCATACACACTTAAAGGTAGCACAATTCTTACATGGTAGTAACGATAATTAAAGAATTAAAGCAAGATGCAGAAGATTAGGTTTAGTTATCGACTGTAAACTATTCAGAGCAGGAGCCATCACTTTCCATTTATATGTAATACTAAGAAAACTGCAGTTTTAGTTTTGGTTAAAACACCACTGTGCTCCTAATAAAGTAACAGTTCAAAACGAATCCAATTATCTTAACAGTGACACCTCAATGTTGTGGATCTACAGTAGATTTTACTCAGTCTGCAACATTTTATGTGCCAGAAGACATTTTTTAAAAAAAGAAAAGTGGGATACATTAATATCCCACATGATAGAGATGTTCCTTAGAAGTCAGAAATTTGGCCCTAATAAAATTTGGCACCATCAGAACCTCATTTTGAGGTGAAAGCCTGGTGGTAACCCTGCTCAAGTAGCATCCCACCTCAAATCAGGATCTCTGTTACTTAAAACATTGGCCTGGAAGAGGAACATACAAGGATGGAAAGTCCAAGATCTCCCATGTTAGCAGAACTGGGAGGAGAGGAGCCTGGTCACTGCCCTGTGCCTGCACCCCATGCATCTTCTCCTAACTACAATCCCTTGAAGGATAATTCCTGCCTCAGAACATCTTTCAACTCCTTGAGAAATCCTATGAATCTCTCTGTGAATTAAACTTGAATTCACCATCCTGGCTTTCTTGCCTCCAACCTCATTTGCATGGTTTTTCTTCTAAAGAGCAATATGAGATTATCTGTGGTGAAACATAAGTAGGCACATCTTCCATATTTCTGATATCTGACATATAAAAAGAAAAGAAATGTTAGTTTATTCTCTACAAGCTGCTGCTGCTGCTGGAACAGACAAGCCAGGCTGGAGTGATAGCGATAAACAGTGTTGATGCCTTAGGGTGATACCTAAGTAAATTAGCTGGTAGAGTGAAACACTGTTCAGTTTCAATTTTCAATACTGTTCTGTAGTGTACTTGTAGTTGTTCATTCACCACTGAATTAGCTTTGCTTACTTTGTGATTTAATTGTTCTTTGCAATGTAATGCAAGTTTAGTAAGCATATAAACGCATTGCATCTTTTACTGGAGAAGTCACGTAAGAACATTATCAATACCAAGCAACATCCTAGAGAAGGCAAGGGAGCATTACTACTGTAAAAAGCTTTTCTTTATAAAGATAATTGCTTGAGGGGGCTTTTCATAAAGGTTGAGATACATGTAGAGTGTGATACAATTGATAAAAAAATTAAAACACAGATTTAAAAAGGGACTTCCCCCCTTTCTCCCCCCCCCATTGCAGTATTGATAAAGCAGTGATTGCAGTACTAATAAATTTTTGGCAAAGGAGTTTAGACTGTTCTGTGTCCTTACCACTTTTTTTCCCAGCTGAGCAATGAAAGTATGATAAATTGAATTGAAAGAAAGGTTCAGAAGGGTGTTAGCCAAAATTTTAAGCCACTTCAGAAGTTGTTAAATCAAACATGGCATCTGAACCATAGCTAGCCTGCAGCCAGCCAAGACAGGAACAAAATACAGACACAGGAACAAGACTAGGCAGCAGGTAGGATTAGGAGCCTGGTCTGCACACATAGCTGAAGTTGACAAGCAAGGCAGAATTGTGGGGTATGTTCAAGATTTTGCAATCAAGGCAACACTCCACCTATGGGGATAATTACTTCCTGCCACTAGTAGCAGTTAGTGGGACAGGTCAGGGTTCAGCTCTACTGCTTACCTGGCTTCCCAACATCGGGGTCACTGCCGGTTTCTGAGAGGGGTGAAGAAGCAGGGAGGTCAGTGCAGTGCAGGAATAGTGGCAGGAGCATTGGATAGGCTATGCTGCTGTGCTCACACTGCGCTGACCTCCTTGCCACTTTGTCCCTTCCCCTCTCAGTAACTGGCAGTGATCTCAACGCTGGAAAGCCAGGTAAGCAGTTCAGCTCAGCCCCCCTTGCCCCTCTGACCATTACTACCTGCCACTACATTGGAGTTTGCACAATAACACATGAATGTATTGTTTATTCAGCACAAAGCAATACATTGGCCTGAAGGGCCTCCAATGTCCTATCCATGTTTTTTTTTTAGGGTGGTGGTTAGGGTTACTCAACCCTCGCTTATTCACATGCTTACTAGTAATTGTGGAACTGGGGGTTCAGAATCCAGGATTGATATTCCCCAATTTGAAAATGGTAGAATCCTTTTTCAAATCAGACCCAGACAACAGTTGATCCTGTAATGGGAAAAACTACAAGGTGGAATTCTCCCTTTCCCCTTGCACAACTTTTAAAGATACAGAATACATCTTGGAGGCCTGGCCTGGCAACCAAGAGGTCTTCTGTATCTTTAAAAGTTCTGCAGAGGAAAGGGAGAATTCTACCTTGTAGTTTTTCCCATTACAGTGTTGCAAGAACATCTGCACTTGGCTGACTTTCTCTTCTCCTAAAGATACAGGATCAGGATCAGGCCTTGAGCCTGGCAATTCTAGCTGGAGTGTAGGGTTACCAGGTGTCCGGTTTTCAGCCAGAGTTTCTGGTTTTTGGGGTTCTCCTCCGGGTCTCCAGCTAGCTCACCTTAATCTCCAGACTCTCAGCTTCAATTTTATTTTTAAAAAAATAAATTTCTAGGTGGTCTGGTTCCCGAGATGTCAGCCGCCCCCCGTGACTGTTAAATCTGTTTAATGGATCTGTTATAGTAGCTCCTAGCTTCAGAGCTTGGAAAAGTTATTTTTTAAATTACAACTCCCGTCAGCCTCAGCCACCATGGCCACTGGATTGGGTTGATGGGAGTTGTAGTTAAAAAACATAACTTTTCCAAGCTCTGGCTTTAACCCTGCACTTTCAGGATTGTAGCCAATAAGTGAAGCCAGGGTTGTGATTTGTTGATCCAGGCAGTGCCTAGACTTCATTGCAATGTCAGGAAATGGTGACTTTGAGATCTTCAGTTTGAGTAAGAATATGGCTTAAAGTTTTTTTTCTTGTATGCAAGAGTCAGGCCCTGGGCTGTTGGAGAAGACAGTGCTTTGAAAACCTTGGCAATATGAAAGTATTTAGTCCAATACTTGCTTTTCTGGGAGTAAAGCAATGCTAATCCCATGTACCTGGAGTAAACCCCATTGAATTCATTGGGACTTACTTTTGAGTAGACATGGTTAGGATTGTGCTGTAAATTAATAGGTCTTTTGAGTAAACATAACAAAGAATTGTGTTTGTGTTATAAATCTTTCCCTGCCCCTCCAGTCCAATTTTAAAGCAATTAGGCAGGGTTTACCTAGGTATCACATATTTTATTATGTAGGAAATTAATACTGATTTTTAAAAAAATGTTCTGCAATGACCAACTGGTTTGACAATAAACTATTATATGGGGTGTATTTTTACAAGTGTGTGTGTGTGTGTATGGAGTCTTTCCAACAACCCTGTGAGGTAGGGTTGGTGATTGGAAACCAAGGCAGCTCACAATAAGAAATAAACCCCTTTAAAAACCAATAACCATAAAACAAGTATAAACAGTTGCAAAACAGCTTAAAGTGGCATGAGTCTGAATTTTGGGTTGGGTGAATGAAGTTTATTTATTTATTTATATTTATTATTTGATTTATATCCCACCCTTCCTCTCAGTAGGAGCCCAGGGCGGTAAACAGAAGCACTAAAAACACTTTAAAAATAATAAAAACAGACTTTAAAATATATTAAAACAAAACATCTTTAAAAACATTTTTAAAAGCTGTGACTCCAAAATTTATTTATGTATTTTATTTACAACAGTTATATACTGCTTTATTGTAAAAAAATCTCAAAGCGGTTTACAGAAAGGATGAAGACAATAACATTATTGGCAAAAACAGTTAAAACATGTATTTAAAAACATTCAAATTAATAAAACCAACAATGAGTTAAAAACAGATTTAAAAACACAATAGCTTCTACATGCGTGGATAGGCTTGCCTTAACAAGAATGTTTTAGCAGGTGCTGAAAAGAGGCGTCTGCCTAATGTCAATAGGCAAGGAGTTCCAAAGCATAGGTGCTGCCACTTCGTTGTCATTATGTGCCTTCAAGTCGATTACGACTTATGGCGACCCTATGAATCAGTGACCTCCAATAGCATCTAGCATGAACCACCCTGCTCAGATCTTGTAAGTTCCAGTCTGTGGCTTCCTTTATGGAATCAATCCATCTCTTGTTTGGTCTTCCTCTTTTTCTACTCCCTTCTGTTTTTCTGTATTGTCTTTTCTAGTGAATCATGTCTTCTCATTATGTGTCCAAAGTATGATATGTGTCCAAAGTCACAGGAAGGCAATGGTGAACCACCTCTGAATACCTCTTACCACAAAAACCCTATGAACAGAGTATCTAAAATGCTGCCACTTTACAGGACTGATTTCTTACAAGAGCAGAACAAGTACTATGTGGCACCCATAACATGGAAAGCACAGCTTGAACTTGGCCTGGTAGCAAATCAGCAACCAATGCAGATTTCAAAGCAGAGGTATTATGTGCTGATAGGATCTCACTCATGTCAGCAGTCATGCTGCAGAATTCTGCATTAACTGACTGGCTGCAAAGATTTTTTTAGTTTTAGTTTTCGGTTATGAATCCTGACTGGTTGTGGGATGCTAAGTTTTCTGCCTTACTCATAGGAATCTTGTTGTGTTTGGTATGGTATTGCATTTAGGAAAGCATCACTGTATTTTGTTTTTCATTTTTTGTTTGCATTTCATTTACCTTTAACCTCACTCCCTTACATCCATAGAAGCAACAGCAGTGGTTGCATGTGCTTAGCTCAACCCCCTAAAACCCATTGATGATGCACCTTGTTGGTTGCATGGCAGTTTGTTTCTTGCCCAATAGTGGTAAAAGAGAATTTGAAAGTGTGGCTGCAGTTGTTGTTCCCAAGCTGCTGCCTGTGAAGGTAGACCATACCATGTGTGTTTTCTCTCTGTCAATTATTACTCACTGGAATTGGATTGGCTGTCAAAGTGAGTTTATAGCAGCCCACAGGGGAGACAGGAAAGGGTAGAGAATCTTACTCTTACTCATCTCTCAGACCTCTTTCTGAAGTAAAGGGTCAAATCTGTAAAGAGGTTTGGAGCAGCCACATTAAAAGATAAGGGCAGGGCATTCCAGGCAGGGGGTTACCAACCCTGTTTGGATATGGATGTCTGCAGAAGATCCCTAGTCAAAGTTTACCAACAGCACAATCCAAACTATATCTACTCAGAAGTAAGTCCTGTTGAGTTCTATGGGGCTTAGTCCCTTAGTAAGTGTGTTTAGAATTGAAACCTTCAGGGGCATCCATCTTTACTCCCAAATGCTCCCATCTAACATCTTCACAACACTAGGCTCCTTTCTTCCTACAGTGGCCTTCTGGTGACTGGCCTGGTCTGAAGGCACTTAAACCCTTCTTGCCGAAAGCAAGTAGGCTAGATTAAATGTTCCCTACCCAGGCTCCATCTTTTAGCTAAGATTTCTAGTTTAATTTCCAATCAGATTTTTTTTCTAATTGTATGCTCCAAGCAACTATGATTGATGCTTAATGTATCATGCTTAATGACATCACTCAGGCCCGCCCCGTGACATCACTCGGGCCCGCCCCATGACATCACTCAGGCCCACCCCTAAAATCTCAGGTTTTGGGATGCTTCTGACCTGGCAACCCTAGTGGGTCCTTAAGAGAACCAGCAGCCCTTAATCTAGGTTACCTGTAGTACCAGTCCCTACTTTCACAAACTTTCCTTTCTGGTAAATGATGAGGAGGAGGACTCTCTGCAGCAAACCCTCCCCTCAGTCTCAATGGCTGGACACTTTCCATTGCTACTGGAAAGCATGGAGATGCATTTCCCAATGCTTCCTAGCTCAGTCCATTGGTCCAGGAACATTAGGAGCCATGTTTACCATGCTTTCCACTGGCAATGTGTCTTGGATCTATGGATTGAGTTAGGAAATATAGATGACTAATGGTTTAAGGAAACTGGAGGCAGAGCTTAGAAAAGTTACTTTTCTAAACTACAACTCCCATCAGCCCCAGCCAGCATGGCCACTGTATTGGGCTGATGGGAGTTGTAGTTCAAAAAAAATAACTTTTCCAAGCTCTGACTGGAGGCTGATAAATGCTTGTGAAAATGAACCTGGGTCTCAGGGTTCTTTCAACAAGTGATATGGCTGAATGTGCATACCAAATATCTTTTCCAGCAGCATCTGGAGTGTCCAGAACTTTAAGACTGAGGCTTTAATATCTCTGTCAATCAGGTAAGTTTGTAAAACAGATGCCAGGGAAGCAAAGAGAAAGGCCTCCAGATCCCATTGCATTCCTGTTGACATTACCAGGCAGGTGATGTGTCTGAGCTTACAATGGGGCCAAGATTTAAGCAAGCTAATTTGGGCTCAAACTGAATCACACCCAGATAAACTGATTTAAGGTAGGACCATTCTAAACTGAGCAAAGGAGGGCTGCTTGCTTATCAATAGAAATGTCTTGATTGTGCAACCATACCCTCCTTTTCTTGAGAGTAAAGTATTGCATATATTAGCAATACACATAGATTGATGTGCGTGTGTTCCACTTGCATCACACATTACCTCATATGTACAATACGCAGAGCTTGGAAAAGTTACTTTTTTGAACTACAACTCCCATCAGCCCTAGGCAACATGGTCACTGGATTAGGCTGATGGGAGCTGTAGTTCAAAAAAGTAACTTTTCCAAGCTCTGAATACAGGACTCCTAAACATAATCTTCCCTAAAAAAAACAGGCAGGCTATTGAGTCATCATGAGTGTTTCTTACAGTAGAGCAGGCAATGCATTTATTCTAATTGTAGCAGATCCTGGTGGTGGCCTTACACACTTTCCTTTTTTTAATGTATTAATTAATATTAGAACCCACTGTTCTTGCTTGGGAAAAAGGCATACCACCAAAAGCTGTGGGGCCGACTATACATTTATTTATTTTAAAATAAAATCAATCAAACCTGTCTGTGTATCATATAGCAGATGGATTTTCCACCGTGTTGTAGTGATTCAGAATTGATCTTGCATATCAGTCTTTTTGGTATACACATTCAGCTATCCTGCTTCTTGAAATCCCCCTGAGGCCCAGGTTCATTTTCATCAGCATTTATCAGCCCCCAGTTTTCATACCCCATGATTTTTTTTTGTTTTAAAAACCAGGGCTTCCTGTATTTCCTAGCCTAAAGCAAATGGGTCAAATATTTTGAATTATGGAACTCTTCACTGATCTTCTGACTTCTGTTTTCCATGAATGCTCTCTCCTGGAAGGCAGATTGTCACAAATATGAGCTGCACAAAGAAGGGGGGGTTTCTGGACCATAATAATGGCCTTCACTCAAGTCCACCATATATTAACAAGTACAACTCCAGGGCTTCAATCCTAAACATATTTACTATGGAATAAGCAGGACTTATTTCTGAATAAACATTTAAATATATATAAATATAGACAGACAGACAGACAGATAGATAGATAATTTCTGTACCACTTTTCATTCAAATTTGTTCATAGAATAATAATAAAAAACTGTAATAAGCACAATAAAAACATTCCAGTTGAACACTTCAATAAAGCATTGATACTTGGATTACAATCTGAGCTGGAAAAGTACTCATAAAACTCACCTCATGTTGAAGGTGAGCATTCTGAGTCATCAAAGATTTGTATTCTGAACTTTCATCAAAAGGAAGCAAAGTTTCAAACATACAGTACCAGAGGTAGAGTGGAGAAGGAGAAAGAATACACTTAGGGTAGATGGAGAAGACATTAAGGGAAAACAGCTTGTGTCAAGCATCCACAGCAAATGAAGAGCCAAAGTTTAGTAATATCAATGGTGCCTACTGATTGTGTGAAATGAACTTTCACCCGGTCTCAAATCTGCCATTCCTGGGCAAGGCGGTTGAGTGGGTGGCGGCGAAGCAGTTGCAAGTGCATTTGCAGGAAGCGGATTATCTGGATCCATTTCAATCAGGCTTCAGGCCTGGACATGGGACTGAAACGACCTTGGTCACCTTGGTGGATGATATGAGGAGGGTGTTGGATAGGGGCAAATGCACCTTCCTTGTCCTCCTGGATCTCTCAGCGGCTTTTGATACCATTGACCACAGTATCCTTCTGGACCGCCTGAAGAGGTTAGGCATAGGGGGCACTGTATTGCAGTGGTTCCGTTCCTTCCTCTCTGGTAGGTACAAGAGAGTGGCATTGGGGGATGAGGTTTCGGATCCTTGGCCTCTCACTTGTGGGGTGCCACAGGGCTCCATCCTCTCCCCGATGCTGTTCAACATCTGTATAAAGCTGCTAGGGGCTATCATCAGAAGATTTGGGCTCCAGCGCCACCAGTATGCTGATGACACGCAGCTCTATCTCTCATTCAAATCTTCACCGAGGTTGGCTGTAGAAACCCTATCCAAGTGCCTGGAATTGGTGAGTGGCTGGATGGGAAGGAATAAGCTGAAGCTGAGCCCTGACAAAACTGAGGTACTGTTTGTGGGAGACAAGGGAAGGTTGGGGGATGTTGACCTGGTGCTCAATGGGGTACAATTGCCCCTGAAAGACCAGGTCCGCAGCCTGGGGGCCATTCTTGACTCCCAGCTGTCCATGGAGGCTCAGGTCTTAGTTGTGAGCTGGGCGGTGCTGTATCAACTCCATCTGATATGGAGGCTGTGTCCCTACCTTCCCAACCATCTGCTCCCATCTGTGGTACATGCCCTGGTCTCCTCTCACCTAGACTACTGTAATGCGCTCTACGTGGGGTTACCCTTGAAAATGGTCCAGAAGCTGCAACCGGTACAGAATGTGGCGGCTCGCCTGATTAAACGCAGCCGCCGGCAAGATCACATCACTCCAGTGCTGAAGGAGTTGCACTGGTTACCGGTTGTTTTCCGGGCCCAATTCAAGGTGTTGGTTCTGACCTTTAAAACCCTATATGGTTTCAGCCCAGTCTATATGAAGAAGCGCCTCCAACATCATCAGGGATGCCACTCAACAAGATCAGCCTCAAAAGGCCTTCTCTCTATCCCACCAGTTAAAACAGCTAGACTGGTGAGGACTAGGGAGAGGGCTTTTTCAATTGTGGCCCCCACTTTGTGGAATTCCCTCCCAAATTATCTCCGCCATTCTCTCTCTATGATGAGCTTCCGCCGGGCCTTGAAGGCGTGGCTCTTCAGGCAGGCTTTTGGGGTGGGTTAGGTTTTATTATTATTGTTGAGATTTTTAATGTTTTAATGTATTTGTATGTTTTTATTTTGCACGTCGCCCAGAGTGGCTGGACAGCCAGCCAGATGGGCGACTAATAAATTTAATAAATAAATAAGTAAATAACCATGAGCAAACATTAGGCAGCTGGGTTATATTGATTATATCCCATGTACTGTACTATTGACAAATTCAGTCCTTACTCAAAATGATTGTTTGAAAAGCACAGACTGGCAATTAATCACATTGTGTACTACACCACAAAGACTGTATTATTGGTAACGGAAAACACAGCTATGCATACAGACTTCCAAATTTTCCTTACAGGAAACCTTAATTCAAATGGCTGAATTCTGTATCAAACCTATTTAGGGCACATTCCCCTTGCCCTTCTGCATTCTGTTGCTTGAAAATCCCTACCCCCTCCAGGTCCTTCACTGCCCTTGCTGAAGATAACTGTGAGTACCTCTTGCATACAAATGCCTCAGGAACATTTCAAACTTTCTTCTGTGAATTGAATGTCATCTCTTTCATCCAAAGCCACAAAAGCATCTAAATCTTCACTGTCATCTTCCAAAGCCAGGAAAGCTTTCAGCAGAGAACCTGTCAGACATGTCTCATAAGACTTTTTCCACAGAAGGCAGATGGGCCAAGCATGTCTGTGTCTGTGTCCCATGAGCATCACATCAGCTGCTAATTAATTTTCAGTTAGCAACTTTTCCACTAGCAAGTTCTGACATCACATACATACATAACCATCCCTATTCCATAGAACCATAAAAATTGTAAAATTTCCAGTAACATAAAGATATATTTCTCATCTTCAGACTGGGAATGGGCAAATCTGTCTATTTCTATGCCATTTTGTGTGTGTTCACCCATGCATTTAGACACATTTTTGATGCAAGAGCTGCATTTAGAACATGTGAGATGTGCAAAAACCAGTAGCCAGTAGTCCAGGAGGTGCAAATCATGTCATTCCATACTTCAAGTATCCTTGCCTCACTGACATCCTTAACACACTGAGGCTGGATTTGTCAGAGTCAAGCCTGTTCTGATATTAGGACTGGTCCCCACCCCCTCAAATGCCTTAAATGAATGCTGACTCAGAGGAGTGGTTCAAGAGTTAATGATAGCCTCAATAGTGCTGGTCATTGACTGTAATAAATGATTGATTGATTGATAGCCTCAATTTGAGCTACTCATATAAATGCACCATTTCTAAGGATTGGTACCCCCATGTACAATATTGATTCCATTTTTTGTGGGGCCTTGGGGAAAAAATCAGAATGGTCTCACTTCTTCCACTTGTTGTCTTTGCTTCCCGTTTTCTTGCCCTCTCCCTCTGAGTCCAATCCATGCAGCTGCCCAGAGGGAGAATGCAAGAGAAGTTCTGTCTCCTCACTCTTATCATTCCTGGCATGCTTGCAACTACCAGCCAGTTGCCAATACCCCATTTTTGAAGAAGGTGGTAGAGAGGGTAGTGGCGGAGCAACTGCAAGTATTCCTGGATCACACTGATTATCTGGATCCATTCCAGTCTGGGTTTAGGCCTGGTTTCAGTAATGAATCAGCCTTTTTTGCCCTGATGGATGACCTGACTCAAAAGAGGGACAGGTTGTGGTGCAACATTGTTACTCTTACTTGATCTCTCAGTGGCTTTTGTTACCATTAACCATGGTATCCTCCTAGATCAATCGTGTGGGATGGGTATTGGAGTCACGGTACCACAGTGGTTCTGTTCCTACCTATGTGGTTGAATCCAAAGACTAGCATTAGGGAAGTGCTAATAGACTCCCTGGCACCTGTGCTATGGGGTTCCTATGGGTTGCCCCCATTACCATTTAACATATATATGAAGCCATTGGGAGTGGTCATTAGAAGCTTTGGAGCATGTTGCCATCAGTATGCTGATGACACACAGCTCAATGTCTCTATAATCTCTTAAATCAGGAGAGTTCTGGACCAGTGTCTTAACGTGAGTTTGAATCATGGGAAGACAGAGGCACTGTGGGTAAGTGGTTCCATACCTGGAAGATAGGCTAGTTCCCTGTCCTAGATGGGGTTACACCCTTTAAAGGAGCAGGTACATAGCTTGGAGGTAGTCCTGTGTACATGTTTGTCTTTAGAGGCCCAAGTGAACTCAGTGGCTAGGGTGCCTTTTACTAGCTTCATCTGATAAACCAGCTACAGCCATATATGGATTGGGATAACTTGGCAACTGTAGTCCATGGACTGGTAACCTTGAGACTGGATTGCTTCTATGCATTCTATGTGAGAAATGTCTGTGTGAAGGGTATTCCAAATCCAAAGTGCCACAGCTGATATGGTCCTACCTTAAATTACTGCCCACCCAACTTTGGAGGGCATATATGGCTTGGAGAAATGCCTCCAAGGATGAGTGCTAAGATTGGGGAGGTTTCATGAAGGAGAAGACAGTCCTTCAGAAATGGTATGCTGTCAATTTGTTAAAAAAAAGGATTCCTTCCATTTTATGTTAATATTTCCAATGAAGCAGAAAATATTTTTCCTGACTTTGAATTCACTAATGGAAAATCATCCATTCCAATATTAACCGCATAAATAAGGCTAGAGGTTATTCCTGGCATTTTCTCTGATATGAAGTAATAATAAAAAAGCTTATGAAAAAGTATGGAATACACTCATAGTTTAAACATTTTCAGTGTTACCTAATATGATGCCCTGTGAAACCAATCAGTTTTTTTTCCTTGCAAGAATAACCAGCCTTGATTCCTCCATTGATTATTTCACAATAAATAATGCTGACAGTTAATGAAAGATGTATTGTCAATATTAGAAGGATAAAACTATGTTCAGAGAGATGGATTTGTAAACACGTGAATATTTTAGAAACATTGTGATGTGAATGCAGTATATTTTTTGAAGTATCTAATGCATTATAAGAAAAGAAATCATTAGAAGTTCAATTCTATTGGAATTCACTGGCTCTGATTGCTCTGCAAGCTAGTCAGAACTGAAGAGTACATTAGATGCTCATGACTCTCTTTATTCCATCCTTAGATCATCAGGGAATCAGCACAGCTGACAGAGACAGCAGATGTAGTAGATGGGAAATAGTGGCTGTAGCATTACTAATGTGGATGGGGGCCAAAATCAGATCTCATGCCCTACCCTCAAGAAGCTAATGAAAACAGCCTAATGTTAGACTCGGGGGCCTTCCAGACTGGTGGGGTTTGTGTGTGTGGGTGTGTGGGTGCATTCTGCAACATGCCATTGACTCAGTAATAATGCAGTAGTAGTAGCAGATTTGTACTGGGCCATCCACACATTATTCTGCTTTATTAGTTGCTCTGTGATGCTTCTCAATATTATTGCATTATTGTCATCTGGACGGACACTCCTGAGCTATAGCACAACAAAAGCAGGGTTAAAAAATCGGAACATTTCTGGTATAAAAAGTTACAGGATTTCAACACCAAGTTAAAGGGACATGCACTGACTGGAAATAAGGTAGTATGTCTGCCCTGAAACTTTTGCAGGTGCAAACAACATTGAAAGCAGGATTTCATATAACTGTCCTGATACCATCATGAGCACAAATCATCATGAATGAAAAATAAAAAGGCCATCTGCAGGGGCCTTGGGTGATGTTGCTGGTGGTGAAGGAGTGACAAAGTAAGAGTAGTTTTTTGAAGAGAGAATAAAAGCTTTAAACCACTGAGATCCATTATGGAATAACCAAATCAGATTTGGTTTAGACTGGGCTAACAAGTTGGTGTTACTCAGGCAGTGCATTCCAAATTCCTCCAGGTATGTGAAACCATCACTGCTGTAAGTGTGTGCCTACTAAGGCTGTGTTCCATATTTGGCCAAAGCCTGAGGTGAATCAGGCCTCTTCAGAGGCATTTGGGCCTCAGCTATGTTGGGGTTGAGATAGCCCAAGATTGCTGCAGATTGGACATGCAGAGTGATCTGGGACTATCAGTGAGTGGGCCTAGGACAGAAAAATGAGGTGTCTGTGGGAAGGAAGAGAGAAAAGGAAGCACCTCTTCATGGGAGAATCTAGGTGCTTTTCATGCTCTCCTCCTTCTACCAGGCCTCCCTAAGCCCCTTGTGCCAAATTCCTTTAGTGAGTGGCACCCCACAATAGGAACCCTCTCGCTTATCAACTGATAAGCAGGATGATTCATTCTGTGCAGTTGCACCCACCTGCTCTCAGTTGGGGGGGGGGAGAAGGAGACATAAAATCTCCTTCAACCCCCCCAAATAACTTCAGGGATGGATCTGGGATGGGGTGGGTAGTCCCATCTGGGACAGGGCAGATTGGTCCTCCTCAGAGCCCACATTTTGGAGTCACAGGGAGGATAGGGAGAGCTTCGCACTGCCCTAGTGTCTACAGTGTTTTGCTAATCCCTTAAGAAAAATGTGTGCCTTACAATTCAAGCTTTAATTCTTTGTTATCTTTTCATATATAGCTATTCAAGGGTTTCAATTTATCCTTAGAATATGAGTCTCATTTACTATATTTAAAGGTAAAGATTACTTGCAAGCTGGAATTTTTAAGCAAACAACTGTAAGGGTTAATGGACGCCATTAGCAAAGAAGGATTCAGCACGTAGACCAGAAGGAGGCGCAAGTGCAGAGGATTGTTCTAGGAATGGAAAATTACCAGCTATACAGTTATGTTTTGTGCAACACACTCACCAATGTATCTTTTCTGTTGTCTGTAACCCAATAAAAGAGCTGTGCCTCAACTGTCAGGAGACACAGTTTGGAGGACAAATTCCCCTGTGTCTCTGCTAGCAATAAAGTTATCTGATGAACCGAACTTGGGCCTGAGACTCCAATTCTTACCTTAACACAACTACGAAAAGGAAAACTGAACAGTGACTTTCTACAATGAAATAAAAATAAATTTCTGGTTAAATGCACATGTCCTGTCCCCATAGATTGTTAAGTTGCCTTGAGACCTATGTAAAAGGTGATTCAGAAATGAATCATTAACATCAATATCTCCTGAGAGTCGTGGCAGATATTACTTCTAAATTATTACATATTAATATGTATGTTGGTCACATCCACACACCATACATTTAAAGTACATTTATAATACTTTAACAATCATGGTTTCCTGAAAGAATCCTGGGAATTGTAGTTTATCCCTCACCCCTTACAGAGCTTTTGCTCTTACCTCTCACAGAGCTACACTTCCCACCATGTTTAACAAATGATAATTCCCATGATTTGGGGGGGGAGCCATGATTTGGGGGGGGAGCCATGATTTGGGGGGGAGCCATGATTGTTGAAGTGGTATAAGACTATTTAAATGTATGATGTGAATATGACTGCGGTTACAGTTCTCTTTGGTAGGAAGGAATAGATTGGTAATAAGACGAAGCATCAACAAACTGTTGCAGCAGCACAACAATGGAACCAATTACCGAGGGAGGTGGTGGGCTCTCCAGCACTGGAGGCATTCAAGAGGCAGCTGGACAGTCACCTGTCAGGTATACTTTAACTTAGATCCCTGTATTGAGCTCAATGGCCTTATAGGCCCCTTCAAACTCTATTGTTCTATGATTCTAAACACATAGGGGTTGTAGCTTGTCATCAGATCGACACACTTGTTCTGTCGAACGCCACATTTAAATAGAATAAGGGTTGGTTACCAAGCATATAACATAAGACAAGTCTTGCAGGATCAGGCCAAAGGTCCATCTAGCCCAGCATCCCATTCTTACAGTGGCCATCCAGATGTATGTGGGAAGCCCGCAAGTAGGACCTGAATGCAATAGCACTTTCCCCATTTGTAATTCCCAGCAACTGGTATTCAAAGACATTATTTCACTTCCTGATTATAAACCTCCAGAGGTGAAAGTCAAGCTTATCACCTCATTATGATGAAGAGCTTCATGTTAGGGAAAACCAAGAAGCAGAATGAATGTTGAATGAATGAATGAATTTATTGTTACGGTCGATAGACCTCTCAAACATTAGACAATACAATACAGTACTATACATATAACATTAGTCAGGTAATACCAAACAATCTGATATTGAGCCCTGTCAATAAAATAGTTAAAACCGTTAACATCTATTGATAAATTATGTTACCTCTGGGTTAGTTTTAATAGTTTTCCTATAATGAATGGCAGCTGCGGTATATTTAACAACTGCAAAGGTCACATCCGGTAGATGGTCACCTAATAGATAATCTAAGTAGAATGATTGGGTTCTACCTGGGAAAGGTGATAAAATAGGTAGGATTAGTTGGTTTCTTAGGTCACGATAGTAAGGGCAGCGGAGAAGGACATGCTCATTAGATTCTACTTCACCCTCAGCACATGGACAGAGTCGTTCGAAGTATGGGATTTTATTGTATCTGCCATAAAGGACAGCAGAAGGTAATATATTTAGCCTCATTAACGTGAAGGCTCTACGGTAATTAGGAAGTTCCAAGGTTGAAAGATAGGACATTAAGGTACAGAACTTGGGATTGTGTATTTGGTTCCTGACAAGTAGTAAATGATGTTGGAAATCAATATCCCTAAGCCGTTTTTTAACTAATTTACGAGCAGATTCAAAGCCCAGTTGTAAAATATAGGATAGAGATAGACCTAAACTTGATATTTTATCAAGAATCAGTTTTTCCCAAGGAGAGTGATAATTATCTATAAGGACATGTGGAGCCAGCCCAATGGGGTTAAAAATCAGTTTCAACCATAGTAGTATTCTCAGCTTCCAAACACATGATTCAATAGATTGGAGTCCACATTCTAATCGCAGAATATGGTTAGGGACACAAGTGGGCACTCCTAATATAGATCTTAAGAAGGAATTTTGGATAGTTTCCAGCTTTGCATAGTTTGTGAAAGTGCTAATTTGAGTGCCGTATAGAAGTTGGGGAACGATTTTAGTAACAAAAACTTTTCTGGCTGGGAAGACAAGTTGACCCCCTTTAGTGTGGAAAAAGGATAATAGGGTCTTTGTTGTACGCCTAGCGTTTAACAGACTGGAGGTAATATGCTGTTGTTGAGAGCCAGATGATTGAAAGGTAAATCCAAGATATTTAATGGATTTAACCTGATCAATAGGGCGCTTATCAATTCTCCAGATATGTTTTATCTTTTTTTTGGTAAATACTAGGACTGGTTTTTTGGAGGTTAATTACTAGTTCTTCTTCTAAACAAAATGATGTTACAGTCGCCATCAGTCTTTTGAGAATGAATGTTAAAGGTTCATCAAAAATCCCATGATTATTTGAAGACTAACTGACCATATATCACAATGTAATTAGCCACTGGTATAAACCAGCTCAGCTTAATAGCCATCAGTGAGGATGTTTTTCTTCATGATGTACTATTACTGACTTTGACTATTGAGCTCAGGGTTGATTAAGAAAATTACAGCCATTCTGATTCATAATAATTTGATTAATGCTGCTGATAATAATAGAATGAGTGCATGTGAAGGCACGCCTTCAGCCCATGAAATTATAATCCCTCAAGTAAATCCTAAAAACTGACTGATAAAATGAAATTCTGCTGTAGCTTTGCTTAATGTGTTTTATCACAGTATATGAGAAAATCATTAAAACCTTGCTTTTTCTATCCTTTTTTCGATCAGGTTGTGTGATTGACATAAAATATAAAGATCTTTGCACAATTATCCTATTATATTTTTATTAGTGTTATTTATTATTTTATTTTAATTTAGCGCCTGTAATATAGTGCACAGGTGTGTGGTCTCTTACTGTTATGATCTCATAATTTCCATCAGCTGAAATGGAACTCTTCTTCCCTTGCACAGCCATTTAAAACTCACTGCTCTAAAGGAGTTTTAGCACATAGATATGGCAGTGTTGAGAATCAATTATACACATCCCATCTCTGCAACTGTCCACTCTCCATCTCAATTCATTCTCTTTTCTTTACAAAATGGTTCCTTCTGGTCATTTGATAATATAAAGCAATGTAGCACTGTAAGGCATTGGGTGTCTTGAACTGGGACTCCAAGGCTCTAGTGCCTTACCTTCTGAATCACCAGTGCCTTGCAAGCCTGGTAGAGTGAGCTTTGGATTTCAAGGGAACCAACTAAAAGCAGGTCCACCCCATAAGAGATATGAAGGCCCAGAAGAAAACTGGAAAATTTCAGGGGGGGGAGTTTTTTTTCCTGTTTTTCTCCCCTTTTGGTGGGAAGATGGAAAAACAATAGGTGGAAATGAGGAGAGTTGGCCCTGATTGAGGGTGAAAAGATGGTGTCGAATATGATTGTGCTGGAAACATCTCCACGTTACTGATGAGCTTTATCTTTAATTGATAAACTTTGCCTTTGCCACAATCAGTAAATATAAACTATAATAACGCCTAGAGTTAATATATCTTCCTAGATGAATAAAGGAGGAAGTCTGTGACCAGTTTGGGAGCGCAATCAACTAAGACACCGGAGAGACGCCTCTCCCCCTCTTTGCTTTGTCTGAAGGAGTCAGTTACAAAGATAAGAGGATAGTGAAATTGGTGTATTTCATCTACTTGGAAAGCTGGACCCTGGCTGATCCTTCGCGGGGGAGACAAAGTTATTTTGGGAGAGCTACCAAGGTTGGAATGCAGAGAAGTTTAATTTTCAATCCGTTACCGAGCTCTGGATATTTTGTTGATTTTAGGGAGTGTTCTGGCTTAATTAAGAATATTATTATTGTTTTTAAAAGATGTTGGATGCGTCTTTTAAAGCTTGCTAAGCAGAGGTGAGAGGGATGAGAGTCCCCGGGTATTGTGAATGAGAGAAACCTCCATTGCCAAATGCTATTTTTTTTTAAAGTATCCAATTTATGAATCAAGTGTGTTTTTATATTCAAAACTGATTATTGAAACGGGAACTGGTTTGATTGTCTAAAGATCCGTCGGGAAGTGAAGTAAGATTAATGAACTATGTTCTTTTAAAGATATATGTTCCCTAAAGTATAAGCACCTTAAAGTACTGAGCTCAGGACAATGGTCCTTACAAGGCATAAGTGTAAAGAGCTGGGAATTGAGCTGATCGACAACCCATTACAGGTAGCCAATAAAGGGAAACAGGCAAAGATAACAAATTATTATTACCCAAATGGTAGCCACGGTAAACCGGAGGTTGATTCTTCCCGGGCATGTCAGCTCAATATTGATGGAACAACTAACGTCAGGGACGTTATAGCTGTGTCAGGGACGTTATAGCTGTGTCCCACTCCAGCAATGATAGCTCTCCTGCTATCATGGAGAACGACGGTCTCGGGGAAGGAGAGCATCCAGTTGAGGAAGAGGGAAACGATCCTTTAGAAGGGACCCATTCCTTGGGGGATGAGCAGCTATCCTCTCGTGCTGAGGATATATCTCCAGGGGGTGGAGGGATCCTTGTAGTGGGTGATTCGATCATTAGGAACATAGACAGTGGGGGGGTGTGATGGGCGTGTAGACCGCAAGGTGTTTTGCCTGCCTGGTGCAAAGGTTGCGGATATCGCCCGTCGTTTCGATAGTTTGGTAGACAGTGCTGGGGAGGAGTCAGTGGTCGTGGTGCACGTTGGCACCAACGACATGGGGAAATGCAGCCGTGAGGTCCTGGAAGCAAAATTTAGGTTGCTAGGTAGGATGCTGAAAGCCAGGACCTCCAAGGTGGCTTTCTCTGAAATGCTACCGGTTCCACGCCCAGGACCAGCCAGACAGGCCCAGCTTTGCAGTCTCAATGCGTGGATGAGACGATGGTGTCGGGTGGAAGGGTTTAGATTTGTTAGGCACTGGGGAACATTTTGGGACAAGCCGGGCCTGTACAAAAGGGACGGGCTCCACTTGAACCAGAATGGAACCAGACTGCTGGCACTTAAAATTAAAAAGGTAGCAGAGCAGCTTTTAAACTGACTGAGGGGGGAAACCTGACAGGAGCTGAGAAAGGTCCGGTTCGGAATAAACCTCCCCCCTGGGATAAAAACCAAAGAAATGATGAAATTTTAAAAGGGGTAGGCCTAGAAGTAGGCATTGTGAGAGCAGGGGCACAGGATATAAATTCAGAAGAGCAAAATTACCACAGGCCAAACCAAAAGTGCCAAAGACACTTGAAGAGAGACACTGCTTACAAGTACCTGTACGCTAATGCTAGGAGCCTGCGAACCAAGATGGGAGAACTGGAGTGCTTGGTCTTAGAGGAGAGCATTGATATAGTGAGCATAACCGAGACCTGGTGGAATAGAGAAAACCAGTGGGATACGGTTATCCCTGGATATAAACTATATTGGAAGGACAGGGAAGGACGTATTGGTGGCAGAGTCGCTCTATACGTGAAAGAAGGCATTGAATCCAGCAAGCTGGAAACCCCAAAAGAGGCAGACTCCTCCACAGAATCGTTGTGGGTGGTGATACCATGCCCCAGGAGGGACTTAATACTGGGAACAATCTATCGTCCCCCTGATCAAAATGCTCAGGGAGACCTTGAGATGAGATATGAAATTGAGGAAGCATCCAAACTAGGAAATGTGGTAGTAATGGGTGACTTCAACTACCCGGACATAGACTGGCCGCATATGTGTTCCAGTCATGACAAAGAAGCAAAGCTTCTAGATATTCTAAATGACTATTCCCTAGACCAGTTGGTCATGGAACCGACCAGAGGGACGGCAACCCTGGACTTAATCCTCAGTGTAATTTACATGTAAATGGCCAATTGCCAAGAAATCCAACACGGTCACATTTGACTTCAAAAGAGGAAACTTCACAAAAATGAGGGGATTGGTAAAAAGAAAGCTGAAAAACTCTGAAAAGTCCAGAGGGTCACATCACTCAAAAATGCTTGGAAATTGTTTAAAAACACTATATTAGAAGCTCAACTGGAGTGCATACCGCAGATCAGAAAAGGTACCGCCAGGGCCAAGAAGATGCCAGCATGGTTAACGAGCAAAGTCAAGGAAGCTCTTAGAGGCAAAAAGTCTTCCTTCAGAAAATGGAAGTCTTGTCCGAATGAAGAAAATAAAAAAGAACACAAACTCTGGCAAAAGAAATGCAAGAAGACAATAAGGGATGCTAAAAATGAATTTGAGGAGCACATTGCTAAGAACATAAAAACCAACAACAAAAAATTGTATAAATACATTCAAAGCAGGAGACCATCTAGGGAGACGATTGGACCCTTGGATGATAAGGGAGTCAAAGGTGTACTAAAGAACGATAAGGAGATTGCAGAGAAGCTAAATGAATTCTTTGCATCTGTCTTCACAGTGGAAGATATAGGGCAGATCCCTGAACCTGAACTAACATTTGCAGGAAGGGATTCTGAGGAACTGAGACAAATAGTGGTAATGAGAGAGGAAGTTCTAGGCTTAATGGACAATATAAAAACTGACAAATCACTGGGCCCGGATGGCATCCACCCGAGAGTTCTCAAAGAACTCAAATGTGAAATTGCTGATCTGCTAACTAAAATATGTAACTTGTCCCTCGGGTCCTCCTCCGTGCCTGAGGACTGGAAAGTGGCAAATGTAACGCCAATCTTCAAAAAGGGATCCAGAGGGGATCCCGGAAATTACAGGCCAGTTAGCTTAACTTCTGTCCCTGGAAAACTGGTAGAAGGTATTATTAAAGCTAGATTAACTAAGCACATAGAAGAACAAGCCTTGCTGAAGCAGAGCCAGCATGGCTTCTGCAAGGGAAAGTCCTGTCTCAGTAACCTATTAGAATTCTTTGAGAGTGTCAACAAGCATATAGATAGAGGTGATCCAGTGGACATAGTGTACTTAGACTTTCAAAAAGCGTTTGACAAGGTACCTCACCAAAGACTTCTGAGGAAGCTTAGCAGTCATGGAATAAGAGGAGAGGTCCTCTCGTGGATAAGGAATTGGTTAAGAAGCAGAAAGCAGAGAGTAGGAATAAACGGACAGTTCTCCCAATGGAGGGCTGTAGAAAGTGGAGTCCCTCAAGGATCGGTATTGGGACCTGTACTTTTCAACTTGTTCATTAATGACCTAGAATTAGGAGTGAGCAGTGAAGTGGCCAAGTTTGCTGACAACACTAAATTGTTCAGGGTTGTTAAAACAAAAAGGGATTGTGAAGAGCTCCAAAAAGATCTCTCCAAACTGAGTGAATGGGTGGAAAAATGGCAAATGCAATTCAATATAAACAAGTGTAAAATTATGCATATTGGAGCAAAAAATCTTAATTTCACATATACGCTCATGGGGTCTGAACTGGCGGTGACCGACCAGGAGAGAGACCTCGGGGTTGTAGTGGACAGCACGATGAAAATGTCGACCCAGTGTGCGGCAGCTGTGAAAAAGGCAAATTCCATGCTAGGGATAATTAGGAAAGGTATTGAAAATAAACAGCCGATACCATCATGCCGTTGTATAAATCTATGGTGCGGCCGCATTTGGAATACTGTGTACAGTTCTGGTCGCTTCATCTCAAAAAGGATATTCTAGAGTTGGAAAAGGTTCAGAAGAGGGCCACCAGAATGATCAAGGGGATGGAGTGACTCCCTTACGAGGAAAGGTTGCAGCATTTGGGGCTTTTTAGTTTAGAGAAAAGGCGGGTCAGAGGAGACATGATAGAAGTGTATAAAATTATGCACGGCATTGAGAAAGTGGATAGAGAAAAGTTCTTCTCCCTCCCTCTTAATACTAGAACTCGTGGACATTCAAAGAAGCTGAATGTTGGAAGATTCAGGACAGACAAAAGGAAGTACTTCTTTACTCAGCGCATAGTTAAACTATGGAATTTGCTCCCACAAGATGCAGTAATGGCCACCAGCTTGGATGGCTTTCAAAGAAGATTAGACCAATTCATGGAGGACAGGGCTATCAATGACTACTAGCCGTGATGGCTGTGCTGTGCCACCCTAGTCAGAGGCAGCATGCTTCTGAAAACCAGTTGCCGGAAGCCTCAGGAGGGGAGAGTGTTCTTGCACTCGGGTCCTGCTTGCGGGCTTCCCCCAGGCACCTGGTTGGCCACTGTGAGAACAGGATGCTGGACTAGATGGGCCACTGGCCTGATCCAGCAGGCTCTTCTTACGTTCTTATGTTCTTATGTTTAACCTAATACACGAATGGACAATTAATAACTTGCTGCCTTGGGAAACTTTTCCGGCTCAGGATGGCTTACCGAATCTAGCAGAAGAGTTAGAGGAGGCAGTGAAGAAGACCGAAATGTCAGAACAACTTCACCTTGAGCTAGAGAGAGATTCGTGTGCTTTAAGTGACCACAGCTCGATGCCACCCTTGGAATCCTCTTTTGAACAGGAGGACATAGGATGTGAACAGAGAGAGGAATTGTTTAAGATGGATCTGACCAAGGCAATGAACTCCACTCCACATTTTACTACAGTGAGCGAAGTTTGGTATCAAGAAATGAGACAAGCATTAAGCCAAGTATCGCATTTTGTCGCGGAATCTAATTCATTATTAACAACGCTTACTAGTCTTATCATTAATTCTTTAACTAAATCTAAGGACGATAGTGCAAAGGGCCCTAAGGAAACAATGGAACAAGGTTCGCAAACTACATCTATAACATCTGAAATCCTTTGGAAAAAAAGGAAGAAATGCGGGAAACACTACTTAAAACAATTTAAAAAGACCAAAAATATAAAAAACCAAAGAAGCCCTTTTAAACATCATATGAATTATTGAAGACTTTTTAAACTTTTAGATTCTCCAAGATCGCCGCCACAGAAAAAGAAAAAAAGAAGGAAGAAGAGCCGTAGGATAAAAGACGATCAAGGTGTGAATACAGTGAAAGGTATCCCCTATACAGCGGAATCGGTGCAGACCCAAGTTAATTTTTTGGTTAAGACAGATGATCTAAATTCTAAGTTGTCAGCAAATAACAATGGTCAAGAACAATTGCCATCAGAGTCATTAGAGACTGGGAAATTGACCAATCCCATAAACAGAGCCTCAGATTGGAACTTAGTGCTAAACACTAAAATGCTAGCTATGCTAAACTATCCTAAGCCCAGTGGAAGATCCGATCAAGATGAAAGGAAATATCACCTAATGAAATTCTTGAATGAGATGACCCCAGGGTGCTTCCATAGTTCTGACTTTGAAAACATTGAATATCTTTTTTTTAATTACACCAAAGCCAGGGCGATGATAACGTTCCATGATGAGAGGAAAGCAAAACAACTTCTGGATTTGAAACAGTGTTTCTTGGAAAGGAACCTTTATATTAAGAGAGTCTTCCACAACATTGCGGGCCCATGAAAGTTAGAGGGTCATCAAAGTAAAGGGCAGATTTCTGTCGAAACTAAAGAACTGGCCGGCCCCATTCATCCTAAGGAAAGGATAATTAATAACTCTTACCAAAGTGAGCACCGGGCAGAATCGCATCTATTAAGGGAAGTTGAAGTACCTCATGCAAGCCATCAAGTGCAATCTCTTATGCCGGCACATCCAAATATGGACAACTGGGGGGGAAATTGTTTTCTTGATGAGGAAATTATGCTTCTTGATACCTTCACAGGGTTGACTAGGGAGGCACAGGTAGAAATTATGAATAAAATTGAAAAGTTAGGAAAAGTGTTAAAAGACCTGAGTGATAAGAGTGCAAATACCGATCGCTCTGAGTCTGCCACCATGATTGAATTGGCCTTAGAACCTGGCAGGCTTCCTGTACTAAATCCTATTAATGCATTATCTGCTGATTGCCCATTGATTTCTCCCATTGAGTTGGAATCATTTAAGGTCCATGCCCAAAATACTTGTCAAACTTTTCAGAAAGGCAATAATGACTATCGCCAATGTAATAGTCTTGGTATAAAAGCTCTACCTGATCTGACAAGTAGTCCTTAACTAATGCCTCACTTTGAGGAAGTGATATTGAAGATCCTTTCTTGGAATATAGCAGGATGGAGAAATAAAATAGCGGATCCATCTTGTATACTTTTCCTAAAGGACTATCACATACTGTTTCTCCAAGAGACATGGTGTGTGAAAGATATGACCTTAGATGGGTATGTAACTTATCAGTTATTAGCGGCGCCCGGGAGGAAAGGTGGCCGTCCTAAGGGAGGGCTCAGCCTACTTATGTCAACTGTGCTCCATGCCTCCATTGTGGAGGTAGACCCTTTGCCAGAGATTGCAGTAGCTGTCATCTTAAAACTAACATCCTGTTCTTTACTTCTGATTAACGTGTATCTACCCCCAAGAAAAGACAGGAAATCTGCAGTAACTAAGATCAAAAAATTAGATAATTATATACACCATTTGACATCCCTACACCTGGAGGTACAGGTAGTAATGATGGGTGACTTCAATGCGAGAATGGGCTCATCGGACGAGGCGCTTTTTGCCAAATACCATCAGGTGATGCCTTCCTTAGAAGGCCCTTTTGACATCCCCTCGAGGCAATCCAGAGATCAGTGTATAACCTACTCTGGCCTTTGGTTAGCCCATTTAATTATAAATTCTAACTTAACTATATTAAATGGGTGCACAAAAGGAGATTGGCAAGGAGAATTTATGTTCCTTTCGAGTAGAGGGGCATCGGCGATTGATTTCGGTATTGTTTCACAGGAGCTATACCATCTAGTTAGTAAATTTGAAATTATTGAAAGACCAGAAAGTGATCATTCTCCTGTATGTATGTTTTTGAACGGTATTGATTCGACTCATATACTTTCCCCACAGACCTCTTCACTGGTTGACTATGAAGTGCGACATGGTAGGGTCAAATGGATTCCTAAACTGGAGACTGAGTTAAAGACTAGATTATACTCCTCTCATATGTTAAATCTGAAGGAGTTAATACTAGCTTCCCCCCAAAGCTCAACCTCCTTGGATCATTTTCAGTGCCTAATGAATGCCCTTCAGTCTGAATTTTTCTCCAATGAAAAGTCACCATCAAGTAAGGTCGAATTTCACTCCAAAAAATGGTTTGATAAGGATTGTGTGGAGGAAAAAAAAGTTCTGATAGATAAATTTAAGGCATACAAAGTAAATAGAACTGCATCCGAGTTCGATGCTTACTGTGAGGCAAAAAAAATATTTAAGCTACTGACAAAAAACAAAAAGAAAGAGGGGCTTCAGGCCCTATGGGATCGACTTGCCTTTGCTTCCCAGTTAAAAAAATCAAACCTTTTTTGGCGAATTGTCACCTCTAATTGGCCAAAATCATGTGTTAATATGGGTTACTATGTACCTCCTAATATCTGGGAAAATTATTTCAATCAAATGTATGCCTCTGATATTGAATCAGATGAAGTTGCTGGCCATCCAAAACGTCCCATCCTAGAATGGATTCCGGTTAGCTCTGTTGAAATTGCTGATCTTATACTTAATTTAAAAGAAAATAAAGCGCCCGGGTCAGATTCTATTCCGGCCGAAGTATACAAGACCAATGTGCAATGGTGGGCACCTTTATTAGCAAGTATTTTCACTTACATCGATCAATCTATGCAAATCCCCACTGATTGGGGAACCACTATAATCATGCCCATTTATAAAAAAAGGCCCGATATATGACCCGGCAAATTATTGGCCTATTAGTCTTTTAAATGTGGTTAGCAAACTTTATGCAGCACACCTCCATACTAAATTACTTGCTTGGATGGAACTAAATGACATCTTGGCCCTAGAGCAGGCTGGTTTTCGAATAGGACGCTCAACTACCGACCATGCTTTGGTTCTTCACCACCTGGTTAATAAATATAAAGGGAATTCTAACAGTGCACTATATGCAGCATTTATCAATCTAAAAACGTCTTTCGATTCCATATTGCGGGATAGACTTTGGTCAAAACTCGAAACTATGAATATAGATCTCCGTCTATTGGCTTTAATTCGGAGGCTATATACTAATACTTTTCTTCGGGTTAGATGTAATAATAAAGGCCTTTTAACAAACTTTATCCCCGCCCATAAAGGAGTTAGACAGGGGTGCATTTTGGCACCCTTCCTATTTAACATCTATATAAACTCCATGGTGCAAAGGTTGTTGCTAATTAATGCCCATCCCCCGCTACAAGCTGGAAGCTCTAGACCCATTCTTCTCTATGCAGATGATATTGTTTTAATATCAAGGACACCGATTGGTTTGAGACGTCTGTTGTTAGAATTAGCTAGTTTTTGCTCTGATGAATCTTTGATGATAAACTATGCAAAAACTAAAGTAATGATCTTTACAAATAAAAGAACCAAACATCTATGGAGGATAAATGGCCATTTAATCGACTAAGTAAATTCATTTCAATATTTAGGAATACATTTTCAGGCCAACGGCCTATGGTCAGGCCATATGAAAATGGCAGCTATGCATGCGAGAAGAACAACGAAAGCCTTATTGGCATTCTATTATAATAACGGGGGTCAAATCTTGAATGCTGCATTAAAGATTTTCAGGGTAAAAATAATACCTCAACTCATTTATGGTGCACAAGCAACCACTTGGATGGAGTGTGACCATCTAGAGGCTGTCCAAACTATTTTTCTTAGATCTATACTGGCAGTGCCTACATGTATTCCCAACTCTATTTTAAGAATGGAAGTTGGATTGCCCTCCATTGATGCTCGGGTGTGGTGTCTTAGAATTAGTGCCTGGCTAAAGTTACTGTTTAGACCAATGGGATTGGCCCCCTCCATACTACAAGATAATTTCCATTCCCAATGGGAAAAGATGGTTATCGAAAAAATCTCTAAATTGGGGTTTTCAATTCCCTTTATTCTATCTATGGGCTTTTTGAAAGCCAAAAAACAGATTTTAGAGCGAATTTATGACCTCGATTTCCAATAGCATTTGTTATTAGTTAAAAAGCATAGATATAATGTTAAGCCGTGGGCTATGCCATATTTAACTAATCTAACTATTCCAAAGTATCGGAAGGCGTTTACGTGGGCTAGGTTTAACTGTCTGCCTTCTGCTTTATTAGACGATAGATTTAAGAAATTACCGTACAATGATAGATTATGCCCTTGTGGAGATGGTGAGGTCGAGACTATATCACACGTTCTACTTCACTGTTCACTTTACTGTGAGGCCAGGTGCAAGTTTATTCTACCCCACTTACTCTCTTACTTGACAGGAACGAAACCTGTTACGTGGACTATTTGCTTGCGGATCATAACCCACAAGTAACTCAATTGGTAGCTAAGTTCTGTGTGGCAGCTATTGCCGCTAGAAAGTTATTAATTTCAACAATGCAAGTAGATTAATTGATAGTTTTTAGATATAATCAGTTCCTTATTATTGTAAATATCATTGTTTGCTATTTTGTTTTCTTTGGTCTTTGACCGTAATAAACTTGATTCAATAGGTGGAAATGGTTTTCATCCTAAATTTCTCCATTTTTCCCCTGGGCCTTCACATCTTTATTCACCATCAAGGGAACTGTAGTTTGTTAAGACTGTTGGCAATCTCTAATGCTGTGAGGAGAAAACTACAGTTCTCAGGATTCCTTGCAGAAAGTTATGTGCATTAAATGTGTGTTACATGTGCTTTAAATGTATGGTTTTGCCCTATGTTGCAGTACTATTCTGCATGAACATCCAGTCAGCTGACCCCAAGGGCCAATCCTGGCAAACCAGGCCCTATAAAGCTCTGGCCTCAGACTCGGTTCCTCAACCTGAACAATTTGTTTCTAGTGTGAGCCTACCTTCTATTTCAAGTGTCAGCATGTTTCTGTGTCCCAGAACCTGGGGTGGGAAATCTCTGGCTCATGGGTCTAATTAGGGCCATCACAGGTCCCAATTTGCTCCACAAGGCCATTTTCCCCAAGCCATGCCCACCTGTCTCACACCTGATGTCATGTGTGATGTCAGGTGTGGTGCAGGTTAAGGATGTGGCTAAAAAGGAACAATCAGGGGCTTAAAGTGAGCTCCTGATTGTTCCTTGAGCCCTACTAAGATTGGCTGTAATAAGGGGTTCCCCATTGGAACCCCCTAGTGTTGTCGAGGGTGATGGAGATTTTTTCTCCTTGGAATCTTTGCTGGGGGTCCTTTAAGTAATTTATGACACAGGCTTAAAGCAAAAAGATAGGCCTTTATTCTTACAAGCATATGCAGGGTCAGTCCCCCAGAAGATCTGGAGAGGACTGCCCTGAGGCACTGTGTGCACAGATCTTTTATACAGTACAATTACAGCATGTTAGAGTGATTCACCAATCTCACAAGTTCCTGCCCACCTAGCATCACAGTTCCTCCTCTATACAATCGTTCCAAACCAATCAGAAAGCAGTAGCTGACTGCAGTGATGATTCCAAGATTCTGTTCATCTCATTAATGTCACCATTGTTCTGCTGTCTCTCAAGACTAATGCTCTTTCAGGCCAGTACCTTTGTGAATGTACCTTCAAGCATACCTGGTACATTCCATATGCCATTGTTCATGATCAGTCAGGCTGACCCAGGTACACCTGGAGATTTTTGGACAAGTTCCCTGAGTTAAGTTTGCCTCAATGTAGGGTGTTTGGGAATGTATGAGCACCCCCATTTCTATTCCTTTCCCATAGGGGTTCTTATGTCCTTATACTTTCTCTGAAATCCCATTTCCTTGCTTATAAAATACATAGCTCGAGAGAGGGGATTAGATTTAAAACACTTGAGCTTCATTTTGAAGCCACACAGACTAAGGAAAAGACTGGGTGACTCTGGCTAACTAGTATCTTTCAGCCTCAAAGATATAGAGGAGGCAGACCACCCCAGAGTACCTTTTTCTTAATGAAAACACACTTATAAAGTTATAAATATAACACACTGGGTTATTTTAAAATCATTATAAAATCCCACTATTTCTCTTCATTAAAACATCTAATAATTGTTACAAACTCTTTTCCCTAGATGACATTATTGCTGTACACAGGAAATCATCAAAACATTATAATTTATCAATCCTGACTACACAGGTTAAATGCTGATTGGGTTTAAACAATAGAATAATTAATCACTTGTCAATTACACACTGGCAGAATATGGCACCAGCCAAATTTGGCAAGGAAACGGGATCACTGTGACTGTGCCTGCTTTGCTCACAGATCCTGATTGAGGCCTATGGAAATTCTCTGAATCTCAGAGCCTCAACAGGCCTGCAGTTCAATGCTTAACTCCTTATGATGAAATATCTATGATTATACATATGTGGATATATAAAATTCCCCATTAGGGGGACTCGCTGTCAGTGCCGATCAGCTGAGCATCACTTTGACCATGTGCAGCTGCGGTTTGAATTCAAACCAAGCTTGCAAGCAGATTTCACTGATTGGCAGTTACAGGAAGCCACTTTGACAGGTGGGCAACCCCATCCATTCACCTGTCAAAGTTGGCCCATGGAGGTGGAAGAATTATGGATCTAGCTCATTGGTCAGATCCAGTTCCCCATCTCTGGCCTAGAGCCTAACTGCTGAGGCATGACAAGCATGAATGGCTGTTGCAGTGAGAGACTGGAAAAGGTAGAACTAGGTTCAACTAGCGGAATCTGTGCCCCATAAGCTGACAGCATAACCTTGACCCTAATGTCTATTGCAGCTATACCGAACAGTTAGCAGTTACAGCCAATCATAGCCAAGAACAGCCTTAAAATGATGTCCTGGACAAACATTGCCTGAAATGAGATTGCTAATCTCATAACTGGTGATCTTTAAGATCTACTACACAGGTATTGCCAACAGAAAGGCAGTATTCCTTCTAACATCTCCATAGTGTCCATTTCCCAAATGCAGGGTGAAGGAGTACAGCAAATTCATCTTACACTTTACGGTAACATTTTAAATTCTCTACCTGCAAAACATTTCACTACAGCTTGAAATAATTTCACATTAAATGTTACAGTGGTTTGGGTTTCTCATCTGTTCTCCCTGTGTGTTGCAGTGTCTCCCAAGGCTAGAGATGTCTCTGCCCTTTTCTACAATTTATCTGTACATAGAACAAAAAATTATCTAAGCAATCTTTTGATTAATTGAAAATCTTGGTATATAAATGTGGAGGGGTCAGGAACTGATATTTTCCTTAGCAGAAAAAACAGAGCTCCAACAAGGGAGAAATGTGCAAGATGATCCTTTTGGCCACCAAAACAGCTCCGTGAACCCACAGTATTTTATGTTACTAAGTGCCCAAAGAACAGTGGGCATGGAAACCAGGGGCCACCAACATCTAGGGTATGGATCCACTCCTTTTCATGTATTCAGTGAGTATGTAAAAATTGTTTTATAGTGTATTTTAAAACAGTATTTCATTACTGGTATATTCTGACGTTGTTTGGTTTTTGTTCTTTGTTTGTTTTGCTTTTTGATTTTCTTATATTTGTTCTATTCATACATTTTTCTTGTTTTATCTTCTATGTACACCGCCCAGAGAGCCTTTTTGGCTTAGGGCGGTATATAAATTAATTAATTAAATAAATAAATATGTGAAGAATTCAGCTGAGGAGGGCTAAAGGTCACATTGACACCATAAATGGAAACCACTCTTATACCACTTTATGCATCATGGTTTTCCCCAAAGAATCCTGGGAACTGTATTAAGAGTGCTGGGAACTGTAACTCTGTGAGAGGTCTCCTAACAACTCTCAGCACCCTTAACAAATGATAGTTCCCAGGATTCTTTGGGGAAAGCCAGGATGGTTAAAGTGGCATAAGAGTGATTTCCATGTATGCCATGGATATGACCACAGTTTCACAGCAATCAAATAGAGTTTCATCATGAGAGTAAATGGCTAACATAACAGAAAGTCTGCACATATGCCTACAAAGCAATAGCTGGCTTTGAACAGCTGGCCTCTTGAACATTGTGCACACTGACTCAACTGATTTAACTTTCCAAGCTAGATCTGGGGATGATGGTTCTTGATTTGCAATACAGCCAAGAATTATATCCTCGACACATCTGAACACTGGACTAGGTAGTTATAAATGTTGATGCCATCAATAATGTATTATGGTATTAACATCAAGGTTTAGTGAAGAATATAAAATAAGATCCTAGCTCCCACCTCCTGCAAAAAATTTACATTGATTCATTTCTCTTGATGGTGGACCTCCTGTTTTTCTAAAGTAACAACATCAAAATTGAGCCTCCAAGGTGGCAAAGTTATAAACAGAGGCCAAGCTTTTAAGTAAGGTTTAATAATACTGAAGTGAGGAGATTTCACAACAGCCCACTAGCAGTTCTGCTCAAAGCTGCACAGAAATGACATCTTGAAATTCCACCCTTTGTGTGGGTAGAGAAATTGGAGCACTTCACCAAACTTGTCCAGGGACAGGTCATGTGTTGGTGTCATGATCTCTCTATTCTGGGCAACCTGGGAGAAGCTGCCTCTTGTTTTCCAGTTACGGAGAGTTTGGAGAGAGATGACAATATATCAAATTGGTCCAGAAAAGTGACATATCTTTCCATGCAGAGCTTGGAAAAGTTACTTTTTTGAACCCCAGTCAGCATGGCCATTGGATTGGGCTGATGGGAGTTGTAGTTCAAAAAAGTAACTTTTCCAAGCTCTGTTTCCATGGTTGTTCCATCTGGACACCAGCCTGTTTTCCCTCAGACCACCTTGGACCTTCGTTGCCTCCAGTTCGGAGGTGGTGCAGATGTCTCCAAAGTGCGAATATTCACATTGGATTCTTGCCTCATCCATGGTGACTGCACAGCCCTAAAGCTATAGGGTTGTCACTAATTAAGCTCTATTCAGAGGGAAGGATGTTACGGATGAAAGGATCTGCCCCTTTCAGTTCTTTCCATTTCTTATTTTTCCAATTTTAAATTCAGTTCCCCACATTTCTGCACCAATTTGTGTATTTTTAAATAAAAAATCCTCATGAAAATTCTTAAGCATTTTAGTGCAACTTTATCTTAAAGTCAATTCTGTATGCATTCTTGACTAATATACACATTTTTGCAAGCAATTTCTCCTAATATAATGCATTTTCCTATGTTATTTTCACTCATATTTTCATTTTTATACACATTTTCCCAAAAAATATGCATTTTTGTAAAGATTGTTTAGCTGGAGACCTGCATCACAACATTTGGATTAATGTGAATTTTGAAGAATGGTTGTGTTTTGGTTTTCGTATTGTTTCAGAAAGTTCAAATTTGATAGATTTGGCTTAACGTTTGAACTGAATGTCTCCCTCAGCCCTACTCAGAGTAGCTCCATTAAAATTAATGGATGTCAAGTATGACTAGCATTGGATACAACCCATAGTTTGTAAGTGTTGGACTTTTTAGTCATTACTTTGAACTATGTTTTCTTCAACATTTCAATCTGGCTCTTTTTAGAAACACACACACACACACACACACACACACATACATCGCCCTCTCTAACTTGGTACTTTTTCAGTTTGGCATTATAACACACATGCAGGAGAGTAGTCCCTGAGTTTATTATTATGCTGCTCATTCAGCTCTCCTGTGTAAACTGGTGGCATGCTGTTTGTCATGAACAGCACAATATCTGGCATAATAGAGTCTGGGGTGGCAAGGGAGTGCTCTTGTTCTGAGTATTTAAGAGGCATAAATGCATAAGCATTTTCAACTGAGAGAAATTATGAAACAAAATTGTCCCCTGATGTTCTGCGACAGGATTTTATTTTCCCACCGGAGTCATCCTTTTACAAAACTGTTTAAGCTCTTTCCTCTGGTGTTTTGTCCCAAAGACTGACATTAGGTCAGTTTGCCATAACATTATTTTCATTGAGCAGCCTCAATAGAGTGAAGACCAGATGTTCATTTTCTGGAATCATTTATTAATTATGATGTGAGTTTCACAGGTGATAGCTGAGTTATGAGCCAGTGGCGATTTTGTGATGGCATTAGAGAGGTACTCTGTAGTAGTGGACAGTGTGGTAGGGCAGTGGCACTCACCTGACCTCCTGACAGCTGAGTCACTGCTGCTTACCGGGACACAAAGTGGGAAGCAGCAGTGACTCAGCTGTTACAAGGCTGGGCAGTGGTTTAACAAGACACTCTGTGAGGGGAGTAGGGAACTATTAAACACCCTTAATAAACTATAGTTCCCAGGATTCTTTGGGCGAAGTCATGACTGTTGAAAGTGGCATAAAAATGCTTTAGCTGTATAGTGCATAAACTAAGTTCATAGTTTAATATACATACAAAAATGATTAAGCAATGTCTGTATATTAAGTAACTTGGGTAGCTCCACATACAGCCTTTCAAGGCATGCTGACAGCAATATGAAAAGCATGTACATTGTGCTGCAAAGAATTCAACATTATAAGTCAAGGCAGGATGGTTAGACAGACTTAGAACAAATTCTTACAAATCAGGCCTTTTCTGGCAAGGTGTCTGCAGTTTTTCATGTCTGTGCCAGACAGCATCCCACTGTAGTGATGGAGTGCTGAAACCATTGATTCTGCAGTAGGAAATAAGAAATATGTCTTCTGTGAATGCAGTGCCATGGTTTCCTTACAAGGTTTGCTCAGTTAGGTACTGGGGTGTATACCCTCTATAGTTGCATGTGTGTGTGTATTCAAAAACGTCTTACCCTTGCTTCTGGCCATTTAGTCCAGTGACATTTTTGCCTCTTTGACTACTTTGTTCTCCTAGGAGAAATAGGGAAACAATAGCCATCCCATAGGCTGCTGAGAAGGTCACAATTTAGGTCCCCAAACTATGTCATGTACCCACTGCATGACTGCATATATACGGTACACAATGACACAATAGGGCTTACTTCTGAATATGCTGGAAAAGGCTTGCACTGTTAGCTTCTCCTCTTACTGGGGAATCCGACAATTTAGAAGCAAGGGTTTTTTAAGAGCAAGGGAGCTGTCCAAAAGGTTGCAGAGAACTGAGCTAGATGAGGTACTGCATCAATAGCGAGACATCAACAAAAGAGCCTTTGAGGCACTCCTACTGCCTTACTCTTTCCTGATTTAGAGCATGTACTTGATCTACTTACCTCATCCCAGTAGGGTTTAGGGAAGGGACACCTTGGGTTGTCAAATGAGACCAGCACCTGGACTTCAACCCACTGCCATTCCTTCTCCAACTGTCCTGGGAGTCATTTTTGGAGAACATATGACCAGTCAGGGTGTGATGAGATCCCAGAATCTGTATTCTCCCTGAGTATAACACTTTCCTGGGTGCTAATTTTAGGCAGTTTTCACTAGGGGTGGAATTGCAGCTGAGGGGCAAAATTAGACACAGACACATCAGCTTGGGTTGAACAAGGGCCACTTTATTAAATTATAACAAAACCCATTTTAAAGTGACCTGCAGAGGGAAAACCTAGGTGAGGGAACTGTCTATAACAAGCATCTTGCCATACAGCTCTTGGGCGACCAGCCGCTACTGGGACAAGGGCAAGCCCATCTGCTTACCCCTTACACCGGCCATACCCAGTAGGTGAGTAGGAGGGCCTTCTCACATCACCACCCCCTGGGGCCATACAACCCTCGGGTGGATGAGGTAAGTTGGCCCCAGAAGCAGACCATATCCTGCCCTCAAGCCATAAGCCCTGACAGACAGGCCTCTGGAACCGCCAATCACCTCCAACGGTGCCTAAGGGGGCCACCTAACTGTCCTTACCTACTTCCCTTCCCGCACCTTCCCACCACAAAAGGGGAACAAATCTCTATTTAGTTCCCCTTTACCTCACTGCTGAGAAGCAACTCCCGCAGACACCTCTTCAGGTCTCCCCAGAAGACATCGTTCCCTGTATTCAACAGGTGAACGCATCGGTCCTATAAAGCTCAACCCTCGAATGCTGTATGTGGGGATGCAGAACAGCCAACCCCTCATACTCAAGAAGAGCCAACATAATCTGCCGGTTGACCTTCCATGCCCAATCAATCCCCTTTGGGTTCCATACACCACGCCAGTCCTGTGTGGGACAATGTCTGACCATAGCAGACATACCAAAGGCCATCATTGCCTTGTTACTGCATGTCCTCACATGCCTGTCAACTGAGGGCCTTGCCCTTAAATAACCAAGGCCACCGTTGCCTCTCAAACTGAGGGCCATGACCTTAAGTAACCGAGGCCGTCGTTGCCTCTGAAACTTGACAACTGCATGTCCCCACATGCCTGCCAACTGAGGGCCTTGCCCTTAAGTAACCGAGGCTGTTGTTGCCTCTCAAACTGCATGTCATCACATGCCAGCAATCTGAGGGCCTTGCCTCAAGTAACCGAGGTCATGCCCCCCCAGGGGAATGACCACCACTTGCAGAACCGTCTGCAGTGAACTATGTTGGACAAAGTGGGTAGGAGCCCATCCCAATGCATTCCTCACTGGCCAAGCCACTGCACTGCAGCCTATCGACTGAGGCCCAACTGTGAGCCCATGCTTGATTTCACAGCCCTCCAGTCTGCCCAGAAGACCATGCTGTGGCCGCATATTAGGATGCACGTCTGTTCAATCCCTGTCCAACAACCTGTCAAAACAAAATACAACTCTTTAGGCTTCGAATTCCAGGCCCTCTAAAGGGGCGAATATAGTCCTTATAAGCACCAGAGGACCGGCATCCAAATGGTCTGCACCTTTTGCCTGTGAAAACCAAAGACCTGCTGCCGTAGATGCAGCTCAAATTCTAAAAGAGTGGGTTCCAATTCTGAGGGGGGCTGCCTTAGCCCATGCAAGGCCCGCTTTGTGAGTGCCCAAAACTGGTATTTTGTGAGGGGATCCTCACTTGCATGGGTGAATAAATATCCTTCTCCAGATCCCCTGGCCCCCAGAAAAGCTCGCAAAGCCTGCACAGGACAGAGGTCCAGTACCAAGGAAGGGACTAAATGCATGGTCTGCCCCTTGCTTTTCTGATCTATCCTAGACCTCAATTTTTGCAGCACCAACCCCCCTCCATGGTGACATCTAATAGCTGGAGGGCACATTGAGACAGGCTCGTTTGGATCCAGCCACCCCATCCCCTATCCGAAAAGCTCCCAAAAGCAGCTTAACGGCTACAGCCTGGAATAGTCTGGCTGCATAGCTTGAGGAGCCAATATATGGCGGACTCTAAAGTCCCTGGAATGATTGGGGAAAAACCACCAGCCTTTGCTAGGAAGGAAAGTCCTGCCGGGTTAATTTGAAGTGCTTGGGCTGACAGGCCCCTTCTCCTGCCATCCGCTAGGGATTCCAGCAGGTGACTCACTGGAATAGGACACTCTGGTGCATAGCCCTTGCCATCCCAGAATTCCTGAATCACCCTACCTGCTCTCTGGTAGCTGGTGAGTGTGCTGGGGGCAATGGAATTCATGGGAATTCCAGCGTGCAGTTCACAGGAATAGGCCACCTCCGCACAGCCCCTGCGGCCCTGAACTCCTTGTAAACCCTTTCTGTATTCTGATAGCCAATGATCATGCTAGGGCAACATATAGGCTCATGGCCATCTCCGACTCTGTTCCCCAAACTCCCAATGTGCGGTTTGTACAGCACTGCCTCAACCTCTCCACGAACTATGGAACAGACAAGGGCCCTAACCCTAGTGTTCTTAAATATAAGGGAGTTACAAAACCTGGCCCATGGTCATGAGTCTTTCCGCCCATAAGTCAACCTTCAACACACTGGAAAAGAGTTACTGAAAGGTGAAATCCCTAGGTAACCCCTCCCAAATCCAGGCCTGCAGCCGCTGGAAAGAAGGCCACATGGCCAGATTGGCGTATAAGGCAGCCATAACCCTGAACCTGTAGTAAGGCTGTGAAAGCCTTGCCATGGCATCATAATGCACCATAAAAGACCACTAACACGTGGACAGCAGAAAGGAAAACACTTTCATGGCCCCTGAAAACTCCAGGATCCTAATCTGCAACAGTTCAAGCTTGTCCCAGGGCAGCCTGCAGCCCTGGGCCCCAGAGTCAATCTTGATACCCATAAAGGTGAACACTGGGGCAGATTCCTCCCTATTCCCAGCTGTCAAGGGAACATACACCCCCAAATCTGCCAGACCTATGAACCACAAATCATACAGGTAGTGCCCCACAGCTTCTGAGCCCACTTGTCTCCTGACTGCCCCCTCCCAGAAGGAGCTGAAACCCTCACTGTGAGAAATATAGCAGTCCCTAAATGCATAAGGCACCTCTGCCACAGGCGTGCACCATGTTGAATGAAGTGTAGCACACTGTTCCTAGACTATCTGGTATGAAAACCTTTACTGCCTGACCCCGTAAATAAGACTGGTGGTAATCAGGTGTAATTCGCCCACTGCCTGTTAGGGGTCTTATACAACTGGGGCATCAGGGAAGGGGCCAAGAACCCTACCCAACTGTACATCTTTACAACCTGTCCCTGTCAATTGCTGCCATACTAAAACAGATTTAAGATTGTAGGTCATGAAGGCCAGCCGGGAGATGGAGTATGGGATCGGGAAACCAAAAGGAAAACACCATAACACATTCCCCTTAAACCGGGTAGCCTGCAAGCGAAGTTGGTAGTACCTCAAGTCCAACTGGGGAGGGACACTTGTCCCTGAGCAGCTCATGCTGGGGACTTCTTCTTACACCTTTGAAGGCCTCTGGCCTCATATCTCACTATTGCACATATCCTTCTGCAAAGAAAGGAAGGAAATCATTTATGAGTAAGTACACTTTACTTACAGCTAACCAAGTTCCCTTAAAGTGCAGAAACTGAGGATATGCTGCTGTCACCAATATTGGGCCCCACTGCAGCAGCTTTCTCCTAACAGGTTTCCAAACACTAATCAGAATAGAAGTGCCAATGTAAAAGTTTCATGACTTCAGGTAAATGACATCAGAGCTCCTAACAAAGAAGGTTTTGTTGTTGTAAAATCATCAGGCAAGGGTGAAGGGTCTGCCTGGATCTTAAAACACAACCTCTGTGTCAACTAGAGTCTAAGATCCTGTCAAGTCAGCCCCTGTGCCAGCAAAGCATAAGATCCTGGAAATGAGGATAAGAGCTTGATAAGTAGTCCAGCTTTCCTCTTTATTCCTATCCTCCCATCAAGCCAATTATCATCTGCTAGATCCTCAATTCCCTGCAGAAGGTTGCATGTCCTTCTTTAAATATAACAAATGCCATATGCTTTGTTTTTGATGAGACCAAATTCAAATAAATGCAACTTCTATCTCAGAGTTGGCAATTAACGTGGAACTGACACTTGAAAAAGGATCACTGTCACCTAAGTTATGGTGATTTGGACATTTTCTAGCAAACCCTGTCATCTGTGCACACCACTAGTATCTAAATAGGACAGGCACAAAGTACCCAAAGCTCACCCAGCCCCACAAAGGCCACCATATAATGCAAAGATAATAGAATTAATTACCTCAACCTAAATATATTCCTGGGCCTAGCAAAACGTTGGAAGCTTAACCAAGAGCTCCGCACCTAGAGTTGCCATATTGCCCGGTTAGCCGGGTTTTACCCAGATTCTTTGCATGCCACCTGGTGTCCGTTTAGCTCCTTAGGTGGCCCGGATTCTCAGCTTTAATTTTTTTAAAAAATTAAGTTTCTAGGTGGTCCAATTCTCGAGATATACATAAAAACGTCAGCCGCCCCGACTGTTAAATCTTTCTTTAAACAGTACTGTATAGCACTTTGTAGCTTTAACCCCGCCCGTTCAGGATTGCAGCCAATCAGTGAAGCCAGGGTTGCATTTGGTTGACCTGAGGCAGTGTCTAGAAAATCTCATTGCAATGCCAGAAAATGGTGGTTCACCCGCCCCCCCATGTATCTGAAAATCTCATAAATTGGGTAAGTATATACATTTCAGTTTTTTTTTCCTCTTGTGTGCAGGAGTCAGATCCTGGGCAGTGTTTTGAAAACCTTCCCAATACTTGCTTTTGTAAAAGCAATGCTAATCCCATACGACCAGAGTAAATCCCATTGAATTCAATAGGACTTACTTTTGAGTAGACATGGTTATGAATGTGCTGAAAATCAATGGGACTTTGGAGTGAATGTAAAAAAGAATTGTGTTTGTGTTCTAACTTTTTCTGTCCCCCCCTCCAGTCCTATTTTAAAGCAAGTAGGCAGGGCTTACTTAGGTATTACAGTTTTTATTCTGTAGGAAACTAATACTGATTTTTTAAAAACTAATACTGATTTTTCTGCAATGACCAACTGGTTTGACAATAAACTATTATATGGGCTGTATTTATTTATACATCTGCAGTGTGTGTGTGTGTGTGCATGCATGGAGTGTTTCCAACAACCCTGTGAGGTAGGGTTGGAAACCAAGGCAGCTCACAACAAGAAATAAAGCCATTTAAAATCCAATAACCATAAAAACAAGTATAAACAGTTGCAAAACAGCGTAAAGTGGCATGATTCGGAATTTTGGGTTGTGTGAATGAAGTTGCTTATCACTTGAGGTTACAGTTCTGTCCCTGTTTGAGTAAGTTCCACCGAATACACTGGGACTTGCTTCTGAATGAATAAACCTTGGATTGCACTATAAATAACTTTACAGTTTGTGTAAATAATAAATATATTTGATAGTCATGCTTATATAAATATTTCTTCATTTATCATATTTTTGGTTTTTGGTTAGGAATCCTGACTGGTTGTGAGATACTTAGTTTTCTGCCTTACTCATAGGAATCTTGTTGTGGTTGGTATGGTGTTGCATTTAAGAAATCATGGTACAAAATAGCCTGAATCAGTATAAGGCAGATTCCTTGGTTCCTAAAAGTGGGAAGAGACTCAAGGGCCACAGTGACTCCAACATTTATTTATGTATTTTTATTTACAACATTTATATACCGCTTTATTGTAAAAAATCTCAAAGCGGTTTACAGAAAGAATTAAAACAATGAAATCATTGGCAAAAGCTCCCAGGCATTTTAAGCGTTTAATGTTATAATTTTAAATTTTCTACTTTCTTTTGTTGCTGCTTGTGTTCATTGTTTGTAGGGTGATTTTATTGTGATATTTTGTATTTTAACTTTTTTGTACACCGCCCAGAGAGCTACTTGCTATGGGCGGTTTATAAATGAAACAAATAAATAAAATAAAATAAATAAATAAAAGCGTTAAGGACAGATACTTAAAAACATTCAAAATAATAAAACCAACAATGAGTTAAAAACAGATTTAAAAACACAATAGCTTCCACATGCTTGGAGAGGCGTGCCTCAAGAAAACTGATTTTAGCAGGTGCTGAAAAGAGGCATCTGCCTAATGTCAATAGGTAAGGAGTTCCAAAGCGTAGGTGCTGCCACTTTACAGGACTGATTTCTTACAAGAGCAGAACAAGTACTGTACTATGTGGCACCCATAACATGGAAAACACAGCTTGAACTTGGCCTGGTAGCAAATCAGCAACCAATGCAGATTTCAGAGCAGAGGTATTATGTGCTGATAGGATCTCACTCATGTCAGCAATTGTGCTGCAGCATTCTGCATTAACTGCACTCCCCAGGTCAGGTTGTGCTGCATGGGGATTTCTGTGACCTTGGCTGACTGGCTGCTAGGATTTTTTTAGTTTGGATTTTTGGTTATGAATCCTGACTGGTTGTGGGATGCTGAGTTTTCTGCCTTACTCATAGGAATCTTGCTGTGGTTGGTATGGTATAACCTCACTCCATTACAGCCGTAGAAGCAACAGCAGCATATGCAAGATAATTAACTCCCATTAGTGATAAGAGCAAGAATTTATAATTATTATTTTAATTAAAACAAGAGGCTTATGAGTACTTTGAAGAGGACCAGATATTTATTTTCTTTCTGAGCCCAAGACTGGGTCTTTCATGATGCCCGGTGGGGGGGGGAGCAGGAGAGTAGTCGATAAGACAGACATGCTGGCATTGGTAATCTAATTAGCAAGGTATGTGTGGGGTTGTTGCACACTTCCAGGCCCATATTCATTTTGAGTATGGATGTGGAAACTGTGTAGATGTGGTTGATCAAAGGGAGAAGAAATTTTGAGTTAAGCAAAGCTCTGCTTTCATAAAACCTAAGAAACATACAGATACTTTGAATGTCTGAGTGCCTGCACCAGTGGAGTACTGGAGGAACTTGTAAAACTTGCTGCAACAGTATTTAGAACTGAGCATGTGGTGTGAAAGACTCCTTTTCCTAACATTTTGGCTTCTTGTTTTTCTCCACCCACCGCATCTCTGAAATATATCATATATGAAATGGTTAACCATACTAAAAAATGTAAATAAGTTTATTTCAGTCAATGACGAGCAAAGGTTATCCATACTGCTGCCCTGACTTACTTTATGTTTGTTGCTATTTTGTGTTTTTATTATGTTTTTATATTGATTGTGTATTTTTATTGTTTTTATTATATTTGTAAGCTGTGCTGAGCTCTGTTTTTAACAGCAGAAGGGCAGGATATAAATCCTCTTAATCAATCATTCAGTATTCCATAGTGTTGGAAACTAGAGGCTAGGTATTTAAGGCTTAAAATGTTGCTTTTAAAAAAAAGATTTCTCACATCTTTTCCCAGTTTTTGGTGGTAATTCCTAGGCACAAAAACAAAACAACTGGACAATCCAAATATTAATATGCAAATAATTTGCATAATATGAAAATAATTTGCATAATATGCAGATTAGCCTGCCCGGATTTGTGGAACTGGAATATGGCAAACCTGTCCGCACCCCCCAACAGCCACCATGTAATAAATTAATAGAATAAAGTACCTGAAACCTAATATATGCCCGGATCTAGGAAAAATCCGTAAGCCTAACCAAAGAGCCCTGCACAATTGCCAATAGGGCCTCACCCACATTCCTCACTGTCTTGCGCCCCCTATGTAGGCTGAACTCACACCCAGACTTGGCAATCAAAGGTGGAAATAGGGCCTGTTGACAGGCTCGAAAAGCCTGTGCAGCCTCCTCTCCCATAATTTGCTCTAAGCCTGCAGTGACTGGCCCAAAGTCACCAGTGAGCTTCATGGCTGTTGGGAAGACTCGAAACCTGGTCTCCCGGGTCATAGTCCAACACCTTAACCACTACACCAAAACCTATCCCAGGTGCATAGGGGGGGGTAGAAAGGCCTGTGCCACCTTCTCTCCCATGGAGGTGCCTCCTTCTCATCAGAAAAGGTAGGGACTGGGGGTGCCTTTTTTGTGGAGGCCTAAATGCCTTCCCCTTCCCCTTTGCCCCCCCTTTCCTTTCTGGGAAGGCATAGCCTTTCTATGTAGTTACCGTGGTTTATTGTACTGTAATTTACTATTGCTATATATAACATTTTTTTTATTTTATATTTATTTTTATTTATGTGCGTATTTCTTTTAACGATTAGCAGCACTGACGTGGTGCTGCTCAAGATGCCTCGTGCCACCCTCCCCTAACTGCTGGGGGGGGTTGGACGTCCAGCTGGCTAGGCCCTTTTCATGAGGCCCGCTGTCTAGGCCCCTTTTAAGAGGCCCGCTCCAGCAGCAGCCACGCTGCAGCATCGCCTTCTGGTGGCCCACCCCTGCTGGGGCAAGTGAATGGGCCAAATCAGCCTCACAAAATGCTGCCTTTCCCAAGGCCTGTCAGCAGCAGCCAAGCTGCTGTGACAAATGGCACCGCCCACATGGCAGCTTTATGCTCCCACCCCCTCCAGGGATCAAACAACTGGGCCTAATCGACTCACAAATGCAGCCTTTCCTGCAGCATTGTGAGCCACAAAATGGCACCGTTCATGCGGCTGCAGCTCTCCGACGCGATGCTCCGTCCTCCTCGTCCTGCTCCACTTCGTCGCTTGCTGAAGAGGAGGCTAGGAGGGGCAGGTGGGACTTAAATAAGCCCTGTAGCTCCGCCCCTCCATGCTGTATGTTGCGTGCACATAATTACTGCGACACACGATGTTGCCCTCTGTCAAGGTGGTGGCAGCAGCATCACCCCCATCAGCAACTATGTCCCACTCTCCAGCTGTGCGGAGAGCAGGGCGGTAGTTTTCTGAAAATCTCAGAAAATGTCAGGAGCTCATCCACACTTATTTTTCTAATTCCCCTCCATGCACAGAGGAGGTCATGGGGGCTGGCCCTATGCACACTAACACCATGCATCCCTGACAAATGTTTCTTTGGCATTCATTCATGCATGTGTGGAGAGCTCCCACATGTGAGGAGAAACTCTGATTGGCCAGGGTCCCTCCTCACAGAAATGAGTTTTCCAGAGACTTCCCGGAAGGAGTGCTGGCTGGTGATTGTCTCTGAGTGAGCTCTATCTCAGAGGAAGCTTATTTCAGTTAAAAGCCAGTCAAGAGGAATTTTTGACTGGCGTAAATGTTCTCCAAGATAAAAGGGGAACTGAAGAGATTATCCACGGAACTCCATCGAGCTGTAGATTGCTAGATTTGATCAGGAATCCCCCTGAGATAAGAAGGCTTTTCTAGCAGCGGAAGACTGAGTCTGGATTTCCAACAGGCTGTGCTGAAAGTAACCGAGACATTTTTTTCTTTCTCTTTTAAAAACGTTTTTAACGAGCTAGCCTCCTTCTGTCTAAATCTTATCAACTAACTTAAATTACTATCGTAAAAGAGACTTGTTTACAAATCGGCAACTCAGAAACTTGGGTGAGTCACACTTTTTTCGTATTATACAAAGCTAAGGAAGAAGGGAGCAATTCAAAGAACCTGCTTTATTTTTTATGACAAAAAGCTGGCTTAAAGCTGGAATTACAAAGATTAAACGGATAAGAGGCAACTTATTAGATAAGATGATTTGATTATTTGAAGGAAATATATCTGAGAATATTTTTTTTTATTTTGGATTAATTTTTTTTTTGAACGAATCTGCTGTTCGTGTATCTTACTAACTGCTGGATGCTGAGAACTGGATTTGTTTTACATTCCTGAATGTGCTGGAGATAAGAACTGTGTTGGTTAAACAGGCCTGGAATATTAACTTTTTTTGTTGCTGGGAGAAAAGAAACTGCCTCTACATTGGCTAATAATAGAAAAGGTTTTTTTTTTCAAGAATGACAACTAGGAAAACAGCCAAAGTTTTGGAGTGAAGAGTTTCAATTGATACACAGGAAGGGATGGACATGTTCCAGAAAATTATGGAGGGATTTAGTGATTTTAAACAAGAGTTGAAACAAGAGATGAAACAGGACAGACAACAACTTAAAGATGAATTTTGCAATATGAAAAAGGATTTTAAAGATTTACAAGATCATATTAAAATAGAAGTGGGTGAGATTAAAAATAACATTGGACAATTAACACAGGATGTAAAAAATGTTAAAGATAAGGTGCAAACCTTAGACAATAGAATAGATATTACAAATATGGAATTGGAAAAAAATTTGGACTATATTGCTGTTATGGAACTTAGAGATAAAGAACATTGCTTGAGATTCCGTGCAATTCCTGAGGAAACAGGTGAAGATATCAGAGAGAAAATTGTTAATGTTTTGGCAAAATCCTTCGGCAGGAACGAAGATCGGATGGAATTTGAAATAGACAAAGTTTATAGAATTAATTCCAGATATGCAACAATAAAAAAAATCCCAAGAGATGTGCTTGTTTATTTTTTAAAAAAGAGGACCAGAGATATGGTTTTGCAACATCATTTTAACAATGTCTTCAAAATTGATGGTAAAGAAATACAGGTGATGAAGGAAATTCCTGTTAGGCTTCTACGTAAGAGAAAAGATTACGCTTTCTTCACAGAAAAACTTAAACAATGTAAAATTCAATTTAGATGGGATGTTCCAGAGGGAGTGATTTTTACATTTAGACAACAGAAGTATCGATTAAATACTGTTCAAAAAGCAAGGGATTTCTTGAGAAAAGCTTCAAAAGACATGGAAGAAGATAAACTCAAAGATATGGATATAATTCCTGGGAAACTAAGTCAACAGAAACAGGTAGAGGAAGAAAAGGATGATGATGGATCAAAGGGAGCAACAGGCACAGACTTTTCTAAAATACATGCTTAAAAATGGATTACAAATATCTAACTTGGAATATAAATGGAGCTAATTCGTCGCAGAAGAGAAAGAAAGTATTTCATTATTTGAAAAAAATAAAATTGGATATAATTTGTTTACAAGAAACTCATATTAAGAAGAAAGATTCTAAATATTTAATTTGTAAAAATTTGGGTGAAGAATTTATTTCGGCAGGATTTAAAAAAATGGTGTGGTTCTTTATATTAATTCACAATTGTCTCCTAAACTGATATTATTGGATGATAGTGGCAGATTTGTGGGAGTTGAAATCACCATTCAGGGTACAAAAATTTTGATAGTGGGCATTTATGCTCCTAATGAAGATAAAACAAGGTTTTATACTGGACTTATGGAAAAACTATCAGAGTTTGCATATGATCATTGGTGTGTCATGGGTGATCGGAATGGGGTAATTTCACCAAAAATGGATAGACTTTCTGAGAAAAATATTAAAGAGACACAGGGCAAATTGCCGAAGATCTGTTTCGAATTGATGGAAAATTTAGAATTGGTAGATGCTTGGAGATATATAAATGACAATGCAAAGGAATTTACTTACTTTTCAGAAAGACATAAAACATTTTTGAGGATTCATATGATTTGGATGTCTAAAAATTTAGTGAAAGATATTTCCAAGATGGATGTATTACCAAAAACCTTTTCGGATCATAATCCAGTGATATTGACTTAAAAAAAAAAATCTTGGATTTAGATGGAGACTAAATGAATCTTTGTTACAGACTGATAAAATAGTGCAGGAATGTAAGAAGAAATTAAAAGAGTTTTTTGAACACAATTTACATAAAGGAACAGATGAAAATATTGTTTGGGATACAAGTAAAGCATTTATGAGGGGATATTTTATTAAATGTAATTCTGAATTAAAAAAGAAGAAACAACAGAAAATGCAATTGATCTTGGAAGAAATAAAACAAAAAGAGGAAGAATTGAAAAAGAATCCAACTAAAGCTTCTACTGTAAATCAAATTAAAATGTTACAGAAACAAGTGTCAATGTTGACAGTTAGAGAAATTGAAAGGAAATTAAATTTTGCTAAACAAAGGACTTTTGAATTTGCAAATAAACCGAGGAAATTGCTAGCATATAAATTAAGAAAAGAACGACAAAAAATCTTATTTTAAAGATACAAGAAGGAGATGAGATGTTGCCAGACAATTTAAAAATCCAAAGGGTTTTCCATCAATATTATTCAACTTTGTACAAGTGTCAGGAAATTCCCTCAGAAAAAATAGAAGAGTATATATCAAAACAGAATTTGCCCAAAATTACAGATCTTCAAAGACAAGCTATTAATGGTCCTATTACGTCAAGAGAAATATCTGAGGCTATAAGTAAAATTAAATTAGGAAAGGCGCCAGGACCGGATGGACTATCAGCAATGTATTACAAATGCTTGGAGGAGGAACTTTTACTACCTTTACAGTATACAAAGCATATAAAGCAATATTCAGGAAGATCAAGCGGGGTTTTTACCTAAAAGACAATTACGTGATAACGTCAGGAATGTTTTGAATGTGTTGGAATATCTAGAACAACGAAATGACATACAAGCTGCTTTGATTTTCTTGGATGCTGAGAAAGCATTTGATAATTTGAATTGGAAATTTATGTTTAAGGTTCTAGAGCAAATGGACTTTGGAGATAATTTTGTAAAATGGATCAGATCGATTTATACATCACAGAAGGCACAGATAATTGTCAATGGGGATTTAACGGATTCATGTGAAATACAAAAGGGTACAAGACAGGGATGTCCATTGTCCCCCCTTCTATTTATTCTGGTTTTAGAAGTGCTGCTTAGAGACATAAGGCAAGACAAAAGGATTTCGGGAATAAAGATAAAAAAAGAGGAATATAAATTGAGAGCATTTGCTGATGACTTGATAATTGTATTAGAAAATCCCTTGGAAGGTATCAAAGTATTGATGGATAAATTAGAAGAATTTGGACCATTAGCAGGATTTAAGATCAATAATCAAAAAACGAAGATGCTGGTGAAAAATTTATCTTTAAGAGATCAAAAAGAGTTAATGGAGAAGATAGATTTTAAAATAGAAGAAAAGGTGAAATATTTAGGTATCATTATGACAAATAAAAATTCAAAGTTGTTTCATAATAATTATGAAAAACTATGGACAGAGATTAAGAAAGATTTGTTAAAATGGGATAAATTACAGTTGTCATTAATGGGTAGAATATCTGTAATAAAAATGAATGTATTGCCGAGAATGATGTTTCTATTTCAAACAATACCTGTCATATCCTCTGATCTACCTTTCAAACAATGGCAAAAAGATATTTCTAAATTTGTTTGGCAGGGGAAAAAACCAAGAGTTAAATTTAAATTATTACAAGACGCCAAAGAAAGAGGAGGGCTGGGATTACCAAATTTGAGACTTTATTTTGCTGCTTGTTGCTTAGTCTGGATAAAGGAATGGATTCTATTGAGGAATAAAAGATTATTGGATTTGGAGGGTCACAACCTGAAGTGGGGATGGCATGGATATCTATGGTATGATAAAGTAAAAGTTAATGTGGATTTTAATAATCATTTTATAAGACGTCCTTTGTTGAATATATGGAATAAATACAAAACAAGGTTTTTTTCTAAAATACCACTATGTGTTTCAAGTCAAGAAGCATTTTATAGAAGAGAAATGGCTGGAAAAGAGAAATGATTAACTTACCAAGAACTATTAGAAAATGTGCATGGTGAATATATAATGAAAGAGAGAGAACAACTAATAAAGGAAGGATATAGTTCACAATGGTTTGCCTATTTACAATTGTTAGAAAGATTTAAAATGGACAAGAAAATGTATGGGTTTGAAATAAATAAATCTGATTTTGAAATAGGTTTGTGTACAAATGATGAATGCATAATTGCAAAAATGTATAAATTTTTATTAAAAATGGACATGGAAGAAGAACAAGTAAAAGAGTGTATGGTTAAGTGGGCAAAAATTTTTGGTTATAATATACAAATGGATCAATGGGAAAATATGTGGAAAAAAGGTTTGAAATTTACATTATGCTATAATCTTAAAGAAAATTTTTATAAAATGATGTATCGTTGGTATATGACTCCAGAAAAGTTGTCAAAAATGTATAGTAATGTTTCTAATGTATGTTGGAAATGTAAACAACAAGAAGGATCTTTTTATCATATGTGGTGGTTGTGTAAACAGGCAAAATTATTTTGGGCACAGATAGGTAGGATGATGCAAAAAATCTTAAAGATAAATATTCAGTCAAAACCAGAATTTTTTTTATTGGGTTTTATGGATAAACAAAAGGAAAAGAAATATGGAAGAATAATATTATATATGATCACGGCAGCAAGATTACTATATGCACAAAAGTGGAAAATGGAATCGATACCAACAATGGAAGAATGGCTATTGAAATTAATGGACTTAGTTGAGATGGACAAATTGACATGTCTTATTAGAGAAAAAACCACAGATACATTTCTTAAGGAATGGAAGCCTCTTTTGGACTTTTTGTTGAAAGAAAAAAATGAAATGATGATAATGGGATTTGACGATTAATTAAGATAGACTTTGGAAAAAAGTGAATTTCGTATGTTCTAGGAGACAGGTTTGATATATATTATATACTTATAGCTGATCTGTAACAAATCGGAAGTCAAGTTTTTCTTTTTATTTTTTTTTCTGTTGTATTGTTTTTGTTGTATTTGTATTTGTATTTGTTTTTATAAAAATTTGAATAATAAAAAAATTATTATAAAAAAAGAAAAAAAAAGAAATGAGTTTTCCATGCATATACCTGGAGAACTTTTTCCAATGAATGTCAATGAATGAAGGGACATTCATCAGGAGAGGGTGGTGGTGGTGCATCTGTAGTTGTAGGTGGCACTAACCATTTCAGCCTTCCAATTCATTCATTCAGTATGTGGAGGTCAAGTGTACCATCTGATGCCATTGGCCTGAACCAAATTACACACCTAATTTTAATGTGTAACCTGAAAGTTGACACATGCACTCCAAAGCAGGATATAAACTGATGTCAGAAACATGAGAAAGTGTTCATTGTGTTTCTCTGCAATGTAACTATCTGCATAAAGGTGATGGTGTTGGTACTAACATATAAGATCCTGTACAGCTCAGGACCAGGTTACTTGAGGGACCACCTTATCACATGTATACACAGTAGGTCAATGTACTCTGCAAGACAATTTCTCCTTCAACCCTAAAATATCAGAAGCCCACTGCACAGTAACTTTCAGAAGGGCTTTCAGTGTGGCTGCCCCTCTTCTGTGGAAGAGCATCCCTATTGAGATATGACAGGCACTCGCTAGTGGCACTTTCCAGAAAAAACTGAAGAAATTTTCTTTTTGTTTCAACAAGCTTTTCCAACTGGATGAAAAGGTCTCTGCCTTACATGTTTTTTTGGTACTGTTTTTAAATCTGTATTTAGTTGTTTTTGTTGGCATGTTTGTAAATTGCCTAGACACATATGTAAAAGATGATGGTGGTGGTGATGATAACCAAGCTTTATCTGCAAAGTCTCTGAAATCTCTCTCTATATGCTTACCTGCTTCTTACAAGGAGGAAAATATATGCTTGAATCAAGGAGGCCAGAATCTTAGACTGTAAGACAAAGTACCCTATTCTTTCTTTCTTTCTTTCTTTCTTTCTTTCTTTCTTTCTTTCTTTCTTTCTTTCTTTCTTTCTTTCTTTCTTTCTTTCTTTCTTTCTTTCTTTCTTTCTTTCTTTCTTTCTTTCTTTCTTGATCATCAAAATTCATGGAATGCACACTGATTACAAGAGTGATGCTGTTCAGTTTTGGTTTTTCCTTCTTTTAAAAAAGGTATCCTAATACCTATAATTTTCTTATGTGAACTGACAGGAGGGTCAGAGAAAAATATGCTTTAGCCTGTCCTCTTTCAGAAAGTCAGTAAACATACCACCATTTGAGAATGTAGCTATAAAAGGGACAAGTTAATGTTCCAGTGAAAATCCCTTGGAGGCTGATACAGTCCATTAAAAATGGGGGCATTTGGTCACTTTACCGAATTACTTCTGCAGTAAGTTGTAATCTTTCAGAGATCTCTCTAAGGTTTAAGTACAAAGACTGTGCAGCCTTATTTCAGAATGCTATTTAAAATGGTTTTGAGGTCCTTTGCTCTCATCCCCCCTTTTCCATTACCACCGTGGGTGTTTATTGATTTTGTTTTTAAAATAAATGAGAAGCTCATTGAATCAAGTTGTGTTGCAATGAATGGATAGAGCCAGGAAGTTATTTCAAATGCTTCTAACACTGTAATCTTAAAGAACAAAATACTAGTGCAAAATTATCCAATTAGAAATTAGAACTTTTCTTTTAACAATCTACGTGGAAAATAAAATAATGATTTCAAAAATTCATGATTTTATACTGTCCAAATTACACACTGTACTCAACGATGTACATGGCCACAGCACAACATGCTACTCGTGCTAGAAATTTGAGCAGTTGAGGATCCTATTTTCCCATCACTTCCCCTCTTCTCGGAGAAGAGGAAGGGGATAGGAAGTGGAAGACATATGTATGGAGTATTATTATTACTATTCACATTCTGCACAAGTGTCTCAAGGTGATGAACAATAAAAAGTGAAGAAGAAGGAGAAGAAGGAGGAGAAGGAGACACTCCAGAGAGCATGAGGCTTGACTATGAGACACACAATCCCTGTAGGAAGCAACAATTCACTCTGCATATCATTTAGAGGCAATGAGAGGCTCCATGGGACCTCCTCATCCTCAGCAAAATGATATCATGAAGAGTCATTTCTTGCTGGGGGACATTAGGCTTAAAGTCAAGCATCATGATTCCTGGCAGGAAACGTTGCTCCACATAGGATTTAGGTATTTGTTTTTTGGTACTTTTGCAAACCTCAAAGTTTCTCCAAACTGCTGATAGTATTTGCCTCTTGCTTTGATTATCTTTGTTATGATAATCTATTAATTTAGCTGAGAGATAGTACTTACAAATAGGGTGATATAAGGAAGTGTTACAAAACTGTTGTAAATGCTGTTCACTTTTATAATATAATGCAACAAATCCCCCCCACACACACATTAATACCTACTTTTGACAGAGCCTGCTGAACTTAACATGTTGTCACTAGCACTTGGCACACTGAAGTCAGAAAAATAACATCTCAATAGATGCTCTGCTTTATTCAACCCATCTAAAAGCTGACTGCTTTTCTGCAAAGTTCATGGCTTCATTTGGCATGGAACAGGAATGCCAAGGAAAGCCAGCAGTGTCTGAAGAAGCACCCTCCCATACACACCTTGATGAACAGAGCATTGCAAAACAAAAACAAAAACAACCCCACCCCTACAGTCTCCCATGGACTTCAAATAAATTATTATCTGGAAGTTACATGACCTTTGGTGCATTATTGTCTCTCTCAATGCTTGGCACTTGGCATGGTTCGTAAAACTAGTTGAATTAATAGCATTTAAATGGAGTTTGCTTCCAGGAAGGACTCAATATCTTGAAAGGGCATGTGAGATGTCTTGATGCTGTTCTCAGTAACTAAGAGGGAAAAGATGAAAAAACATGCCAAACAGTTCATTTATCCTATGCTTCTTCTCCCCTGGAATTACTGTCCCCAAATGACATGCATTCATGGAAGCAACTTTGGAATGCTTTCACAGAAGCAAATGCCAACTCCAGCGAGCACTCTGCAGTCATTGTAACATTTCAATTTTACAAAGGGCTTATTTAGATGATTGGGGGCTATTGTAGACTATCTGAAAAGAATTTCTTGAATGACAAGGTAGAGACACAGTTTTGAACAAACAACCAAAGAGGACATGGGATCACAACCAATTGTGGGATGAAAGCTTAGGCTTCATAAATATGTCACAGTTTGTTTTTCTATTAGACAAGAGATAAACGAGCTATTTAGAGAGACGATTTTGATATCTTAGGATTTTTCAATCTTCCTGTTCATTTCAAAACATTGCAAGATGATATGGGAACTTTTCTGAAATAACTCTACTTCACTAGTTCCAAACCCACAAGACTTGGCTGAATAGAGAGCACACACATCTCTGTTCCAAGCAATATATCAACTTACCCTAAATGTAACATTTCTGTGTTCTAGATGGTACAAAGCTATTCTCATCACTGGGTCCTAATCCATCAAAAAAACCCATTCAGATTAAGGTTTTATCTATTTTAAAAACATATAACCATTTTATTCCTCTTTAATAATAATAGCTTCCCCAAAAGAATCAGAGAGTGGAAGAATGTTAGGCAGCAGGGAAGTGTAATGGAATGCTGGGTGGAGTTAGACTGAGTGGCAGGCGGCAACTGTCTTCTGATAATCACAACTGAAGATTGATGGGGAAACAGAGAATGATAGGGAATGAGACTGAAGGGAGTATGAAAGCATAGGTGAATATTTAGGATAGCTGTTAAAGAGAAGGGTCAGTTAGGTAAGAATATTATAACTCCTATTTTAGGATTCTGTATAAAATACCATACAGAGTGACTACTTGTTCTGGGTATTATTTTCCATAGATATTTATTTATTTATTTATTTATTTATTTTATTTCATTCCATTTCTATACCGCCCTTAGCCTATGGCTCTCTGGGCAGTTCACAGCAAGGAATAAAATACAATACAGTAAAATAAAAATCAGGTAAAATCACTAAAAACATACAGCTTGAGCATGTAACACTTGGTATAAAATTAACTTAATAATAAACATTAGACATTAAAATGCCTGGGAGAATAAAAAGGTTTTAACGTGGTGCCGAAAAGATAGAAGAGTAGGCACCAGGTGCACCTCATCGAGAAGACTGTTCCATAATTCGGGGGCCACCACTGAAAAGGCCCTGGATCTAGTAACAATCCTCCGAGCTTCCCTATGGGACGGGACTTGGAGGAGGGCCTTAGATGTTGAACGTAGTGAGCGGGTAGGTTCATAGCGGGAGAGGCGTTCCGCAAGGTATTGAGGTCCCGCACCATGTAGGGCTTTATAAGTCAAAACTAGCACTTTGAATCTAGCCCGGAAACAGATAGGTAGCCAGTGCAAACACACCAGAACAGGTGTTATATGTGCGGACCATCTGGTCCTCGTCAACAGTCTGGCTGCTGCGTTTTGCACTAGCTGTAGTTTCCGAATTGTCTTCAAAGGCAGCCCCACGTAGAGTGCATTGCAGTAGTCCAATCTCGAGGTTACCAGAGCATGGATGACTGAGGCGAGGTCATCATTATCCAGATAGGGGCGTAGCTGGGCTACCAACTGAAGATAGTAGAACGCATTCCGTGCCACCGAGGTCACCTGAGCCTCAAGTGACAGGAATGGATTGAAAAGGACCCCCAAGCTAAGAACCTGTTCCTTCAGGGGCAGTGTAACCCCATCCAGAACAGGTTGAACATCCACCACCTGGGTCGAGAAGGCGCCCACCAACAGCATCTCAGTCTTGTCAGGATTGAGCTTCAGTTTGTTAGCTCTCATCCAGCCCATTATCGCGGCTAGGCAACGGTTCAGCACGTTAACAGCCTCACCTGAAGAAGATGAAAAGGAGAAATAGAGTTGCGTGTCATCAGCATACTGGTGACAACGCACTCCAAAGTTCCTGATGACCGCTCCCAGCGGCTTCATATAGATGTTAAAGAGCATAGGGGACAAGACCGATCCCTGCGGGACTCCACAATGGAGAGTCCAGGGCATCGAGTAATGTTCCCCAAGCCCTACCTTCTGGAGACGACCCACCAAGTAGGAGCGGAGCCACTGCCAAGCGGTACCTCCAACTCCCAATTCCGTGAGTCTCTCCAGAAGGATACCATGGTCGATGGTATCAAAAGCAGCTGAGAGGTCAAGTAGAATCAACAGGGTCACACTCCCCCTGTCCCTCTCCCGACAAAGGTCATCATACAGGGTGACCAAGGCTGATTCAGTGCCGAAACCGGGCCTAAAACCGGATTGAAATGGATCAAGATAATCGGTTTCATCCAAGAGTACCTGGAGCTGGTTGGCAACCACACGCTCTAGAACCTTGCCCAAAAATGGGATGTTCGCAACTGGTCTATAGTTGTTCAAATTATCTGGGTCTAAGGAAGGTTTCTTCAGGAGTGGTCTCACCACCGCCTCTTTCAGACAGTAGGGGACTACTCCCTCTCTCAAAGAGGCATTTATCACTGCCCTGGCCCAGCCGGCAGTTCCAACCCTGGCAGCTTTTACTAGCCAAGAGGGGCAAGGATCCAGTACGGAAGTGGTTGCACGCACCAGTCCAAGTATCTTGTCAACGTCCTCAAGCTGTACCAACTGAAATTCATCCAATAAGTGAGGACAAGACCGTGCTCCGGATACCTCATTAGGTTCAACTGCCATAATATTGGAGTCTAAGTCCCGGCGGATGCATGAGATTTTATCTTGGAAGTGCTCAGCAAACTCATTACAGCGGGTTTGAGATGGTTCTAAGATATCCAGAGGGCTAGGATGAAGAAGCCATCGGACAACTTTAAAAAGCTCCGCTGGGCGGTTGAGAGATGATTTAATAGTGGCAGCAAAATATCGCTTTTTTGCTGCCCTCACCGCTTCTGTATACCGTTTAGTGGAAGCACTTACCAAGGCATGATTGCATCTGTCGGGAGTCCACCTCCATCTGCACTCAAGCCTCCTCCTCTCTTGCTTCATTGCTTTCAGCTCTGGGGTGTACCACGGAGCTGCATGAGCTCTGCAAGGGAGAGGGTGCGCAGGAGCGATCGTGTCCACGGCCCGGGTCATTTCGGTGTTCCATAGTTCGACCAGGGCTTTGACAGGAGTGCCAGTCTTCTCAGCCGGAAAATCCCCCAGAGCCCTTTGGAAACCATGTGGATCCAGTAGTCTCCGAGGTTGGACCAACTTAATAGGTCCCCCACCCTTGCGGAGGGAAAGGGACGCTGTAAGCCTAAACTTCAGCAAGCGGTGATCTGTCCATGACAATGGGGTCATTGAAAGACTCCCCACCTCCAGATCACCATCTCCGTGTCCAGTGGCGAAGATCAAATCAAGAGTGTGTCCTGACACATGCATTGGGCCAGTATCAAATTGAGACAGCCCTATGGTTGCCATGGAGGCCATGAAGTCCTGAGCTGCCCCAATTAGAGCAGTGTCGGCATGGATGTTGAAATCTCCCAGTACCAATAGTCTGGGAGACCTCAACAATACCTCCGAGACTATCTCAGTCAGCTCAGTTAGGGAAGCTGTTGGGCAGCAGGGTGGGCGGTACACCAACAGAATTCCCAGTCTGTCTCCCTGACCCAGCACAAGGTGGAGCCACTCCAGACCAGTCGTCAACTGGACAGGGTGCTTGACGAGCGAGAGAGAATTCCTATAGGCCACAGCTACCCCACCTCCCCGACCCTCGGATCTACCACAGTGTTGAACTGTATAGCCAGGTGGGCAAAGCTGGGAAAGAGCAACTCCTCCCTGATCGCCCACCCAGGTCTCGGTTACACATGCCAGGTCAGTGTTCTGGTCTGAGTGAATTATAAGATTAGCATATTTTACCCCATGTGTCTTGTGGGGAAAAGCTCAATTAAGCATATAGAAGAAGAGTCTTACTACTCCCAATTTATTTATTTATTTATTTATTACATTTATATACTGCTCCATAGCCGAAGCTGTCTGGGCAGTTTACACCTAATTCAGTAGGCAATGATTGCAGGTATTGTGAGAACCCTTAAGTGAAGTTTGGAGAGTAGAATTATTGATTCAGTGATCTCCAGAGTCCAGGAACTTTTGGGGACTCTGGAAAAGGGATGACAAATATATGTTGTTGTCGTTATGTACCTCCAAGTTGACCATGACTTATGGCAACCCTATGAATCAGCAACCTCCAAGAGCTTCTGTCATGAACCACCCTGTTCAGATCTTGTAAGTTCAGGTCTGTGGCTTCATTTATGGAATCAATCCATCTCTTGTTTGTCTTGCTCTTTTTCTACTCCCTCCTGTTTTTCCCAGCATTATTATCTTTTCTAATGAATCATGTCTTCTCATTATCTGTCCAAAGTATGATAACCTCAGTTTCATCATTTTAGCTTCTAGTGATAGTTCTGGTTTAATTTGTTCTAACACCCAATTATTTGTCTTTTTCGCAGTCCATGGTATCTGGAAAGCTCTCCTGCAACACCACATTTCAAATGAGTTGATTTTTCTCTTATCCACTTTTTTCACTGTCCAACTTTCACATCCATACATAGAGATCGGAAATACCATGGTCTAAATGATCCTGACTTTAGTGTTCAGTGATACATCTTTGCATTTGAGGAACTTTTCTTGTTCTCTCACAGCTGCCCTCCCCAGTCCTAGCCTTCTTCTGATTTCTTGACTATTGTCTCCATTTTGGTTATTGACTGTGCCGAGGTATTGATAATCCTTGACAAGTTCAATGTCCTCATTGTCAACTTTAAAGTTACATAAATCTTCTGTTGTCATTACTTTAGTTTTTTTGACGTTCAGCTGTAGTCCTGCTTTTGTGCTTTCCTCTAACTTTCATCAGCATTCATTTCAAATCATTACTGGTTTGTGCTAGTAGTATGGTATCGTCTGCATATCTTAAATTATTGATATTTCTCCCATTTTCACACCTCCTTCATCTTGGTACAATCCTGCTTTCCATATGATATGTTCTGCATATAGATTAAACAAATAGGGTGATAAAATACACCCCTGTCTCACACCCTTTCCGATTGGGAACCAATCGGTTTCTCCATATTCTGTCCTTACAGTAGCCTCTTGTCCAGAGTATAGGCTGCGCATCAGGACAATCAGATGCTGTAGCACCCCCATTTCTTTTAAAGCATTCCATTGTTTTCATGATCTACACAGTCAAAGGCTTTGCTGTAATCTATAAAGCACAGGGTGATTTTCTTCTGAAATTCCTTGGTCCGTTCCATTATCTGACGTATGTTTGTGATATGATCTCTGGTACCTCTTCCCTTTCTAAATCCATCTTGGACGTCTGGCATTTCTCCCTCCATATATGGTAAGAGCCTTTGTTGTAGAATCTTGAGCATTACTTTACTTGCATGGGATATTAAAGCAATAGTTTGATAATTACTGCATTCACTGGGATCCCTTTTCTTTGGAATTGGGATGTACATGGAAAGCTTCAAGTCTGTGGGCGATTGTTTAGTTTTCCATATTTCTTGACAGATTTTTGTCAAAATGTGGACAGATTCAGTCTCAGTAGCTTGTAGCAACTCTATTGGTATGCCATCTATTCCTGGTGATTTGTTTCTTCCAAGTATTTTAAGAGCAGCATTTACCTCACATTCTAAAATTTCTGGTTCTTCATCATACGGTTCCTCCGTGAATGAATCTGTCATCCTTGCATCTCTTTTACAGAGTTCTTCAGTGTATTGCTTCCCTCTTCCTTTTATTTCATCTCGGTCAGTCAGTGTGTTTCCCTGTTGATTATTCAACATCCCTACTCTTGGTTTAAATTTCCCTTTCATTTTTCTAATCTTCTGGAACAGGGCTCTTGTTCTACCCTTTTTGTTGTCCTGTTCTATTTCTATATAGTAACTATTATAATAGTTCTCTTTGTCCCTACGTACTAGTCACTGTATAGTTGCATTTAGGGTTCTGACCGTGTTTCTATCTCCTTTTGCTTTTGCTTTCCTTTTCTCTTTAACCATTTTAAGAGTTTCTTCAGTCAACCATTGAGGTCTTTCTCTCTTTTTAACTAGAGGTATTGTCTTTTTGCATTCTTCCCTGATAACATCTCTGACTTCATTCCATAGTTCTTCTGGTTCTCTCAACTAAGTTTAAAGCCTCAAACCTGTTCCTTATTTGATCTTTATATGCTTCTGAGATGTTATTTAAATTGTATTTTGGCATTATGATTACTTTGTTGGTCTTCTTTAGCTTTACTCTGATTTTCGATACGACCAGTTCATGATCTGTACTGCAGTCTGCTCCTGGTCTTGTTTTTGCAGAAAGTATGGAACTTCTCCATCTTCTGCAACTAATTATATAATCAATAATAGCCATTTTATATTCATCCTCAATTATTACTGCTTCCCCAAAGTAATCCTGGTCTTCAGAATTCTCTGTTATGGATCTCTAACCTCCTAACTACAATGTCCAATATTCCTTGCAAATGTTCCTTGGGAAGAATTAATGGAATATGGATGTGCCCAAATTCTCATTTACCTTAAATGCCTGAACCTTAATTTACCTTAAAATTCAGCTAAGTTCTTATGAATGGAAGGATAAATGGAAAGTGAGATAGGATAACAGGGTAAAAGAGTTTTCTAGTGTAAATGAATATAAGCAGCAAAGTGCTTCAAATGATGTAAATAAAAGAAAACTGACTTTTTGGGATAATCGACTCTAAATAGTAAACAGAAGGCAAAGTCAACTTCTGGAGAGAGCACTTTCATTGCAAAATCATAGTGAATAATTTATATTAAACATGCATTAAGATGGCTAAGCACTTCAAATCTGAACTGTAAAGTATTCTTTTCTTTTTAGAAAGCATTGGAGAGAGACATGCACAATACAGTATTCTAAGCATATGAGAGGAAACTCAAAAATCTGTTAACTTTGATCCTGGTGTTCTTTGAGGCACAGCATCCTCATCAACCTCTTGTCACATTATGCTTGACCAATTGAAAAATGTATATTGTACTGGTAGAGTGGAATATCTAGTCTCTGCACAAAGATGGGCTTCACCGTCACCCTATAGCAATTTCAGGAGATTAATTAAGAGCAGATATGAGTACTCTGAACTGTACATCAGAAAATTAGGTGGACTGATAGCCTTGTTTCTCAGACTTGCAGTTCAGTCCTACTCTCAAGTAAGTATTTCAGGGGCACAGAGAGGTAGCTTGGGGTCTCCTTCTGTACCCCTCCGACATGGTTTCTATATAGAACACATAGCATGGAATGTCAGTGTGCTAAATGTATTATACATTTTAGTATAGAGCATTTATTAGTACTAGTATTACTATTGCTATTATGTAATTTACTTTTCTCACAAAAGTGACTTACAATAACAAATAAACCCTAAAACCGAATATAATAGACAACCATTAAACCTTAAAAACATGCCCATACAAATAAAAGACAGGTCTTGCAAAACGTGCCACACTAAAAGAGGCCACAATTACCTGAAGCCCTTCAAATTAATGCCCAAAAGCCCAAGAAAAAGAATTTTTTTTTTGCCTGGTGCCTAAAAATAGATAATGATGGTGCCAAGCATGTTTCTCTGGGGAGAACATTCCACAAGCGGGGAGCCACACTGATAATGCCTGTTCTTATGTTGAGATGCTTCTGCTACTGATATAAATTCATTAATAACCTTAAGTGCCAATTCATAGATATGAAAACCTACTTTAATGGAATGCAAAAGGAATAAGAACATAAGAAGAGCCTGCTGGATCAGGCCAGTGGCCCATCTAGTCCAGCATCCTGTTCTCACAGTGGCCAACCAGGTGCCTGGGGGAAGCCCGCAAGCAGGACCTGAGTGCAAGAGCACTCTCCCCTCCTGAGGCTTCCGGCAACTGGTTTTCAGAAGCATGCTGCCTCTGACTAGGGTGGCAGAGCACAGCCATCATGGCTAGTAGCCATTGATAGCCCTGTCCTCCATGAATTGGTCTAATCTTAGAGCCATCCAAGCTGGTGGCCATTACTGCGTCTTGTGGGAGCAAATTCCATAGTTTAACTATGTGCTGAGTAAAGAAGTACTTCCTTTTGTCTGTCCTGAATCTTCCAGCATTCAGCTTCTTTGAATGCCCACAAGTTCTAGTATTATGAGAGAGGGAGAAAAAACTTGTCTCTATCCACTTTCTCAATGCCATGCATAATTTTATACACTTCTATCATGTCTCCTCTGACCCGCCTTTTCTCTAAACTAAAAAGCCCCAAATTCCTCATAAGGGAGTCTCTCCATCCCCTTGATCATTCTGGTTGCCCTCTTCTGAACCTTTTCCAACTCTATAATATCCTTTTTGAGATGAAGCGACCAGAACCGTACACAGTATTCCAAATGCGGCCGCACCATAGATTTATACAATGGCATTATGATATCGGCTGTTTTATTTTCAATAACTTTCCTAATTATTCCTAGCATGGAATTTGCCTTTTTCACAGCTGCCACACACTGGGTCGACATTTTCATCGTGCTGTCCACTACAACCCTGAGGTCTCTCTCCTGGTCGGTCACCGCCAGTTCAGACCCCATGAGCATATATGTGAAATTAAGATTTTTTGCTCCAATATGCATAATTTTACACTTGTTTATATTGAATTGCATTTGCCATTTTTCCGCCCATTCACTCAGTTTGGAGAGGTCTTTTTGGAGCTCTTCGCAATCCCTTTTTGTTTTAACAACCCTGAACAATTTAGTATCGTCAGCAAACTTGGCTACTTCACTGCTCACTCCTAATTCTAGGTCATTAATGAACAAGTTGAAAAGTACAGGTCCCAATACCGATCCTTGAGGGACTCCACTTTCTACAGCCCTCCATTGGGAGAACTGTCCGTTTATTCCTACTCTCTGCTTTCTGCTTCTTAACCAATTCCTTATCCACAAGAGGACCTCTCCTCTTATTCCATGACTGCTAAGCTTCCTCAGAAGTCTTTGGTGAGGTACCTTGTCAAAAGCTTTTTGAAAGTCTAAGTACACTATGTCCACTGGATCACCTCTATCTATATGCTTGTTGACACTCTCAAAGAATTCTAATAGGTTACTGAGACAGGACTTTCCCTTGCAGAAGCCATGCTGGTTCTGCTTCAGCAAGGCTTGTTCTTCTATGTGCTTAGTTAATCTAGCTTTAATCATACTTTCTACCAGTTTCCCAGGGACAAAAGTTAAGCTAACTGGCCTGTAATTTCCGGGATCCCCCCTGGATCCCTTTTTGAAGATTGGCATTACATTTGCCCTTTTCTAGTCCTCAGGCACGGAGGAGGACCCGAGGGACAAGTTACATATTTTAGTTAGCAGATCAGCAATTTCACATTTGAGTTCTTTGAGAACTCTTGGGTGGATGCCATCCGGGCCTGGTGATTTGTCAATTTTTATATTGTCTATTAAGCCTAGAACTTCCTCTCTCGTTACCACTATTTGTCTCAGTTCCTCAGAATCCCTTCCTGCAAATGTTAGTTCAGGTTCAGGGATCTGCCCTATATCTTCCACTGTGAAGACAGATGCAAAGAATTCATTTAGCTTCTCTGCAATCTCCTTATCATTCTTTAGTACACCTTTGACTCCCTTATCATCCAAGGGTCCAAACGCCTCCTTAGATGGTCTCCTGCTTTGAATGTATCTTACAACATTAGGAAATTTAGAAATCATCATAGTTTCTGTAAACATTGTTTACAATTACTAACGTTAATAACAGAAATGATCAAATATTTGCATAATTCAATCAAAAATACATAAATGACTTGTTCCTTGCTTTCATTTTGGCTACCTTATCAATTAAATTGTAAAAAGAGATTTACCTAGCCAGCTAACTTTCTGCTGGGAGCAAAACAAGGTGGTTTAGCTTTTCTTGCCCTGTGGAAGATCTTAGGCGATCAGCGCACCATAATCCAGGCTAGTACAATGTCCTCCAAGCACAAAACAAGAACTAGAAATATATGCAGGGCCAATAAATCAAGCGCATGATTTCATCCACAGACTGGATGCCATATAATCATCTCTGGTCTTGCATTCTTCTCCCTCCATCCTTTAACCTCGCTGTTTCCCAGTCCCAGCTGCTTTGATGATGACGATGATGATGAGTAGTAGTAGTAGTAGTAGTAGTAGTAGTAGAAGAAGAAGTATGGCAAGAAAAATTGATTTCTAATATTCTTGAGAATGGCAATCCACCCCACCTAGTCATTTCAGCTTTAACTAAGCACTTGCTGTGTTGCAACACAGGTGCTTGTGATTAAATATATCCACAAGGTATAGCAATGAAATGTCACAAAACATGACATGACAACATCATTGCAAGGACATTGTGGGGATGTCAAAAGCAGGTTCATCAGAGAATGAAGAAAGCAAAGGGAGGATGACATTTATGGTGGGTTACATGCAACCTCAATTACCAGAAAACATTCAGGGCATTTGCAGCACAATCCTATATATGTCTACTCAGAAATAAGTCTGACTGAATTTAATGAGGCTTACTTCCAGGTAAGTGTGTATAGCAGGGGCAGGGTACCTGAAGCCCAAGGGTCTGAATGTGGCCCTTGAAATCTCTCTATCTGGACCTTGGCACTCTCCCTAGGCCACAACCTGTCCCCATAGCCCACACCTGCTCCCTTCCTCCTTGAATGCTTACCTGTGGCTCTGTTCACACATTATATTCAATAAAGATACACAAGTAGTTGAGTTGTACACTCGTGACAATGCCACTTGCTTTTTTGGATGGAGGCTGAAGGGGTGTGTGAATGTGCATAGAAAGCAGCCTACTCAACAAAGAGGGTACATTGTTGTGCCCACTTTTGCCTCTGATGCCAACCAGCCATAGCATGTGGCCCCTGGAACATTGCCCACAAGGAAATGTGGCCCTCAGGCTGAAAAGGTTTCCCCTGGTGCACAGGAGAGTAGCCTCAATCAGGGCATCTGATTCCAGGCAATCCATATGTAGAGCTTTGGTACCTCCCAACCCTGGATTTGTAGCATAGAATTTTTAGGCAAATGACCATTTAGACTTCTACAAATGCCACATTATATTTGCTTTATAGGGAACATGAAGAACTGAAGCAAGAATAAAGAAAACCTTCCACGCTGATATGTCTCAATATACAATCAGCCAATATTTATTTGTAGCATTAAAATTTTTAACAATACAATGTAATACAGAGAAGTTACATTCAATACTGTTATGAGATTTTGCCTTGAGCTGGAAACTGGTACATATTAGGGTCTGTGAAAAGACACTATCTCAGACTGCATATCGCCCAAAGCAAATATTGTACAATTATTATTCTCGTTGTTGGGAATAACTATGATAATGTATTCATTATTGATTATTTCCCAGGAGGGCTACAACTTGGACCCATTGCTCACTTTAAATGGCTCTGTAAGTCATCAGAATTGTCAGCAGTTGCTCATTTAGCCTTAGATCATTTATTTACTGCATCTCCTGCTTAACAACAGAAGGATAGCACTATGGTCTCCAATGTATATCTATATCTCTGTATAAGCAACTCTTGAAAACAATATTGACTAAGAACCCAGATGCTGCAAAAACATGTCAATAAGCCTCACATTGCAAAGAGGGAAGAAATGATAACATTTAATTGCTCTTTTTGCATGCAGATGAAAGACTAGTCTGTTATTATTTTTTCTTTAGAGGAAAAAACATCAGTCACCATTGTTAACATCAGCGTGAAGCTGTGTAACATTTTGTCTGATGCAGGGCTCAATTAAGTACACATCATATCAGTTCTTTTTGAGTACAAATCTCAATTCTGAAGGTTTTGTTTGGTCAAATATGAAATCCCCCCCCCCAACTTTGTGTGGATATTGTCATAGTGGCTTGTTAAATATATCTTCTGAGAAAATGAAATTGATTAGAATGGTTTAATAGTGAAATGTACAATTAAACCCATTTAAAATGGGCCTTGTAGCTATTAATGACAGCTGCCCTGTACTACGCTATTGTGGTAATTAGTAGAAACTATGGTAGCATTTTGTTAGTGAAGAATCAAACAAAAGGAGATGGAGAGAGCCAATTTGGCTTGTTGGGGAAGACCTTGATGTGCACGCCTCACACCATGCAAATGATGTTACAAAATGCACAGAATTCATGCAGTTCTGCTATAATCCATGAAGTATATATGTTATGTTTTTGTGAGAACCAACTGATTGGATGAGCTGATCTGCAAAAAGGTCATAGGAAGCTCCCTTAGACTGAGTCAGACCCATTGCTCTACCTAGCTCAGTATTGTTTACACTGATTGGCAGCAGCTCTCCGGGGTTTCAGACAGTCTTTTCTCCCAGTCTTACCTGGAGATGCTGGGGAATGAACCTAGGACCTTCTGCTTGGAAGGCAGACACTCTGCCACTATGCTATGGCCCTTCACCCTTCTGTGTGATGCAAACAGAGTCAATATTCAGTAACTTACACTCATTCATGTAATGGAATCACTGTTCAGTGGTGAAGAATAAGCGAAGTAGAGAGTAAGGGGGTAGTTCAGTAGTAAGGAAAAACAAGCATTGCATGCAGACTATCCCAGGATCAGTCCTTAGTGTCTCCACTTTGAAAAGAATCAAGTAGCAGGTCATGTGGAAGACCTCTGCTGGCCATCCTGGGTAGCTGCTGGGCATCAGAGTAAACAATACTGGGCTAGAGGGACAAATAACCAGAAATAAGGCAGCTCCCTATTTTCTTAAACTGCACTCTTAGTTGGGATGATTTTAAATAGGAAAATTCTCGAAGAACATTAAGGACAATACAATGTATTATTTCCCAAGGATTCCACTAAAGGAAGAGTTACCCCCTTTAATAAAACATACATTATTTAAAGTAGCATTTGCAAGTTGGCTATATTCAATTTCTTTAGGATAGCAGTGTGCTCTTATCTATTCCGACTAATTGCAGTCGAGTTACTAGAAATGCAGAAACATTTGTTACAGTAAATTTATAACATATAATCCTAATATCTCATCACAGACAAATAGAAGACCCTGACATAGAATGTTTTTTTCTGCTATGTTGCAGATAAGGTTAATAAAGAAGTGGGGAGTCCAGATTAAAGCACACCAGTCTAAGAAAGAAATTAAGCCATGTGTCTAATTAGTTCATGTAAGTAACTGAAAATTGAACAAATGCTAATGTAAATTAAATTTACTTGAACTTTCAATGCACTCTTGAGACAATGTAGAACAATACATTCCTTAAAATTTCTGAATGCAATTCCATTATCTAAGTCACAGTATTATAAAATCACTATGTAGTGCTATCTATTCCAAACATTCTCTGGCACATTTAGAAATGTCTAGCAGCATTGGATAGTCTAATGGAAGCACTGTAAGTTGCAGTTAGAAAGGCTACAACAGTCTTCTCCAATCTGGTACCCTTCAGGTGTTTTCAACTGCAACTCCCAACATCCCAGACCATTGAACTTACTGGAGAAGATGTGAGTTGGAGTTAAAAACATCTGGAGAGCACCAGGTTGGGAAAGGCTGCAGCTGGTAGAAATAAAGTTCACCACACTAAAGCTCAATATGCATGGGTTCCTTTCTTTATTTCTAATTTCTGGTGTTCTCCCTGAGGCAGAAAAGAGGGAAAGAGTAAGTGATGGTTAAATGAATATTGCCTCCAGCCTCAGCACAAACCTCTGGTTATGAAATCCACGCTCAAGCTACTCTCTACATATTTGGATGAAGGAAGATCCATCTCAAATTGCTCTAATAACTGGCTACAAAACAAGGGTCCCAAATGTTATGTTATGGTTTACCATAACAAATACCTTTGGTTCATCAAGATCAACGACCTCTAAGGCTACAATCCTATAAATGCTGAACTCAATGGAGCTTACTTTTGGGTAGACCTATATAGGATTGCATTGTGTTACTCATGGGGGGGAGACTTCCTAATGATGATGCTCACACTGATGAATCCATGTTTCCCCATCGGAAATCCAGTCATCTATCCATTATATAACACCTTTGTTGCCAATGCCTATTTTTTTTCTGACAGTACATAAATAGATATTGTTAGTTTAGTGATAGTCAGTTAATATACTTACCTGATTCACCATCACTTAAAGTGTTAAAAGAACAAATAGAGAATCTCTTTAGTTAAACAATTTGTGCAAAAAATGCCAATCAATCATAGCTCTGGTCAGAAAGTCAGCGTTACTCATTCTAATGAACAGGAACAGGACAGAGAACATGAGAGATTAATTTTGTTGACACAAATTATAGTAGACATGGAGATTCAGAGTAGTAAATAATGTTTGCATTCTTGATGTTGGAGAATAAGAGTCTTCTATTCTGTTTAACCACATTCAGACACATTCACTCCATTTAGGCACAGAAAATCTTCATGTGTGTAGAAGACATGAGTTTATATACTTTGCACACTTTGGCCTCACCCATTCAGTCCTCAACCTTCTAACGCTGAGTGGGGAAGGTCTAAAAGAGGATTTTACTTATGTTCACTTGAATGTGATTTCAAACTAGGGCTATACAAGTTCAAGGTTCTAGTTTTGGTGTACAAAGCCCTGTACAGCTCAGGACCAGGATACCTGAAAGACTGTCTTACCGCTTATATACCCAGTCAATCGCTGTGCTCTGGTTTGTTCTGCACAATATAAGAAATGGACCTTTAGTGTTTAGGACATTTAGGACCTTTAGGCACCTACCCTGTGGAATTCCCTCCCTTTGAATATTAGGCAGGCATCATTTCTGCTATCTTTTTGGTGCCTTTTGAAGATATTCCTCTTTCAACAAGCCTTTTCAAGTTGAGACCTATCCCAGTGTGCATCTGTGTTAGAATTGCTTGTTAATATGTTTTTTTAATAATGTTTTTAACCATTTTTAAAAAGATGTTTTTAAAGCTTTTTTTTTTAATGTTTTTAATGTTGTTTTGTTTTAATGTATATTAAGGTTTGTTTTTATGATGTTTTAAAGTGTTTTTAGAGCTTCTGTTTGCCACCCTGGGCTCCTGCTGGGAGGAAGGGTGGGGTATCAATCAATCAATCAATCAATAAAATACACCACATTTGGTCGAAGCCTGAACCAAATTGGGAACCAAATCCCTGCAGGGAATGGAATGGGGAAGCAGCACCTTGCAGGATTGAATTCACTGCCCAACAACTGTTGAGTGGAGGATCTGGTCCTGTGGGCTGCAGGGTGCTGCTCCACAAGCACCTTCCCTGGAGGATTCTAGGGCAGGGCAGTTGGTCCCCAAGTTGGCACAGGTCAGAAGATTGTGTACAGCCCCAGCACAAGCCTCTGCAGGACTGGGGACCCTGTTTCAAAGTCCCTGATGATGTGGAGACTTCCACTTGTAGTCAAGCAAACATGGGTAAAAGCCTCATTCAGACTTTCCTCATGCAACTTGGAAAGGTCGGGGACAAAGCAAGTGGGGTCACTGTGCATGGGGACATGGGGGCTGGCAAGCACAAACCTGTGCCTTCTACTCATGTGGAGATTTATGGACATTTACTATTCCTTTTTAAGTTGGAGGTATAGACTTGGGATATGAGGGGCTCTGGGTGAAAGGGTCTTAAAATTTATTCACTTGGTGGGTCATTAACTGGAGTAAGTTGGGCTGCACCATCACTGCCACATCCATCCCTTGGAGAGACAAATAGACACAGATATTTTTTTAAAAAATGATTGGTTGACTATATTTGAACTCTCCAAGGAGGGAAGTGGCTATACATCCTGTCTCTCCTCTTTGAGCATGCATTAATCATTGTCAGTAATAGTATCAGCTATTTTACTTTTCTATTATTGTTGGCACTATTGTTGCTTAGAGGTTTATTAATAAGGTTTATATTGAAACAAGTACTAGACAGGTATTCTATCAATAGAGCAAGCACTGAACTGGTTACTCACAGAAGACTTTGAATCCAAGATTGTGATAGAGTAAGGATGGAAGAGTGTGACTGGCTCGAGGTCACATAGTAAGCTTCATGGCCACCTCAGAGTCCAATTTTAAGCCATTATATCACACTGATACTTCCATGTGATGGCATTTAGAGATTTTGCATCAAAAAGTGATGATGTTTGCATCAGAAAATTTAAAAATATGGACGTTTTTGGCATCACCATCAGATCCTATTACCTGTTGCCTCATTGGTACAGGGCATAGCACTGGCTTATATTACAATGTTTTAACCCTAAGCCAGGGGTAGACAACTTTTTGGGGGTGTATGGGCACATCTGTAAACTGGAAAAACTGTTGTGGTCACCAAGCACCCCCCACAACCTATTCTTTCCATTGGCTACAGTGAACACTTCTTTCAAGCCTAATTTCAGTGGGAGAAGGGAGAAGGGAAGGGGACTCTGTGTGTAGCAGGGAAGGCCTCTGTGGACAAACAAGTGAAGGAAGATCCACATTGGCAACCTATGCCTTAAGTGAACTCACTTCCAACAGATCTTTGTCCACAGCTAGTGTGAATGCCTTCCAAATAGATGTGTTAGGGCTGATGCATTAAGCCTGCTTAACATTAGAATTGCTAAAGAAATAAAAATCTTGAAGCTGGACACCCACCTATATTAACTGCAGATTGCTGTAGAATGCACAATGATGCTATCATAATGCCTAGTATGTTTTGTTACCATGGAGCTACACATAAACCCTGTTATTTCTTTTCACTTGTTTCTTTCAAAGCTATGTTATGGTTACATTATATCAAATCACAAAATGTCCATGTTTTGTTACAAAGGCAGACTAATTATATACAGGCTTATCTCATTACTTTCAGACAGCTTGACTTATCTTTTAGCATAATTATCCGATCTCAGTGATAACATCACATAACTAGAATAACTATCTACTATACACTTCTACAACTGATGTCATGGATATTAAAAAAATATGTGGTTTTTACAAGCTGCTGGGGAAAGCATTTCAATTTGCATTTCTGCTATCCCTGTGGATAACAGAACTCTAATTTGATGGTCTACCATGGACTTTTTTTTTAAGAGAAGACAAAAAGCAGTATCAATCAGTCAAAGAAATGAGATAGGGAAGGACCTCAACAGGTGCTTGGAAACAATTGAATGTAAAGAAACACTACAGCCTAATATGTTTTGGGTGATAATCCTTTTTCAGGGGATCAATTTATTCATTCCTATCACCAGATGCTGCTTCTTTCTTTTGCAGTCTCCTAGACTGACTGCCTTTCCATCAGAGGGAATGATTCCTTTCTAATTTACTATTCATAATAAAACAAAAATGGTCCATTTTCATAAGACTGTAGCTGCCTGCTTCCTGTGGAGTTGATCGGCATTGGACACAACAGACCATAACTGGAAATGGGAGGCGTGTGTGTGCATCTGGAATGGGTAGCCCCCAGTCCCATCCACTACTGGTACAAGCTCTGAGGTACAACCTTCTGCTTAAGGTCTGTTGTGAAAGGGTAGTTAGGATACTGACGGAGTGGACAGACTTCCTGTTCCCAGTAAGCCTGGTCAGAGCAGCAAATAACCCCATCCCCATCACATCATGCTGCATAGTACTCACGTTTTATTTATTTATTATTTGATTTATATCCCGCCCTTCCTCCCAGTAGGAATAGTTGGGTTGAGTTATTTTGATGCCTGAAGGGGGGGAATCCACAAGTCTCTCTCCCTCTCTTTGGCAGTAACTCTCCTATAAGAATAAAGTAACTAACAATTAGCTACCCCTTCATGACCCCACCAATCAGCTGCCTCACTCTGCTAAATGGTAAGACCAGCCCTGATTCTAGGAGAGAAGGACAGAGACTTATTACTCAGAGTATTTATGTACTGCCCTTTCTTTCTCATTTCCAGGGCCGCTTTCACACATGGGGCTGATTGTGTCAGTTTTGTGGATTAAAATGGTAGCACTTCTGTCCTGATTTCTAACATTCCTTTCACATTGCAGTACTGGTTGTGTTAAGGAATCACAGGGAGGCCCGGAGGGTGATGACAAGATCTAGGGCCTTCTCAGTGGTGGCCCCCGAACTATGGAACAGTCTCCCTGAGGAAGTACGCCTGGCGCCGACTCTGCTCTCCTTCCGGCGCCAGGTCAAAACCTTCCTATTCTCTGAAGCATTTTAAGTTACACTGATTTACTTTTAAAAATGTTTATTGTATTGGATTGTTGATTGTATTATTTAGTATTTTGTTATTCATTGTATTTTTATGCTATTTTATGTTCACCGCCCAGACAGCTATTGCTAGTCGGGCGGTATATAAATTTAATAAATAAATAAATAAAAATAAAATAAATATATACATGCACACTGTAGTTCCCCCAACATCCATGCCGAGGCCACCTTATCCGGGGCGGCTCAGGATTTCATGGTCTCCATGACAACCATGGGACTGTCTCAATATGCCATTGGCCCAACACATGTAGCAGGGCATACTCTGGATTTGGTTTTTGCAACTGGACATGGAGTTGGTGATCTGAATGTGGGGGGCCTTACAACAGTCCCTCTGTCATGGACAGATCACTGCTTGCTGAAGTTTAGACTTACAGCGGCTTTTCCGCTCTGCAAGGGTGGGGGACCTATTAAGTTGGTCCACCCGCAGAGACTAATGGATCCGGATGGTTTCCAAAGGGCTCTGGGGAGTTTTCTGGCTGGTAGGACTAACGCTCCTGTCGAAACCCTGGTCGAGCTGTGGAATACAGAAATGACCCGGGCGGTTGACATGATTGCTCCTGAGCGCTGTGTAGAGCTTGTACGGGTCCATGGTATACCCCAGAGTTGAGAGCGATGAAACAATATCGGAGATGGCTTGAGTGCAGATGGAGATGAACTCCTAGTGGATGCAATTATACACTGGTAAGTGCTTATGGTAAGCTGTATTTAGGGGAAGTAAGGGCAGCAAAAAAACAATATTTTGCTGCCACGATCAAAGCATCAATCTGTTACCCAGCGGAGCTCTTCAGAATTGTCCGGGGGCTATTACACTCTGGCCCCAGGGACATGGTAGAACCATCTGAGGCCCGCTGTAATGAATTTGCTAGGCACTTCCAGGATAAAATCTTTAGCATCCACCAGGACTTAGACTCCAGTGTTATAGCAGGTGAATCAAGCGAGGTATCCAGAGCACAGCCTTGTCCTGATTTCTTGGATGAGTTTCAGTTGGTGCAGCTTGAGGACTTTGACAAGGTGCTTGGACAGGTTCGTGCAACCACTTCTGTGCTGGATCCTTGCCCTTCTTGGCTAATAAAAGCTAGCAGGGATGGAACAGCAGGCTGGGCCAGGGAGGTGATTAATGCCTCTCTGTGAGAGGGAGTGGTCCCTGGCGGCCTGAAAGAGGCAGTAGTGAGACCACTCCTGAAGAAACCCTCCCTGGACCCAGAAAATCTTAATAACTATAGGCCGGTAGCAAATGTTCCATTCCTGGGCAAGGTCCTTGAATGAGTGGTTGCGGGCCAGCTCCAGACACTCTTGGATGAGACCGATTATCTGGATCCATTTCAGTCGGGTTTCAGGTCTGGTTTTGGCACAGAAACAGCCTTGGTCACCCTGTATGATGACCTTTGTTGGGAGAGAGACAGGGGGAGTGTGACTATGTTGATTCGCCTTGATCTCTCAGAGGCTTTCGATACCATCGACCATGGTATCCTTCTGGGGAGACTGGCTGAGTTGGGAGTGGGAGGTACTGCATTGCAGTGGTTCCACTCCTACTTGGCAAGTCGCCTCCAGAAAGTGGTGCTTGGGGAACATTGTTCAGCACCCTGGACTCTCCAGTATGGGGTTCCACAGGGGTCAGTTCTGTCCCCCATGCTGTTCAACATCTACATGAAACCATTGGGTGCGGTCATCTGGAGCTTTGGAGTGCGTTGCCATCAGTATGCTGATGACATGCAGCTCTATTTCTCCTTTTCATCTTCTTCAGGTGAGGCTGTCAATGTGCTGAACCAGTGCCTGGCTGCGACAATGGACTGGATGAGGGCTAATAAACTGAGGCTCAATTCAGACAAGACTGAGATGCTGCAAGTGGGTGGTTCTTCTGACCGGATGGTGGATGTCCAACCTGTTCTGGATGGGGTTGCACTCCCCCTGAAGGAGCAGGTTTGTAGCTTGGGGGTTCTCCTAGAATCATCTCTGTCACTTGAGGCTCAGGTAGGCTCAGTGGCATGAAATGCCTTCTACCAACTTCGGTTGGTGGCCCAACTATGTCCCTATCTGGACAGGGATAACCTGGCTTCAGTTGTCCATGCTCTGGTAACCTCTAAATTAGATTACTGCAATGCACTCTATGTGGGACTGCCTTTGAAGACGGTTCAGAAACTGCAGCTTGTGCAAAATGCAGCAGCCAGATTGGTAACAGGGACCAGACGGTCCGAACATATAAAACTGATTCTGGCCCACTTGCACTGGCTACCTTTATGTTTCCGAGCTCGATTCAAGGTGCTGGTATTGACCTATAAAGCCTTACATGGCTTGGGACCACAATACCTGGTGGAACGCCTCTCCCAATATGAACCCACCCATACACTATGTTCAAGATCAAAGGCCCTCCTCCGGGTGCCTACTCCGAGGGAAGCTTGGAGAATGGCAACAAGGGAGAGGGCCTTCTCAGTGGTGGCCCCCAAATTATGGAATGATCTGTTTGATGAAATGAATCTGGCACCAACACTGTTATCTTTTCGGCGCCAGGTCAAGACTTTCCTCGTCTCCCAGGCATTTTAGCATGTGTTCTATATTGTTTTAAATTTTTAAATTGTGTTTTAAATTGTTTTTTAAAAGATGTATTTTAAATTGCATTTGTTTTTAGTTATTGTAAACCGCCCAGAGAGCTTTGGCTATGGGGCGGTATACAAGTTTAATAAATAAATAAATAAATAATTCACTGAATGAGTTAGTGCAGGTTTTTTACCCCATTTCTGCTGGTGTATGCCAATATACTGGTAGTTCCTCAGCTACAGAGTGCAGCTAAGCTTCTAAAAAAATGATAGTGTTATTAAACCTCATTCAGCTCTGTCTTTAGGCTTTCAGTCCAACACATATTAATCCACTTGAGAAGGCAGATGCAAGAATGGAGAAGTTTGATCCTCCTTTCTATGAGGAAACTTTTTTTGAGATGTTTCCTCATTAAGTAGATGCAAGTATAACCCATCCTTCAGTTCATGCTACCAGCATTGTTAAAAAGAATGGTAAATACAGCATGCTTGTGTTTGCTAGCATTGGGTGTGGCTATTACCCTCCCCCCTCTTTCTAGAACCAGCTATTGGATCATGCCCAGTAAGTACCCTTTGGGGTGGGCTGGCTTCTCTGAGAAGATTCCAGCAGACCAGCAAACTATATGTTATTCAGAGGCCTGCTTTCATTGTTTTTAGGATCCAAGCAACAAAGAAAGATTTTATTTCCTGCACAAGAAAATAGCACCAAACCTAAAGGACTGTGAGCTCATTGTTGTTGTTGTTTTGTTGTTGCATCCTGTTAATTGCTGGAAAAAGGAGAAGGTGTAATTTCTTTACTGCTATGAAGCGATGGGAACCAGATTGTTAAGAGTATTATTATTACTTACCTGTTCTGATAATATATGAGAACCAGTGTTTTGTTTCAATATACATTTAATTTTTATCCTTGCTGTTTCTTTTCCTTGTCACTGCAACTATGGATGGGAGTCACATTGTCAGAAAAGACTGAACCCACCCATTTCTCCTATTTAATGTAGGGATATTTGTGGGTTACATGAAGGTGGACCAGGATTACAGTCCCCTCAGTGAGAAATTGTGTTGTCCTCAAAACTCTAGAGCTTGGCTCTGTGGAAAGACCCCTCTTCCTTTAGCATCTGACATTATTTTTGTGAGGTGTCTGGACACAGGGGAGGATTTGGGAAAAGGAGGAAAGGGAAGCAGATACCTGTGCCTACACTGGAATGCCAATACAATTTCCATCAGGCAAAAAACCCACAAAAAGTTATGTGTGCCTAAAGAACGGGAACGGGATACCTGTCACATGAGTGGAACAGTTACTGCAAAGCTTCCATGATTTTCCAGGTTCCCAAGCTTGCAAATGGATTACTTCTGGAATCATTTACCATATAAATGAGCACTGAACCTCCACTATATTCCACTAGATATTCAGAACTAGCTTTTACATGAAATACAATGCACAAATTACCAGGTAAGAAATCATTGGAGTAACGGAATACAGTGCAGTGTGAAAGCAGCCCAGGTCATTTCACAATAAGTTAAAATGCAATGATAATAGACACTGCAATGACAACAAAATAAGACATAAAACAGCAAACATTAAGACTCTTGCATGGCACTAGCAGGATTTAACATGCCTGGGTAAAAAGAAAAATGGGTTGTGCCTGAAGGAGAACATCATTGACACCCGGTAAACCTCGCAGGGAAGGGCACTCCATTGCTCGGGTGCCACAGCCAAAAAGTCCACCTTACCTTCAGTGGGGAACGGAGATAGAGAAGTACCTAATTTGATGATTTAAAGTGTGGGCTGGCTGATAAAATGCCCCTTCGGGTTCTTGGTCTCCAACTCTAGGGGTGGACTAGGGAAACTTTCACCCAAAGTACAACTGCCATCAGCTCCAGCAGGCATAGCCAATGGCCAGGGATGGTGGAAGTTCACAACGTCTGAAGGGCCAAAGGTTCCCCACACCTGATTTGTGGCTTTAAAGTTGAGTACCAGCAGCTTGAACCTGTAGAGATATTTTAGAACAGTTGTGATAGGATCAGAATGGTTGGTGGCAGTCAAAACTCAGGCTGCTGCACTGTGTACTAATAGAAAGTTACAAACTGCTCTAACTGAAGCATCAAAGGCAGTCCCGTGTATAACACACACTCAACATTTTACAGCAGTGGCCCCTTGTTTGTAGAAGCCATCCCCAGAAAGGCTCACCTGATGCTTATATTAATATCTTTTCAGTAACAAGAGGAGACCGTTTTCTTTTTCTTATAGGCTTTTTATACCTAACATTTCAAACTGTCCTTTTCCATTTTAATGTGACTGCTTTTTTCCCTTGAATGTTTAATCAATGTGCTGTTATTTACTGCTGGTATGATCTTCAAGTTTTTTTCTCTTTTTATCATTCTTGATTTAAATGATCCTTTATCCAATTGTATTTTTGCTGATGATGTGATTTGAAATTATTTTAGAAGTATATTTTTGTAAGTTGCTCAGAGAATGATAGTTCTGAGCTAAGTGACTCAGAAACAGAGTAACAGTAATTCAAACTCTCTTTGTGTCCTGTCTAAACTCGAATCATTCAGACATGGCTGTGGTTTTTTCTTTTATTGTAGTAAGAAACAGTTTCAATTCAGTGCACTTCGTGAATCTACCTATGGCTTACTCAGAACTCAGCATCTCTCTGGGTCTAACTAGGCACAACTTCATGGCACTAAGATGTTTACTCAGTAACTACTCCCCCCCTCAATCGGCTTAAGTAAGGCTGGGAAGGCACCCTGCTTGCGTGTGCCAGCTGTCACTGTTGGGAGTGCATGCTGAGGCAAAGACTGCATAACTGTGTCTGTTGAATCTTCTGCCGCATTCACCTCCTGGCACGAGGTAAAGGCGGAGTCTCTGTCACCGTCCCGTCTTCCCCCTGTGAGGGAGGAGGGCTGCCTGGTGGCAATGCAGGCATAGGGAGAGGGGAAGCATCAGACTGGGAAACAACTGGCTGGTCAGGTTGACTCTCCACAGGGATATCTGGAGCTGCTGGGGTTGAACTGTCAAAGTCCAGAGCTGAGGTGCCTCCCCCTTGGCCCTTCACTGGCTCAAACATCCCAGTCTAAGTCCTCCTCCTCCTCCTCCTCTTCATTCTCATCAGTCCACCCCCCTTCAGCAGGGCTCATGACACTTTGCACCATCCTGGGGGCAGGGCTTGGACTGAGTGGAGGTATCCCTCCCCCTGCCCTTCCAGCCCCCACTGCCCTCCCACCAGCCACTACCTGCAGACTGACATCAGTAGCATTGTGTTGCCATGGATCTCCCAACACTGCCTGCCAAATGGGTGGATGAGTGTGCTGCCAGCCAGCAAAATGGGTTATTCCAGAAGTGGGGAGAAGAAGGGACTGATCCATCTCTGGATCTGCTGGATCCCTAGCAAGCCCTAGATTTGTTGCAAGCCCTGCTGCTCTCAGACGACAGCATTGGGCCTGAGCCAGCCCCAGTCACTGCACCAGCACCAGGCTGGCACAGCGATCTGATTGCCCCCACCTGTCACTCTGCCATTTGCAGCAGGACTGAAGATGTAGCAGTGGCCCCTCTGCCCATTCAGCCCCTAAGTAAGTAAATAAATAAATAGATAAATTGCAGTGATCCAAATGGGAAATTACCAGGATATGTTCAACTGTAGCCAGGTTATCCTTCTCCAGGTATGGCATTGTGGGAATGGACTGCGCCTGAAGATTACAATGCATTCTTATCTTAAACCCATTTATACATTACCAGCTGCAGTTTGGTTGGTGCTGTCCTGTATCTATTCCCATTTCACATCTGAATGCATCTTCACCTACCAATGTCTGGCCACATCATTAGGCTAGAGGACATGGTTCCTAAATCTTGTGATTTTGCTCCATTTGAAATTTCAGAATGCATCCTTGAATTCTGTTTCATTTTCCCTCCCTGGGAATGCTGCCTTTTGCCAGGTTCAACCCTTGCTTCAATTTTTCTCCCTTCTGACTTGATGCTGTTCCCATTAATGTAAGGAGTCTGTTACCTGATGACAGGAAATGGAAATGAGATGGAGCCCAGACTTATGATGAATATTGTCCTGGAGATTTCTTTGCCATTGTGAGAGTTCATGACATGTTTCTTAATATCTATTTAGACATAAACATCAAAGTTTATCAGTCATAATCTGGTGAAAAGCTGCCAAGAGCCAAAACCATCTTTGCCTTTCGGCACATAAAATTTGTCAGAGTGACAGCCAGAACATTATCTATCAACTCCATTTTCTTTAGTTTTCCATATTAAACTTGAAAGAATGACCTACTCTTAAGTGGTCAGCAGAAAGAATGCTTTGTGTAATTTGCCACTAGCATGAAAAATTCTGTTTGACCTTTTTCACTTTAAAAACAGTTATTTAAGGCCCCAATTCAGGGCTCATGAGCATCATGCGCTTTTGCTTCATAGCCTGGAGCAAATGTTTGAGACTTGAAAGTCACCACTTGTAAAATTCAGGATACAGAAATAATATTGTTACATGCACCCCAGTCTTTGAGTGGTGAGAGACGTCAGGGGTCCCTGTGCTTACCCTGTGTTTGGTTTCCATGGAAAATAGGTTACTGGATAGACTGGTATCTTTGTGATATATAGCTTTATTTACACATAGATATAACCTGCGCATAAGATAGAAGGGCTCACTGCATTAACACTGCAACAGATCTTGCTTTAGGGAGTCCTCTCTCCAAAGCCACAGTTTTTGTTTCAGCACAGAGAGCAAGTCATGCCTCTGTATCTTCCCAACTCCAGGCAAGACTCCACAAAGGCTAACCCTAGCCTATTGTTCTCCAATCCCTAGGATGATATGGTGTTCAGCCAGGTGGGAGGTGAAAGGTCTGCCCTCTCCTTCTAGAGGCATCACTAGCTAGTTGTTTCTCTGGCAACACATCTGTATTTGACCAATTCTTTAGACTTGTAGAAAAGGTTCTTAACAGGCTCTGCTGCAGCCATTATCTTAAAAACATGACTGTTTTGACTGTTTCAGCAGTTCCTTCTACTACAGATTCCAGTCTTACAGACATAAAACCATAGATTTGGATGCATCCCAAAGACATCATCCAAACCAACCAACAATCCTTTAATAATACTAGGGGCTCCACCCCTACTTGTAAGGTGTGCATGCAAGTCCCACTTCCATCAACCCCTGGCATGCCAGCTGCTCTTGAGAGTTTTGCACAATTAGTATGAAGGTTTGAAGAGCCTTTTTAAGCATGTTCATTAGAAACTTCCCTGCAAGTGGGCACCATGACATATCAGAATTTATGATATTTCAGTTGAACATGCTTAAAAACCCTGTTCAGACCAAGATCTCAAGAGATGACAGTGTGCCTGGGAACACTGCAGGCAGGGCTTGTATATACACTCCTGCTCCATCCCCAGTTTAACCCTTTGTGTGTTCAGGTGGGTGTCTGCACAAGGCTCCTGTTAGGTGCAATACAGGTTGCAGGTTGCACCTAAGGTTGCTGGAAAGAAGGGACATACAATGACTGAAAACTAATATTTGGGAATATAAAAAGATGTGGATAATTCTTCTATATTGGGATTTACTAAATTCTACACTCATGCTCAGTGGAGAGATGTGGCACCCCCAGTGGAAATAGGCAAGTTCAGAGAAGAAAAAATGATCATGCAGAGATGTAGCAAACAGCCTCATCTAGGAGAGGACTTTTCAGGATCCTTTAGACCAAATATCAACATGTGTCAACTTGGAAGTAAGTAATTCAATACTGCAGCTTTAATCTATTTATTTATTTATTTGTTTAGCAAAGCATACTGATGTGCCACAGCACACAGTTTGAAAATGATTGCACTAAAAACATAGAATACATTATGCTTTTCAAAAAGACAAGAAATGTTATTTTAAAAATCTTAAATCCATCTTCTAACTGGGCTGTTTGACCTCTGGGTGTTGGTCCTTTATTTCTCCAAGCTACCAGTCTTCCCAATGATATTAGCATGTACTACACTAACTCAGCTGGTAGACAAATCTTTACTGATGTTTGAATTATTTATCAAAGAAGGTATACTTGGACTGAAACCAGTAGGTAATTGTCAAGCAATTAATATTTTAATACAATCCTCTGGATGCTAGGAAATCAGACTCCCAAGACTCTTCCATTTCTTTGCTCTGTGAAACAAGGCGATGTATCCTATTCCTCCTGAAAGATCAGTGCATTTTTCAAAGTTTTATATAATTGTGTCAAGATCTTCAACAACAGTTACCATGAAAGAAAATTCACATACATTTGGCTCCTTAAAAACTAGAATGGAGCCAAAACAGTATTTTTAGTGTTACTTTCAGATTTATTGTTGTCAGAAAGCACCTCTGCTTTGGGTGTCTTTCCAACTGCCCCAAAAGATGTTGTGCAGATTTAAAATTTCCAATTGCAGTTTTTCAAAGCTCCAAGTAATTTTGCCAGCCATCTCCAACCTTTGTCCTCCAGATGTCCAACCCCTGTAAGCCCCAATCAGCATGGCCAATGTCCAGGGATGATGGGAGCTGCAGTCCAACAACATCTGGAGGGCATCAGATTAGGTGAGGTTGACTTATACAGTCCCCCAAATTAACCCACAAGACATACCTCATGGAACTTCCATAGGCTGAGGAACAAGGGAACTGAGGAATCCCTGAACATCCTCCCCATACACTCCCTGGAAGACCTCCTCCATGCCATTTGACTGAAAACAGTCCCATCCCCAGGCCTTCCTACATTCACATAGGATGAGAAGGACTTTCAGAGAGTATATAAAGGTCTCAGATTAAACTTTAGCTCAGTCACATCCCCAAACCTGGTCAGGGATTGCTTAGCTACTTGATCACAACACACATGCTGTTCCTTGTAGCTCAACCCAAGGACTGCACAGTTTCTAGAGCCTTAAAAAATACTTTAGAAGCTTTTACATAACTCTGCCACTAGTGCCAGGATTTGGAGAAAAAGCAGAGAAACCCATTATATTTTTGTGTGATTTTCTTAGTTTTTCCACAAAAGGCTCTCCCTCATCAACCATGCACATTCCAACATAAAATTTATAACCCATGATAAATCATGCCAACTCTAGTTAAAACTTTGATTTCTCTTACTTATTTCTGACTCTTGGTGAATAGAATACTTTTGACTTTGAAACTTACCTTTCAGCTGCATGAAACATCTTTTTATTGTGATCTTTTTATTACAAAACATTCACCTTAAAAGCTCATTGTGACATGTACATTTAAGAGAAAAAATCACTTCCAAATTCATAGTATTTTTGCTGCTACCCTGCTCATTGGCTTTACTTGAAAGACTCTTTTTTCAAAAGGTTATTTTATCAAATAGCACATCTAAGATAAGAGAAGTGATTTCTCATTCCAGTCCCCTGGGAGTTGTACTATAAATGCATCCACACTGAATGCATTAGGCAGTTCAATGAAGGATTCTCATATGACAAGCTGGTGAATAATGTCAGATATATGAAAAGCATTACATTCACATTGGTCAGATTCTGTACACATGAAATTGCTATACTGGCTTTGAAGAGTTTTCAGGTTTCTTGGTAAGAAACAAAAAAACAAACACTGGCTTAAATTTGTTTGTGGTAACTTGTATAGGACAGGGAGACTATTGATTTGAGAAACTATAGCTCAGGTTGTAATCTAAAAGAATGCATCATTGTGGCCCCAAATAAATTCAGTGGAATGGGATGGGAGTTACCTCATTGAAGTGCAATCTTATGCCACTGGTGTGAATACAGAAACCATGTAGACAGGGCTAATGTATGGGCCTTTTCTGGTCCAAGTGTTGCTCTCTCTCCCAGATGGCTGGCAGTTTGTTGAAAAGACTCATGCAATTGACCATACCAATGTTCTACTTGTGGTTAACAACATATGAGTGGGAAGCAGGGCTGAACCAAGAAGACCCCAACCTCCCCGTATCTGCATGTAGAATGCAAACATTTGAAGGGGGAGGGAGCTTTTGTGCATAGTGGCTTCCATGTGATGGTGTGGAAACCTATATGGATGAAGA